>NC_060138.1:732947734-733320234 GCF_021461385.2 Schistocerca piceifrons
GTCGCTGAGGAATGAAATAAATAGGAAGTGCTGGGAAGCTAAGACGAAATGTCTGCAGGAAAAATGTGAAGACATCGAAAAAGATATGATTGTCGGAAGGACAGACTCAGCATACAGGAAAGTCAAAACAACCTTTGGTGACATTAAAAGCAACGGTGGTAACATTAAGAGTGCAACGGGAATTCCACTGTTAAATGCAGAGGAGAGAGCAGATAGGTGGAAAGAATACATTGAAAGCCTCTATGAGAGTGAAGATTTGTCTGATGTGATAGAAGAAGAAACAGGAGTCGATTTAGAAGAGATAGGGGATCCAGTATTGGAATTTAAAAGAGCTTTGGAGGACTTACGGTCAGATAAGGCAGAAGGGATAGATAACATTCTATCAGAATTTCTAAAATCATTGGGGGAAGTGGCAACAAAACGACTATTCACGTTGGTGTGTAGAATATATGAGTCTGGCGATGTGCCATCTGACTTTCGAAAAAGCATCATCCACACAATTCCGAAGACGGCAAGAGCTGACACGTGCGAGAATTATCGCACAATCAGCTTAACAGCTCATGCATCGAAGCTGCTTACAAGAATAATATACAGAAGAATGGAAAAGGAAATTGAGAATGCGCTAGGCGACGATCGGTTAGGCTTTAGGAAAAGTAAAGGGACGAGAGAGGCAATTCTGACGTTACGGCTAATAATGGAGGCAAGGCTAAAGAAAAATCAAGACACTTTCGTAGGATTTGTCGACCTGGAAAAAGCGTTCGACAATATAAAATGGTGCAAGCTGTTCGAGATTCAGAAAAAAGTAGGGGTAAGCTATAGGGAGAGACGGGTCATATACAATATGTACAACAAGCAAGAGGGAATAATAAGAGTGGACGATCAAGAACGAAGTGCTCGTATTAAGAAGGGTGTAAGACAAGGCTGTAGCCTTTCGCCCCTACTCTTCAATCTGTACATCGAGGAAGCAATGATGGAAATAAAAGAAAGGTTCAGGAGTGGAATTAAAATACAAGCTGAAAGGATATCAATGATACGATTCGCTGATGACATTGCTATCCTGAGCGAAATCGAAGAAGAATTAAATGATCTGCTGAACGGAATGAACAGTCTAATAAGTACACAGTATGATTTGAGAGTAAATCGGAGAAAGACGAAGGTAATGAGAAGCAGTAGAAATGAGAACAGCGAGAAACTTAACATCATGATTGATGGTCACGAAGTCAATGAAGTTAAGGAATTCTGCTACCTAGGCAGTAAAATAACGAATGACGGAGGGAGCAAGGAGGACATCAAAAGCAGACTCGCTATGGCAAATAAGGCATTTCTGGCCAAGATAAGTCTACTAATACCAAATACCGGCCTTAATTTGAGGAAGAAATTTCTGAGGATGTACGTCTGGAGTACAGCATTGTATGGCAGTGAAACATGGACTGTGGGAAAACCGGAACAGAAGAGAATCGAAGCATTTGAGATGTGGTGCTATAGCCGAATGCTGAAAATTAGGTGGACTGATAAGGTAAGGAATGAGGAGGTTCTACGCATAATCGGAGAGGAAAGGAATATGTGGAAAACACTGATAAGGAGAAGGGACAGGATGATAGGGCATCTGCTAAGACGTGAGGGAATGACTTCCATGGTACAAGAGGGAGCTGTAGAGGGCAAAAACTGTAGAGGAAGACAGAGATTGGAATACGTCAAGCAAGTAATTGAGGACGTAGGTTGCAAGTGATGCTCAGAGATAAAGAGGTTAGCACGGGAAAGGAATTCGTGGAGGGCCGCATGAAACCAGTCAGTAGACTGATGACAAAAAAAAAAAACACATATTGCTCCGAAAACCCTCACATTATGAACCAAATTTCACTTCATGGAAAGACAGTTAAACAGTTAAGAGTTTACCTCGTGGCCTGATGTTCTTTAAAAAACAATGTCAGAAAAGATGTATTCTCTAAATATTCAAGAACTTCTACTCTCAGTTATAAAAAAAACTGAAAAGGGTATTTTTTCCACCAACATGCACCTACAAGACACATGTCTTGTCTATCATTGTCTCGTGTTCATAAAGCCTTCATGGAAGGCTGCACGGCAAAGGGTAGTTTTCTATAGACCTTGTTGGTCACACTTGATTTGTGTGATTCTTAATGAAGGAGATTTTTTTTCAGTCATTAGTCTTCTGACTGGCTTCATGCGGCCCGCAACGAATTCCTCTTTTCTGCCAACCTCTTCATCTCAGAATACGACCTGCAAAATATGTCCTTAGTTATTTGCTGGCTGCAGTAAAGTCTCTGCCTTCTTCCACGTTTTTTACCCTCTAAAGCTAACTCTAATGTCATGGAAGTTATTCCCGGATCTCTTAACAGATGTCCTATCATTCTGTCCATTCTTCTTGTCAGTGTTTCCCACATATTCCTTTCCTCTCCGATTCTGCGTAGAACCTCTTCATCCCTTACCTTATCAGTCTACATAATTTTGAACATTCGTCTGTAGCATCACACCTCAAAAGCTTCTATTCTCTTCTTTTCTGTTTTTTCCGCACATGTTTCACTACCAGACAATGCTGTGCTCCATACGTACATTCTCAGAAATGTTTTCCTCAAATTGAGGCCTATGTCTTATACTAGTAGATTTCTCTTGGCCAGGAATGCCCTTTTTGCCAGCGTTAGTCTCTTTTTTGTTTCCTTTTTGCTACGTCTGTTATTGGTTGTTTTGCTGCCTAACTTCATCTATTTCGTGACCATCAATCCTGGTATTAATTCTCTTGCTGTTCTCATTCCAGCTACTTCTCTTTACATTCGTTTGTCTTCAATTTACTCTTAATCCATATTCTGTACTCAGTACACCGTTCTTTCCATTCAAGACAGTCTGTAATTCTTCTTCACTTTCATTGAGGAAACAGTATCATCAGCAAGTCGCATCACTGATGTTGTTTCATCTTGAATTTTAATTCCACTGTTGAACCTTCGTCCATTTCCATCACTGCTTCTTCATGTACAGATTGAACATTTTGGACAAAATACTACATCCCTATTTTGCACCAATTTTAATCCGAGCACTTCGTTCTTGGTCTTCCACTATTATTATTCCCTCTTGGCTCTTGCACTAGTCTCTTCCTGTTGCTCACCCCTATTTTCCTCAGAATTTCGAACATCTTGCAACATTTGATACTGTCGAATGCTTTTCCAGGTAGACAAATTTTATAATGGTGTCTTGATTTTTCTTTAGTCTTGCTCCCATTATCAACGGCAACGTCAGAATCGCCTCTCTGGTGCCATTACGATACCTGAAGCCAAAGTGATGGTCGTCTAACACACGCTTTATTGTCTTTCCCAATCTTCTGTATATTATTCTTGTCAGGAAGAAAGATGCATGAATTGCTCACCTGACTGTGCGATAATTCTCGCACTTGTCTTCTCTGTCAATTTTCGGAATTGTGCCGATGATGTTTTTCCGAAAACCAGGAGGTATAACGCCATTCTCACACATTATACCAAATAACGTGAATAGTCGTTTTGTTGCCGCTTCCCCCCAATGAATTCAGAAACTCTGATGGAATACATTGCTTGATCTTAAGTCTTGTAAAGCTGTTTTAAATTCCGATTGTGTTACTGGCTCCCCTATCTCTTCTACCTCCACTCTTCTTCTGTTATGTTAGACAAATTCCCCCACGCCTCCTCATAGCGGCCTTCAATTTGCTCTTTCCACATATCCGTTCTCTCCCTAGAATTTAACAATGGAATATCCGTTGCACTCCTAATGTTACCGCACTTGCCTTTGATTTCACCAAAGGTTGTTTTTACTTTCCCATACGCTGAGTCATTCCCACCGACTATCATTTCTTTTTTGATTTCTTCACATTTCTCAATCACCCATTTCATCTTACCTTCCAGGTACCTCCAGTTTATTTCATTCCTCAGTGATGTATTTCTGTATTCCTTAATTTCCCTGAAGGTTTTTGTGCTTTCATCTTTCATCGATCAACAGAAGTATTTCTTCTGCGACTCATGGTTTGTTCGCAATTACCTTCTTTGTACCTATGTTTTCATTTCGAACTTCTTTGATGTATACTGAGCTATGTCTTATTAGTGTCTATACAATTTAAGAACTTCAAGCTTACCTATTCAGTCCCTTGTACTTCCAAATTCTCCTTCTTCCTCTTGTGATTCTTGAACAGGATATTAGCTATTAGTAGCTTAAATACATTCCAGAACTCAATTAACCTTTTTCCTCTCTCGTTTCTAGTATGAAGTCTGTATTTTACCGTAACCCTTTCTTCTATTCTTTCCTCTACAACGGCATTCCATTCCTCCATAACTATTAGGTTTTAATCTCCCTTTACGCACTGGACTATCCTTTCAATATCCTGATATACACTACTGCCCATTAAAATTGCTACACCAAGAAGAAATGCAGATGATGAATGGGTATTCATTGGACAAATATATTGAGCTAGAACTGACATGTGATTATATTTTCACCCAATTTGGGTGCATAGATCCTGAGAAATCAGTACCCAGATCAACATCTCTAGCCATAATAACGGCCTTGATACACCTGCTCATTGAGTCAAACAGAGCGTGGATGGCGTGTACAGGTACAGCTGACCATGAGGCTTCAACACGATTCCACAGATCGTCAAGAGTAGTGACTAGCGTATTGTGACGAGCCAGTTGCTCGGCCACCATTTACCAGACATTTTCAATTGGTGAGAGATCTGGTGAATGTGCTGGCCAGGGCAGCAGTCGAACATTATCTGTATCCAGAAAGTCCCGTACAGGACATGCAACATGCGGTTTTGCATTATCCTGCTGAAATGTAGGGTTTCGCAGAGATCGAATCAAGGATAGAACCACGGGCCGTTACACATCTGAAATGTAACGTCCACTGTTCAAAGTGTCGTCAATGCGAAAAAGTGGTGACCGAGACGTGTAACCAATGGCACCCCATACCATCATGCCGGGTGATACGCCATTCTGGCGATTACGAAAACACGCTTCCAATGTGCGTTCACCACGATGACACCAAACACGGATGCCACCACCATGATGCTGTAAACAAAACCTGGATTCATCCGAAAAAATGACGTTTTGCCATTCGTGCATCCAGGTTCGTAGTTGAGTACACCATCGCAGGCGCTCCTGTCTGTGATGCAGCGCAAAGGGTAACCACAGCCATGGTCTCCGAAATGATAGTCTATGCTGCTGCAAACGTCGTCGAACTGTTCGCGCTGAGCACTATGGGACTTAACTTCTGACGTCATCAGTCCCCTAGAACTTAGAACTACTTAAACGTAACTAACCTAAGGACATCACACACATCCATGCCCGAGGCAGGATTCGAAGCTGCGACCGTAGCGGTCGCGTGGTTGATCCGTTGCAGCCATGTGGATAAGATTCCTGCCACCTCGACTGCTAGTGATACGAGGCCGTTGGGATCAAGCGCAGCGTTCCGTATTACCCTCCTGAGCCCACCGATTCCATATTCTGCTAAGAGTCATTGGATCTCGACCAACGCGAGCATCAATGTCGCAATACGATAAACCGCAATTACGATAGGCTGCACTCCGACCTTTATCAAAGTTGGAAACATGATGGTACGCATTTCTCCTCCTTACACGAGGCATGACAACAACGTTTCACCGGGCAACGCCGGTCAACTGCTGTTTTTGTATGAGAAATCGGTTGGAAACTTTCGTCGTGTCAGCACGTTGTAGGTGTCGCCACCGGCGCCAATCTTGTGTGAATGCTCTGAAAAGCTAATCATTTGCGTATCACAGCATCTTCTTCCCGTCGATTAAATTTCTCGTCGGTAGTACGTCATCTTCGTAGTGTAGCAATTTTAATGGCCAGTAGTGTACTTTCTCCTTCTCTTCTCTTCAGCTTGCGATGTCGGCTTGAATATTTGAACTATGGTTATCGGTGCTGGTTTGCTATCGATCCTGATGAGATCAGACCTCTCACTGAACTGTTCACAATAACTCACTCTCTGCCTTATCTTCCCATTCGTAACAAATCGTACTAGCGTTGCACCATTTCGTGCTGCTGTTGATACTACCCTATACGCATCTGTCACCTCACTGGCCTAGAACACAGGTGCTTTGAAGGGTGCATTTTTAAGTAATAGTGTATGAAAATAACACTGAAATGGCGTAAAAGAACTGAAGAAGAACATACAGTCGAAGGCTGTAACAATCAAAGATACAGTTCTGCACAATGTAAGTTTTTATGTGATTTGAAGTGACAATTTCTAAATCACTGTAACAGTAATTTTTAAGAGTATATCTGATTTTAAATAAAATAATATTTTTGATCCCTGAATAAGCGCGTATTTCAGGTGAACTTACTTCTGTTCTTGACATATGGCATTATAAATAATAAATGAAACCTTGACTAAAAATTCCACCACTATACAAATGGCGAACAACGTGGTGTCTTGCAAATTCCGTCACTATGTTCTTGTCGTGCCTAACAAGGGGCCTCCTACCTAATCAAATTCATCCTCAGAAAACAGAGAATGACCCAGAAATATTACAACAAACTTCAATGGGTTGTAGAGGGTGTCTTGAGGAACAAATACAGGATAGAAATCCGTGTCCCGAAGAGTCATCCAAAGACGCTACTCAGAGTCCAACTTACAGGCGCTGGCGCGTGCCACGAGGCCACTCCTTCAACAGCAAACGTGATGTATACTGACGCACCATAGGCGGAACGTCTCGCAATATTGTTTGTTCAGTAATCACTATTGGAAGAGATAAAACTAGCTGTTAGGTAGACAGACCATACGTCTTATGAATGTGTTGTACTGTTGCTTTCGTGAATGACCCCCCCCCCCCCCCCCAGGGGCTCAGCATTCATTTGCTGAGTACGGGCTTGGCGACCCCGGGGTCCTGAGCTGGGGACTGGTCAGTGCCGCCAGTCTCCTGTCACCGTAACCCCCGGACATGCTTCAACGACCACCGCATGACGCGGCGGTGGAATGTTGTGTGCTACGGGGAATGGTAATCTTGGCTTGACCGCCTGGATTGCGAGGAAGATAAACCTCTATAAAAACCCCTCAATCTTACGGTGTGCTGCGCGCCTATAAGATGCATGGCTGTTGGGGTGGAACAGTCGCAAGCGGGCAACCTCTGGGGCACCTGCCGCGCCCCAGTTGTATAAGGCTTACCTAGGCACGCGGGGCTCTGTCTAGGTGGACTTCTAGTTCCCTAGCTGCTCGTGGGACCGAGATGGAACCCTCGAACTTTTATTCTTCTCCTGCCAGCGGAAAGGGTGGACCGCTGGTGGGTTCTAACACCCAATCCAACAAGAGGGCTCGTGTAGCCAGTCCTCCTGATTCAGGTAGTAGTAACAGAACGCATCCTGCTTCGCAGAATGTGTTTTTCATAATTAAAAGAAAAGATGGGAGTTTTGAAAAAGTTTCGCCATTTTATATACAGAAGGGCTTAGAAGGTATTGCTGGCACATTAAAATCTGTAAAGCGCTTGCGAAATGGCACCTTGTTGGTTGAAACATCTAGCTGCCAGCAAGTCCAGAACCTTCAGAAGGCACAATTTCTTGGGGAGTTTGCGATAGAGACTGAATATCACAATACCTTGAACTACAGCAAGGGTGTTGTGACTTGCAGAGATCTCGTTGACATTCCCCATGACGAACTGAAGGCTGAATGGTCCCAGGAAGGAATTGTCGACGTGCAACACATTATGAAACGGGTGGATGGTGCTCTCATAAAGACTGACTCATTTATCCTTACATTTAACAGCACCAAATTGCCAGAGCATGTGAAGGCAGGTTTCCTACGTCTCAGTGTACGGCCTTATTACCCCAAACCCATGCGGTGTTTTAAATGCCAACACTTTGGACACACTACTCTCGGCTGTAGAGGGGAAGCCACTTGCGGGAATTGTGGTAAAGCCGCCCATGAGGGAGTTGGTTGCTCCTCTCCTCCCAAGTGTGTCAACTGCTCTGGGGTTCACCCTGTGTGGAGTAGGGAATGCAGAGTTTTCCTTGAGGAACGGAAGATTCAGGAACTAAAAACTACGAAACGCATCCTGTATGGTGAGGCGAAGAAAATCTACAAGCCCATGCAGCCGCCCACGTTCGCTGCTTCCTTTTCTTCCGTTCTCAAACAACCAGTCTTGAAAACCGATGCCGCTACACAAACGGAGGTTGCTACTGTGAGCACTAGCATCTGCGCTTGTCAATGTACGCGTGCTGCTGCCGTTCCTGTGAGGCCTGCTGCTCCCCCCCTGCCTTCTGACCATGCCGTGGTAGCTGACATCATGGAACTTCCTGCCCCTTCCCAGGTCCAGTCTTGTGCACTGCCCAGCGCTGCTACACCCCCTACTGCTTCTGAGGTTTTGGCTCCAGTGCCACCTCAGGCCAGAACATCGAAACCAAAGACAAAGGTGAAGACTCGCCCACTAAAGGAGACTGCAGTTATACAGTCTCCTGATGTGGATGTAATTCTCTCTGACGTCTCTCTCGAATCCTCTTCTGAGGCGATGGAGGTTGATGTCAGACTGGGGCAATCATCTCGCCCCAAAACTGAGCCTCCACCTGTTGTGGGCTCTCCTCCCCTACAGAAAGTGAGAATGAAGGTACTCCCACCCTGATAGATGGCTCCCATTATACAGTGGAACATGAATGGATTCCGGGCACATGTGGAGGAACTGAACCTCCTAGCACGGCAACGCCCTCTGTGCTTGTGTTTACAGGAAACGCATTTAAAACCATCTGATGCTCCTATACTAAGGGGCTATACGTCATATCGCAAAGATGACCTGACTGGAGAAAGGGCCAAAGGCGGAGTCGCTGTGTTTGTCAATAATGACCACCACTCCTCTGCTCTCCCCCTGGATACTGACCTGCAAGCAGTTGCAGTTAAAATTCATTCACCTCGGAGGTTTACCGTTTGCTCCCTTTATTTACCCCCTCTGGATGCAATGACCTTAGACGCTCTCACAGATCTTATCGACCAACTCCCTCGCCCATTTCTCCTCCTGGGAGACTTCAATGCCCATCATGTCCTGTGGGGCTCCACTTTGCGCTGGAGGTCGAATTTTGGAGAGCCTCCTAACATCTCAAATGTTGTGCATCCTCAACACAGGTACTCCGACTCATTTGTCTACTGCTACAGGGTCATTCTCAGCCATTGACCTATCTTTCTGCTCTCCAACCCTCACCGACTCTGTTCACTGGGAGGTCATTGACGACCTTCATTCCAGTGATCACTTCCCTATCCGCATTCATCTCCTGGATGGTGTATCGCTGGAGCAGCGGCCACCATCGTGGATGATTGGCAGGGCTAACTGGCCACTGTTCACTCGGTTGGCTGTCTTTGACCGCCACAATAACGTACAGGAATGGGTAGATCACATCACGCTTGCGGTTCATCATGCTGCTGACCTGTGCATACCACAGTCTTCTGGCACTCCTAAGCGGCGCCTTGTGCCTTGTTGGACAGAAGAGTGGCGTTCAGCCATCCGGGACAGGCGTGCCGCTCCTCGCCGATTTAAATGCCGACCAACAGCGGTCAATCTTACCGCCTTTCGAATCGCGAGAGCCAGGGCACACCGTGTCATTAAAGAGAGCAAGAAAAGGTCATGGCAGGAGTTCCTGGACTCCATCAACCGTTCCACTTGTTCCACAAGAGTATGGGAAGCCATCCGGAGGATTTCCGGTAAACATAGCCGTTTACCAATAGCTTCTGTCCTGAACCAGGGATGTCTCCAAACGACACCCAGAGCCATTGCTCAGACGCTGGCAGAGCATTTTGCACAAAGTACTGCCACCGCAAATCAGGATCCAACGTTTCGTCGCTACCGTGCGACTGTCGAAAGAGCGACCTTGGACTTTCGGTGGAACAGTTCTGAGGCCTACAATTCCCCTTTCTCCATGTGGGAACTTGAATCCGCACTTACTGAGACTTCTGACACTGCACCAGGTTACGACCACATAGGGTACTCCATGCTTCGACATCTGCCAGCGGCGTCAAAGGAAATCCTCCTCGAATGTTTTAATCTCATATGGCAGACAGGAGTGTTCCCCACCTCGTGGAGGGAGGCAATTCTCATCCCTCTCCTCAAACCAGGAAAGGACCGCACATGTCCCGGTAGTTATCGTAGTATCACCTTGACAAGCTGTGTCGGAAGACCCTGGAACGGATGGTTAACCGGCGTCTGGTCTGGCTGTTAGAGACCAGACAGCTCCTTAGCCGCTTTCATTGTGGATTCCGAAAATTTCGGTCCACGGTCGACAACCTGACCCTCCTAGAGGCGGCTATTCAGCAGGCTTTTCTCCGTCAGCATCACTATATCGGTATCTTCTTTGATATCAGTAAGGCATATGATACTACTTGGAGACACTGTATTCTTGCACAAATGCATCAATGGGGCTTTCGTGGCCGCCTCCGGATTTTCATTCGGCCTTTCCCGTCTCAGCGGTTTTTTCGGACCCGCGTTGGTAACACACTGTCTGATCGCTTTGAGCAAGAGAACGGTGTCCCGCAGGGCAGTGTTTTAAGTCTTACCCTCTTTGCCATAGCCATCAACAGTATAACGTCTACAGTGAGGAGTCCAGTACAGTGCTCCTTATTTGTGGACGACTTTGCTGTTTTCTGTTCCTCCTCCAGTGTTGCAACCGTGAGCCTTCAGTTGCAGCTAACAGTGCGGCGGTTAGAGGAGTGGGCTGCAAAGACGGGTTTTCGGTTTTCTGCCGAAAAGTGTGTTTGTGTTCATTTTAATCGATCTCGTCATCTTTTTACTTTGCCTGCCTTGCATATGCGGGATACTGTCCTACATTTTAGAGACACAGTGCGGTTTCTGGGCCTAATTTTTGACTCAAGGTTGTCATGGCTGCCACACCTACGTGACTTGAAAGCCAGAACCCTGAAGGCACTGAACATCCTCAAGTGCCTCAGCCACAGGTCTTGGGGCGCGGACAGGGCGCGTCTCCTACAGTTTTATGGAGCTTTTGTGCGTTCACGGCTGGACTATGGGTGCACAGTATATGGGTCAGCGAGGCCATCTTATTTGCGGATCCTTGACGCTGTTCACCATGCTGGGATCCGACTGGCCACGGATGGTTATCGGACCAGTCCCGTACCCAGCCTCTGTGCTGAGTCTGGCGAACCGCCACTTACCATCCGGCGGCAGCTCCTGCTGGTGCGCCAGGCTTGTAAGTTTCTTGCAGCTCCCAGCTCGCCTGCTCACCGTCTTGTTGCCCATCCACCTATGGACCGCCTTTTTTCCAGCCGTCCCCGGGCTACGTTGCCGTTTGGGATCCGTGTGCAACGTGTACTAGAGTCCCTCGGTGTGGAGTCTGTACAACCCCAAATCCGAGGTTTTAACCGGCTGCCACCCTGGTTACTGAAGAGGCCCGGAGTGATTTTAGATTTATTGCAGTACAAGAGAGATTGCACTCCTGCCACCGTTTTTAATGCAGCATTTTCTGCCATTTTATCTGAGCACCACGACTATGTACCTGTTTTTACGGATCGGTCGAAACAAGGGGATTCTGTTGGTTGCTCAGTTGTTTTTCCATATCGTGTCCTCAAGGTCCGACTGCCTCAGACTTTTACTGTCTTTGATGCAGAATTGTTTGCGATCTTGCGGGCACTGGAGCACATGAGACATTCTTCCTCTCCTAAATTTCTTGTCTGTTCCGATTCACTCAGTGCCCTTCACTCATTGCAACGTTTGTATCCGGCAGACAAAATTGTCCAGACCATCCAGGATGCCCTCCTCCGGCTACAGCGACTGGGGAAGGTTGTAGCTTTCTGCTGGGTTCTGGGGCATGTTGGCATTGCTGGGAATGAACGGGCAGATCTCGCAGCCAAGGAGGCGTGTCTCGCCCCACAAGTATCTCAGTGTGCTATCCCCTTGCACGCACTCACCTCGCTGTTGAGCTCACGGGTCATGCGTTGGTGGGAGGATGAATGGCTGGAAGTGACTGACAATAAGCTCCGTATAGTCAAGCCCACAACGCGTGTGTGGTGTACTTGCTTTCAGCCCCATCGACGGGACGAGGTTCTCCTAACACGGCTTCGAATAGGCCACAGCCCTATGACGCACGGCTTCCTGGTGCTTGCGGCGTCCAGGTCACTGTGCGCCACGTTTTATTGGATTGCATTTTATTTTCTGACCAGCGGGTCGCGGCTGACTTGCCAGCGGACCTGCCGTCTCTTTTAGGCAACACTCGGACGAATGTGGTTAAAGTTTTAAAGTTCTGTGCCCTGTCAAATGTTTTTACAAAGATTTTAGGGAGAGGGTTTTAATTTGCTCACTGTGTGACAAGCTCGCCCATATTTTATTTAAGTGGCCAGCCAATAACAATTTCCTGTGACATTCTTGTTGCTATGTTTCCCCTTTCCTTAGGTTTTACTTTCTTAGGTAACATTTTCCTTCCTTTCCTGCTTTCTTTGAGTGGGTGCTTTAGTTTTCTTAGGTCTGTCCACATTCGTTCCTTTTAATGTGTGTCAGGGCGCTGATGACCTCGATGTTGAGCGCCCATAAGCCCCAACACACCACCACCATCGTGAATGACGGCTTTAATCTGCAGTTTATTTTTCTCTTGTATATCGAAAAGAAAGCAGATTTTAGAAGATTCCAGGAGAAAATTACCTGCTGACGGAAACCCATACCTGAGACCGTCGTCCATTACATTCATATAAGACAAGACCTATTTATGCTGTGACTAGCTCCATGTTCTCCACTGGTGGTCGTGGCAGTCAGCCGTTATCACCAAATAACAAACAACATTGCGAGACGTGTCAGCGTACAGTCACGTTTGCTGCGGAAGAGGTGGTCTTGTGGAAAGTGCCGACGTCTATCACTTGGACGATCTGTAGCGTCATTGGATGACGATTCCAGACGCGGGTTCGTACCTCGCTTTGTTCCCTACGACACCCACCATAACCCCTCGAAGTTTGTTGCACCATTTCTGGGACACACTGCATATCTTTTACGATATGTATCACCTCGGTGCTCAGCATTCCCCCTCCCCCTACCCCCCTCCCCACCCCCATCTTCCCTGCTACCTTACCTTCAATTATTTTTCGTTGCAGACAGTTTCTTCACAGAAAAGAAGCCTTTCTCTGTCATTTTCATTACTGCTCTTTTCTCTCTCAGTCTTATACATACTTCTTCAATTGTCATTCTGTGAGTCCACTTGACATTTAGTATTTCTCCACAAATCCAGATTTGATAACTATTCAGGTCTTTTTTATTCTTTCTTACTGATCGCCCTGATTCTCTGTCATAAAATCTTACACTTCAGTCATAAAATTTACCAAATCCCTGTCTTAATTCGGTCGGAATTCTGTTTGCTCTCAACAAACATTTCACATTTTCAAAAACGCTTTTTTTTAACGATAGGTGTTCTACTTATTATTTCCTCGATACAGCTTCCATTTGCTGAAACCCAATTTCCTAAGTGCCTATTTCTTTTTCTTTTCCTAAGTCTTCTCTTCCGATGATGGTTTGAAAGAACCTTCATGTTTGCCAATTCTCGTCCCTTCACTCTCTCCTACTTTTCTTATCCCTGTAAGCAAGTGATACGACCCTCACGTGGCTAACGTATTTCAGAAGATTTTTGTGTACACTCCCATCATCTAGTAGTCCAGCTCTGACGCTGCATAGTAATTCCAAGCTAGATTCAGTACCTCTAGTGGGTGTCCATTTTATTGCTTTCTTTTCACTTCTCTTTTTACTACGGTGAAGGAAATGCACAGTTAAGAGCTTGCTAGTAAATGATAGTCTTAAAAGGAGCTGGTTGCTGTAAAAAATATTCAGAGTCCAAGGCTGGGTCTCAGTTCAGGCAGCCAAAGCGTCATTCTGTTCCACATCTGCCGGCCGAAGTGGCCGTGCGGTTAAAGGCGCTGCAGTCTGGAACCGCAAGACCGCTACGGTCGCAGGTTCGAATCCTGCCTCGGGCATGGCTGTTTGTGATGTCCTTAGGGTAGTTAAGTTTAACTAGTTCTAAGTTCTAGGGGACTAATGACCTCAGCAATTGAGTCCCATAGTGCTCAGAGCCATTTGAACCATTTTTGTTCTCCATCTGCAGTGGGAGGGGCAACTAACTCACAGTGAAAAACTCTTCAATGTTCAAAAAGCCTTTCATGAAGATAAGGAAACCAGGTTTCTCTCTCTCAAGGCTAGCGTGTGGATCTCCTTACACCAAAATACAACATTCCATTTAAATTTCAGAATCCAGCGTTCTGGCTGGATCTCACTGCAATTTTATATGGAGTACGCACTTTCTCGTTCATGCCATCGTTGCCATCTCACGGGTCTGTTTCGAAATTATACCGTGGAGTGAGATACATTTTCCACCTGCCTATCCACCCCACACTTCTACCGATTAAACGCAGCATAAATCCATAATAGCGGGAGAGTAGTACACTTATTTAAGTGTTACTGGACGAATCTCGCAGTGCCTGCCGCCACTGGCCGGCGAGATTACGGCTCTGACAGAGTGTTAACATTGAAGACATAGGCAGCTAGGATATTGAGGAGTGAACACAAAGGCTGCTAGAAGACCATGGAGTAAATGCTTGTTGCTGAGCGACTGATGAGGCCAGCTTTGCGGTTGCAGGGGAGGGTGTCTCCACTTGAGTACTGAGAGCTGAACTGGGAGACCCTGCCGCTACTGCAGCTGCCTTGTAAATTTTCGTCACGATTTTGGTAGAATGCTACCGCTGCGATCACCGATTCCATAGGGACGCGATATTGGTTCACTCCCTTCAGGAGCCAGCTATGCCGGTTTCATGCTGCGCAGCCAAGTAGTTTGCTTTCAGTACGCACTTTGATGATGACGATAATGTTGGTTAGTGGGTCGGTCAATATTGTCGTCATCAGCGTCCGTACAAGTTCCAATCTGCCCATTTCCAGTCTCGCCACTACCCGAATGATGATGAGATGACGAGGACAACTCAAACACCCAGTGCTCGGGCGGAGAAAATTCCCATCCCGGCCGGGAATGGAACCCGGGGCCCCGTGATCCAGAGGCAGCAACGCTAAACACCTGACCACGAGCTGCGGACAATATGCACTTTGAGAATCTGAATATTGTTCGAACCCAGTTTCCGTGACTTTCTTTCTCTCTCTTTTTTTTTTTGTTAATTTACTAACCATGCTTAGTCATTGCTAGTATTCGTGTATTATCTGCATAACTTTCCTTTTATCACGCCTATTCACCTGTGCAAAGGTTAGAGCTTATCATTAGAATTCGTTTATCAAATTATTCATCTACAGCTACATGGATAGTCTGCAAGTTACGGTTAAGTGCCTGGGAAAGGGTTCATCAAACCACCTTCAGAATAACTGTCTATTATTGCACTCTCGAATAGCGCGCAGGAAAACCTAATATTTGTATCGTTCGGTGCTAGGTCTGATTTACGTCATTTTCTTACAATAAGTACTTTTACATTCAGAAGAGAAATATGGTGTTTGAAATTTCGTGATAAGATCCCGCCGCAACAAATCCTGTATGACGTCCGTGACACTTTCTCCCCTACTTCTCGATATACAGAATGTGCTGCCCTCCTTTGAACTTTCTCGATGTTATCCGGTAATACTGTCTGGTAAGGGTCCCACATGGCGTAGAGTACTCGAAAAGAGGACGGACAAGCGTAGTGCAGACAGTCTCTTCAGCAGATCTGTTGCATCTTCTAAGTGTTCTGCCTATAAAACGCAGTCTTTAGTTCGCCTACACCACAACTTATGTCGCTCTTTCCAATTGATCATAACCGTAATTGCAAGGTATTTAGTCGAATTTACAGCCTTTATATTTGATTGATTTATCGCGTAGCCCAAGTTTAGCGGATTCGTTTTTGCACTCATATGGTTGCCTCACATTTTTCAGTATTTAGGGTCAATTGCCAATTTTCGCACCATACAGATATCTTCTCTTAATCGTTCAGTTCTTAATCTCAGTAGGTAACTCTTGTGTTTTGCTTTTAGATAATAAACCTGAATGTAATAATGACCAATTGTTTCTGTTATGTGTTAAATGAACACTCCTCTCATTAATTTGTCTATGTGCATTGTGTGGTGTCACTATTGCCAGACTTCATTGGGCTACCACTGTTAATTATCATTCAGTAACACATTTCGGTTCTGCAACATTATAATTTCCCTTCATTAATTTCCATGATTCTAAGAGGTCCGTCCTTTCTTTGCAGGACATCAGATATCGGAATGTATCACTATAGGCGTATAAAAACTGCACAGTCGGCAAACCACATCATGTACAGAACAGCCAAAACAGCACGAACTTTACATATGAGTTATGTTTCAAATATAAATTACGCAAATACCATCGTTACTGCAATCACAAAACAGTAATTAAGTTCGTTTTACACTACTGGCCATTAAAATTGCTACGCCAAGAAGAAATGCAGATCATAAACGGGTATTCATTGGACAAATGTATTATACTAGAACTGACATGTGACTCCATTTTCACGCAATTTGTGTGCATAGATCCTGAGAAATCAGTACCCAGAACAACCACCTCTGGCCGTAATGACGGCATTGATACGACTGGGCATTGAGTCAAACAGAGCGTGGATGGCGTGTACAGGCACAGCTGCCCATGCAGCTTCAACAGGATACCACAGTTCATCAACAGTAGTGACTGGCGTATTGTGACGAGCCAGTTGCCTGGCCACCATTGACCAGACGTTTTCAACTGGTGAGAGATCTGGAGAATGTACTCGCCAGGGCAGCAGTCGAACATTTTCTGTAGCCAGAAAGGCCCGTACAGGAGCTGCAACATGCGGTCGTGCATTATTCTGCTGAAATGTAAGGTTTCGCAGTGATCGAATGAAGGGTAGAGCCACGGTTCGTAACACATGTGAAGTGTAACGTCCACTGTTCAAAGGGCCGTCAATGCGAAAAAGAGATGACCGAGACGTGTAACCAATGGCACCCCATACCATCACGCCGAGTGATAAGCCAGTTTGGCGATGACGAATACACGCTTGCAATGTGCGTGCACCGCGACCTCGCCAAACAGGGATGCGACCATCATGATGCTGTAAACAAAACCTGGATTCATCCGAAAAAATGACGTTTTGCCATTCGTGCTCCCAGGTTCGTCGTTAAGTACACCATCGCAGGCGCTCCTGTCTGTGATGCAGCGTCAAGAGTAACCGCAGCCATGGTCTCCGAGCTGATAGTTCATGCTGCTGCAAACGTCATCGAACTGTCCGTGCAGATGGTTGTTGTCTTGCATACGTCCCCATCTGTTGACTCAGGTATCGAGACGTGGCTGCATGATCCGTTACAGCCATGCGGATAAGATGCCTGTCATCTCGACTGCTAGTGATACGAGGCCGTTGGGATCCAGCACGGCGTTCCGTATTACCCCCTTGAACCCACCAATTCCATATTCTGCTAACAGTCATTGGATCTCGACCAACGCGAGCAGCAATGTCGCGATACGATAAACCGCAATCGTGATAGGCTACAATCCGATCTTTATCAAAGTCGGAAACGTGATGGTACGCATTTCTCCTCCTTACACGAGGCATGACAACAACGTTTCACCGGGCAACGTCGGTCACCTGTTGTTTGTGTATGAGAAATCGGTTGGAAACTTTCCTCATGTCAGCACGTTGTAGGTGTCGCCACCGGCGCCACCTTTGTATGAATGCTCTGAAAAGCTAATCATTTGCATATCACAGCATCTTCTTCGCGTCAGCTAAATTTCGCGTCTGTAGTACGTCAGCTTCGTAGTGGAGCAATTTTATTGGCCAGTAGTGTAGATACTGATGCCAGGCTCTAACACTACTAGCACCGATAAGGAGCTGGCAATGGGAGTTGAGTGAGCGTAACGGATGGCAGGGCAGGGCGGCACTCACTGTACAGCTTGCTGAAGGCGGCGTAGAACTCGCTGAGGCTGAGCCGGCCGTCGCCGTCAGCGTCGTCGAAGGCGAGCATGTGGCCCAGCTGGCAGCCGCCGCTGTCGCCAGGTGCCTCGACGCCCGCCTCGTCCGAGCGGCCAGCCTGCGAACACACGAATCCCAAGTAACACCCACACACATAATTACACACACACACACACGCACACACAAACACCTGCTCAAAAATTCCTCATACAGCACACACCCATGGCCGAGGCAGGATTCGAACCTGCGACCGTAGCGGTCGCGGACTGAAGCGCCTAGAACTGCTCGGCCACAACGGCTGCTTTTACATAAGAATGAGTATTTTGAATTAGAGCTGGGCAGCCGCTTAAAAACCGTATTTGCTGGGTAGTTACGCAACAGAGTAGTCTCTGCGGGGGAGGGGGATGCTTATGTCGCATCGGCTGATGCCATTTGACGTCTCTTCTACCTCTCTGACTTGTTTCGAGCCTCATTCGCTTGTCTGTTATTTTTAGAGCAACATGGTTAAGTACACGTTTGCAGAATACACCGACATGATTCTTCTCTATGGTGAAGGTCAAGTTATTGGAAGATCAGCTCGTTGCCGTTATCAAGATGGTTGTCTACAATGTCCGATTCCATCGTATACCATTTTCGTCACAATTACGGCTTCGAGAAACGGGTACCTTCACCGTCGGCAGGCCTGACGTCTCTAAGCAGACGCCATACACCCGAAATGGAAGAGGCCGTACTGCACCGGCTGTAACAGAGAGTGTGTTTCACAATATCCATTCGTAGGTACAATGTGTGGGCCCAACTTTGTGATCGGTACATGGAACATTGTATTGTATATTAACCGGGGACCTAGAAACGACGGAGGAGTTCCGTCCCCGCCGCAGCCGGAGTGGTCCATGCCCCCACGACGACTATCGCAATCCACTTCACCCCTCCGCCGCCCCAGACTGAACCCAGGGTTATTATGCGGTTTGCCCCCCGGTGGATCCCCCAGGGAACGTCTCACACCAGACGAGTGTAACCCCTATGTTTGTGTGGTAGAGTAATGGGTAATGGTGGTGTACGCGTACGTGGAGAACTTGTTTGCGCAGCAATTGCCGACATCCTGTAGCTGAGGAGCAATAAGGGGAACCAGCCCGCATTCGCCGAGACAGATGAAAAACAGCCTAAAAACCATCCACAGACTGGCCAGGCGGATTCGTGCTGGGGACCAGGCGCTCCTCCCCGCCCGGAAATCCGACCTTATACCTCACGGTCAACCGGGCGGGCTACATCGAACATTAATTGTACCTCGTCAGAATGATAACCTATTCTTTGAAAAGGACAAAAACGTTTTAAGTTTAACTGTAAACAACATTGTTTGTGAAAACTGATGAAGTTTTCGTTTCTTTAGTTATTAATGAGTGGAACTGTAAAAAAGTGAATATACTCGATTACGCATAATAAATTACTTGTAAAAGTGATCACGTTACCATCATGTGCGCATAGGGTGTTAGGGAAGTAAGTGCAGATATTTCTGCTGATAACTGATGGAAGTGTACTGAACACCTTTACATCGGTATCACTTCATTCGCAGACTAGTAGTTACCCAAGCATTGTGTTCCTAGGTTGGACAGTGTCTCCAAGTACGCGTGGGCAATGGAAGCCATTAATAGTTATTTTCCACTGGGCAGCAGGTCAATTGTTGAAGTGTGGACGCGTGGGCTGAAATGTATAACATATACTGACAGGCGTAGTCCATTTCGTGGAGCATTTATAACATGGAGAAAACATCTGGCAGTCAACAATGTGATGTGTTTGCGGAAAGACTGTTAGAGGCAAAGGAGAACAGCTAACACGCTGAAATGGTACATATTAAGGTAGCAGTTATGAAAATATCTGTTCCTATACCCCTAACAGCCTGTAAATGTTCTTCTGCAAATAACCTAATATTATTGTATTCCCACGATCCCAAAACGTGGTGTAATGTGATAGTAGCATAGTGGTTGCACAGTGTTCTCCTAACACATGTTCGCTGAATTCACCGAATGGGATGCCTTCAGGACTATGACTTTTGCCTGGACCTTATGTCTTCAATTATCCGTTGGATATTTTGCAATCACGTCCCTCCCAATAGGTTTTATCCTCTACACCCCCCCCCCCCCCCCTCTAGTAGCGTGTAGGTTATTTCTGATGTCTTCTCCTTCTTGTCAGTGTTTTCCATATGTGCCTCTCTACACTGATTCTGCGGAGAACTTCTTCATTTTTTACTAGTACACCTAATTCCCCCCCATGAACTATGGACCTTGCCGTTGGTGGGGAGGCTTGCGTGCCTCAGCGATACAGATGGCCGTACCGTAGGTGCAACCACAACGGAGGGGTATCTGTTGAGAGGCCAGACAAACCTGTGGTTCCTGAAGAGGGGCAGCAGCCTTTTCAGTAGTTGCAAGGGCAACAGTCTGGATGATTGACTGATCTGGCCTTGTAACAATAACCAAAACGGCCTTGCTGTGCTGGTACTGCGAACGGCTGAAAGCAAGGGGAAACTACAGCCGTAATTTTTCCCGAGGGCATGCAGCTTTACTGTATGATTAAATGATGATGGCGTCCTCTTGGGTAAAATATTCAGGAGGTAAAATAGTCCCCCATTCGGATCTCCGGGCGGGGACTACTCAAGAGGATGTCGTTATCAGGAGAAAGAAAACTGGCGTTCTACGGATCGGAGCGTGGAATGTCAGACCCCCTAATCGGGCAGGTAGGTTAGAAAATTTAAAAAGGGGAATGGATAGGTTAAAGTTAGATATGGTGGGAATTAGTGAAGTTCGGTGGCAGGAGGAACAAGGCTTCTGGTCAGGTGACTACAGGGTTATAAACACAAAATCAAATAGGGGTAATGCAGGAGTAGGTTTAATAATGAATAGAAAAATAGGAATGCGGGTAAGCTACTACAAACAGCATAGTGAACACATTATTGTGGCCAAGATAGATACGAAGCCCACACCTACTACAGTAGTACAAGTTTATATGCCAACTAGCTCTGCAGACGATGAAGAAATTGAAGAAATGTATGATGAAATAAAAGAAATTATTCAGATAGTGAAGTAAGACGAAAATTTAATAGTCATGGGTGACTGAAATTCGAGTATAGGAAAAGGGAGAGAAGGAAACGTAGTAGGTGAATACAGATTGGGGCTAAGAAATGAAAGAGGAAGCCGCCTGGTAGAATTTTGCACAGAGCACAACATAATCATAGCTAACACTTGGTTTAAGAATCATGAAAGAAGGTTGTATACATGGAAGAACCCTGGAGATACTAAAAGGTATCAGATAGATTATATAATGGTAAGACAGAGATTTAGGAACCAGGTATTAAATTGTAAGACATTTCCAGGGGCAGATGTGGACTCTGACCACAATCTATTGGTTATGACCTGTAGATTAAAACTGAAGAAACTGCAAAAAGGTGGGAATTTAAGGAGATGGGACCTGGATAAATTGACTAAACCAAAGGTTGTACAGAGTTTCAGGGAGACCGTAAGGGAACAAATGACAGGAATGGGGGAAAGAAATACAGTAGAAGAAGAATGGGTAGCTTTGAGGGATGAAGTAGTGAAGGCAGCAGAGGATCAAGTAAGTAAAAAGACGAGGGCTAGTAGAAATCCTTGGGTAACAGAAGAAATATTGAATTTAATTGATGAAAGGAGAAAATATAAAAATGCAGTAAATGAAGCAGGCAAAAAGGAATACAAACGTCTCAAAAATGAGATCGACAGGAAGTGCAAAAAGGCTAAGCAGGGATGGCTAGAGGACAAATGTAAGGATGTAGAGGCTTATCTCACTAGGTGTAAGACAGATATTGCCTACAGGAAAATTAAAGTGACCTTTGGAGATAAAAGAACGACTTGTATGAATATCAAGAGCTCAGATGGAAACCCAGTTCTAAGTAAAGAAGGGAAAGCAGAAAGGTGGAATGAGTATATAGAGGGTCCATACAAGGGCGATGTACCTGAGGACAATATTATGGAAATGGAAGAGGATGTAGATGAAGATGAAATGGGAGATACGATACTGCGTGAAGAGTTTGACAGAGCACTGAAAACCTGAGTCGAAACAAGGAACCCGGAGTAGACAACATTCAATTGGAACTACTGACGGCCTTGGGAGAGCCAGTCCTGACAAAACTCTACCATCTAGTGAGCAAGATGTATGAAACAGGTGAAATACCCTCAGACTTCAAGAAGAATATAATTCCAATCCCAAAGAAAGCAGGTGTTGACAGATGTGAAAATTACCAAACTATCAGTTTAATAAGTCACAGCTGCAAAATACTAACACGAATTCTTTACAGACGAATGGAAAAACTAGTAGAAGCCGACCTAGGGGAAGATCATGTTGGATTCCGTAGAAATGTTGGAACACGTGAGGCAATACTGACCCTACGTCTTATCTTAGAAGAAAGATTAAGGAAAGGCAAACCTACGTTTGTAGCATTTGTAGACTTAGAGAAAGCTTTTGACAATGTTGACTGGAATACTCTCTTTCGAAATCTAAAGGTGGCGGGGGTAAAATACAGGGAGCGAAAGGCTATTTACAATTTGTACAGAAACCAGATGGCAGTTATAAGAGTCGAGGGACATGAAAGGGGAGCAGTGGTTGGGAAGGGAGTAAGACAGGGTTGTACCCTCTCCCCGATGTTGTTCAATCTGTATATTGAGCGAGCAGTAAAGGAAACAACAGAAAAGTTCGGAGTAGGCATTAAAATCCATGGAGAAGAAATAAAAACTTTGAGGTTCGCCGATGACATTGTAATTCTCTCAGAGACAGCAAAGGACTTGGAAGAGCAGTTGAATGGAATGGACAGTGTCTTGAAAGGAGGATATAAGATGAACATCGACAAAAGCAAAACGAGGATAATGGAATGTAGTCGAATTAAGTCGGGTGATGCTGAGGGAATTAGATTAGGAAATGAGACACTTAAAGTAGTAAAGGAGTTTTGCTATTTGGGGAGCAAAATAACTGATGATGGTCGAAGTAGAGAGGATATAAAATGTAGATTGGCAATGGCAAGGAAAACGTTTCTGAAGAAGAGAAGTTTGTTAACATCGAGTGTAGATTTAAGTGTCAGGAAGTCATTTCTGAAAGTATTTATATGGAGTGTAGCCATGTATGGTAGTGAAACATGGACGATAAATAGTTTGGACAAGAAGAGAATAGAAGCTTCCGAAATGTGGTGCTACAGAAGAATGCTGAAGATTAGATGGGGAGATCACATAACTAATGAGGAAGTATAGAATAGGTTTGGGGAGAAGTTTGTGGCACAACTTGACCAGTAGAAGGGATCGGTTGGTAGGACATGTTCTGAGGCATCAAGGGATCACCAATTTAGTATTGGAGGGCAGCATGGAGGGTAAAAATCGTAGAGGGAGACCAAGAGATGAATACACTAAGCAGATTCAGAAGGATATAGGTTGCAGTAGGTACTGGGAGATGAAGAAGCTTGCACAGGATAGAGTAGCATGGACAGCTGCATCAAACCAGTCTCAGGACTGAAGACCACAACAACAACAACCTAATTTTCAACACTCGTGTGTAGCACCACGTCTCAAATGCTTCGATTCTCTTCTGTTTCCGTTTTCCCACAGTCCACGTTTCCCTACGATACAATTCTGTTCTCCAAACGTACATTCTTAGAAATTTCTTCCTCAAATTGATACCTATGTTTGATGTTAGTAGATGCCCAGGAACGCCCTTTTAGCCAGTGCTAGCCTCCTTTTGATGTCCTCCTTGCTCTGTCCGTCATTGGTTATTATGCTGCCTAGGCAGCAGAATACCGTAACATCATGTGCTTCGTTATCACAGATTTTCACGTTAAGTTTCTTGCTACTCTTGTTATTTCGGCTTCTCATTATTTTCATCATTCTCCAGTTTACTCTTAGTCCATACTCTGTACACACCGAAACTTGGATGCCCATAAACAAATTAGACAAGAACCTGTACACGTCGATTGTGAACATAGCGGCTTCCAGTACCTACAACAGGAAGCCATGGCTGAGCCAGTGGAAAGCCTTGCCAGAATTCCATAAGGCTGGAGCAGCAGGAACAGTAGCAACAACGGCCACCGATATAACATCAGGACATTCAGCTACCACGGAAATTAAAAGTGGAAGACTACTCTAGAGGAAGAAACACAGAGTTAAAATTAGCTCCTACCAGAATACTCTGTGAAGTTTACTGTAACAATTATACCACCTCTTTCTTATAAAATCGAGAACGGTACGAAATGCGCCCTGTACAGGACGCTGGACTGTACGAAAATCAGAATCAAGGACAGGTAAAAAAGTACGTCCTACACACCTACCATTATCAAGATGTTTAATCCCTTACATGGGAATGATCTCTCTAAAAACCAAGGCAGTCCCCGGGGAACATTCTGGAGCCACATTAAGCATAGTGGGTAATTCAGGCAGAGGAAATGTATGAATTAAAAATAATTGTGGGAATACGACATCCGAACAGGAATAGTAGATAAAATGCTAGCCGCGTTTCCGATTCCACCTACAGGTAATTGACGTTCAAAGAAATAAACTTACAAGGCTACATATTTTAACAACTAGCAACAAAATTCAATCTGCTGACCAACTTAAATACGTAATCAAGAGCCATTACTGAGTCAGTAGACGAATCAGAGGTTGAGGGCTAGAACCCCCGCCTCTGAAATCTTTATGTGTGTTATTTTGACGAGCCACAGCGCGCTCTGGTGGGACGAGTTGTTTGCAGCGACTATGAGGCAATACGGCATCTACAGTGGGCGTGGGCGGTTCTGAAACATTATGCAAATTAGGTGACAAACAAGGAGTCTCAGAGGTCCACTCTCGGCATGAGATCCTTGCAGTTAACATTGACATACAGAAGACGTGTCAGGCTTCAAAACATCTGGCCACCAGTCACCTCCTTGAGATCAACAACAGTAGGTTGTTCCAGCGTAAAGCGAGCAGTTAAATTTACGGGTGCCGCAATTTTTAGCTGTTGAATCATTGGAACACCAAAAGGCTCAGCGACTTCCTCACCCTTGAGTGGTTTCGGAGGTGTTGCATGTAGAGTCGGAGGAATGCTAGGAGAAGCACTAAAGTCCGCAGCTGTTTCCACACCATCGACCACATCAGGAATGCAGAACTCAGCACTAAAAGATACACCAGCCGACAAACTTACTTCAGGAAGGTGTGGGTGAGGAGTATACGTATGCGACTCCTCACCATCCTACGTACGGCGTGTCTGGATTGCCAGCTTGGCAGTAAGCATTTCAGGATCGTGCTGCAAGGGAATAGGCGGAAAATCGGGAACAGAAAGCTGCGCTTCCATCTGTTGTTGTGCTGCACCTGCGGAAGACGTGCCTCAAACCTCGTTAGCAGTAGAACGCAGATCAGCTAACGCCGATTACTGATAAGATCTTCAATACAAATACCATCGTGAACAATAAGATCTAAGATGGCCTCTTTCATTGCACAGAAAGCACGTCGAGACTTGTCCGCTTTACGTTAAATGAATGCGGTAATCAAGAAACTTGTAGATGGGCTGGAATCTTAAATGTGATTCCCCCCTCTTGCTTTGATGCAAGCCTGTATTCGTCTGGCATACTATCCACAAGTTTATCAAGACACTGCTGGTCCGGATTGTCCTACTCCTCAATGGTGATTCGGTATAGATCCCTCAGAGTGGTTGGTGGGCTACATCGTCCATAAACAACCCTTTTCAATCCATCTCAAGCATTTTCGATAGGGTTCATGTGTGGAGAACATGCTGGCCACTGTAGTCGTTATCCTGAATGAAGTCATTCACAAGATGTGCACGATGGGGGCGCGAATTGTAGTCCATTAAGACGAATGCCTGGCCAATATTCTGACAATATGGTTGTACTATCGGTCGAAGGATGGCATTCACGTATCGTACAGCCATTACAACGCCTTCCATGACCACCAGCGGCGTACGTCAGCCCCACATAATACCACCCCATAAGAGCAGGAAACCGCCACTTTCCAACACTCGCTGGACAGTGTGTCTAAGGCGTTCAGCCTGACCGGGTTGCCTCCAAACACGACTCCGACGATTGTCTAGTTGAAGATATATGCGACACTCATCGCTGAAGAGAACGTGATGCCAATCCTTAGCGGTCCATTCGGCACGTTGTTGGGTCCACTTGTACAGCGCTGCATGGTGTCGTGATTGGAAAGATGGACCTCGCCATGGACGTCGGGGGCGAAGATGGGCGCCATGCAGCCTGTTGCGCACTGTTTGATCATAACACGTCGTCCTGTGGCTGCGCGTAATGCATTATTCAAAATGGTGGCGTTGCTGTCGGGGTTCCTCCGAGCGATAATCCGTAGGTAGCGGTCATCCACTGCCGTAGTAGCCCTTGGGAGGCCTGAGCGAGGCATATCATCGTTTATGTCTCTCTGTACCTCCTCCATATCCGAGCAACTTCACTTTGATTCACTCCGAGACTCCTGGACACATCCCTTGTTGAGAGATCTTCCTGGCACAAAGTAACAATGCGGACGCGATCTAACCGCGTTATTGACTGTCTAGGCATAGTTGAAGTACAGAGAACACAAGCCGTGTACCTCATTCCTGGTGAAATTACTGGAACTGATCGGCTGTCGGACCCCTTCCGTCTAATATGCGCTGCTCATGGTTGTTTACATCTTTGGGCTCGTTTAGTGACATTTTTGAAAAGTCAAACGGACTGTGTCTGTGATACAATATCCACAGTCAACGTCTATCATCAGGAGCTCTGGGAACCGGTGTGATGCAAAACTTTTTTTGATGTGTGTATAATCCATTTCCATGTTGGAGAGAAGCACCAGCCTTGTGGAACCTTCACACCCTCAAAGAGTAGTTGAGAACCATGAAGCAACAACAACCTATTTTCTTGTAGTGGATATATAAACTCAACGAAATGACGCAGTTACCAGAATCAAAATAGGCATTAAGAATCTGATCAGGTGTTAGAAGAATGGTACCAACGAGCCAGTCATGAATCCCTACAGATGTGGGCTGCACGGAACGACTGGATTTATTGAAATTGAAGTTGACTCTGTCTGTTCACGGAACACACTTGGAACCTGATTTCATTTCTCCTTGTGTAAAACTTTGTCAACTGTCCAACGACGGTACTTTCCTGCGTAAAACAAAGCCATCGAACAGTCTGATAGTACTGATTATGTTGTCTGGTAAGTAGTTCATGTACACTAAAAACAGTAGGGGAGCTATGTTTTCTTAGAATCCGATATTTTTTTGCTTTTATAGAATATTTACAGTCCAGTATAATGTGTTGAGTGCTGTAACTCAAATATTTGTAGAATCAATGGCATATACGGGAAGATACTGCGTATGATGAATCTTCGTTAATAGTCGACAATGCTGTACGGTGTAATCTAGGTAATTTCGGAAGACGGAATCTTTCTTTGAACCTGAATTTACCTTCTTCAATACACTGAGGTGACAAAAATCATTGGATACCTTCTAATATTGTGTCCGATCTCCTTTTTCCCGGCTTAGAGCAGCATCTCTAGTGGCATCGACCAGACAAGTCGTTGGAAGTCTCCCAAGTAATACTGAGCCATGCTGCCTCTTGACCCACCCACAACTGCGAAGGTGTTTCCAGTGAAGGATCTGATGTCCCATAAAAAAGCGATGGGATTCATGTCAGGCGATATGGGTGGCCAAATCATTTGCTCAAATTGTTAAGAAAGTTATTCAAACCAATCGCGAATAATTGTGGCTGGGTGACATGGCGCATTGTCATCCATAAAAATCCTATGTTTGCGTGGCAACAGGACGTCCATGAGTGACTGAAAATGGTCTCCAAGTAGTCGAACATAATCAGGACCTCGTCCATTCCACGTAAATACAGCCCACGCCGTTATGGAGCTACCACTACCAGTGCCTTGTTGACAACTTGGGTCCATGGCTTCGTGGGGTCTGCGCCACACTCGACCCACACCATCAGCTCTTACCAACTGATGTCGGGACTCATATGACTATGCCACAGCTTTCGAGTAGTCCAGGGTTCAACTGATATGTCAAGAGCCCAGGAGAGGCGCTGAAGACGATGTGCTGTTAGCACAGGCACTCGCGTCGGTCGTGTGCTGCCATAGCCCATTAACGCCAAATTTCGGCGCTCTGTCCTAACCGATACTTTCGTCGTACGTCCTACATTGATTTAGGGTGTTATTTTACGCAGTGTTGTTTGTCTGGTACACTGACAACTCTAAGCACACTCCGTTGCTCTCGGTCGTCAAGTGAAAGCTGCCAGCCACTGCGTTATCCCCGACGAGAGATAATGCCTGAAATTTAGTATTTTCGGTATATTCTTGACGTTGTGGATCTCAGAATACGGAATTCCCTAACGATTGACGATACGGGAAGTCACGCTCAAAGTCACGTGAATCATGTAAGTACAAACAGCAGCTCTGCCAATGCACTGCTCTTTTGTATCTTAATACCTTTACTTTGTCACCTCAGTGTATGTTGTATATGAAGGAAGAAAGGAGAGTGGTTTCTCTTGTAGTCCTGTTGACTTTTTGAGCCTGCCGGAGTGGCCGTGCGGTTCTAGGCGCTACAGTCTGGAACCGAGCGACCGCTACGGTCGCAGGTTCGAATCCTGCCTCGGGCATGGATGTGTGTGATGTCCTTAGGTTAGTTAGGTTTAATTAGTTCTAAGTTCTAGGCGACTGACGACCTCAGAAGTTAAGTCGCATAGTTCTCAGAGTCATTTGAACCATTTTTGACTTTTACTTTTACTTTTTTTTTTTTTTAAAGAAGAAAGACCTGCCCCTTTTTACAGTCAGTGCGGGATTGTTTATCGTGCACGGCATTCTCAATAAACGTGAGCTCCGCTGCCAAGTACAGCAGAAGTCTCTGTGTTGCTCCCTTCTCAGAGTGCAAGTCAGATTTTAAAATCTGCCAATGTTGAATATATTCCATGTGAAGCAGACCTGGGTTAAGGAGGAAGTCATTATGTACGTAGGCAAGACCGGTTAAAACAGGGATGGGAAGGATGTAGACCATGTCCTTTCCGACTTAAGGTTTTCCTAAAGAGATTTAGCATAACCATAGATAAATACACTGTATGTTTGGAAGATGATTGATTCACCGTCCTCTCAAATGCAATTCCATTTATATACCACTGCACCACCACATTCAGTTTTCCTGTTGAGTAACTATCTGAGCTACAAGAAGTTGCTTCCTTACAGCAGCCCGATGAAGAAAAGAAGTGTTAGAAACGTGTTGTTACAGAATGCAGCTGAAAACTAAGTGGAATCATAAGACACGAAAAAAGACATTTTTCTCAGAATTGTTGAAGAACAAAAATGTGGATATCAGTGAGCAGACGGGGCCGCTCTCATGAAAAGACTATTGTGGAAAACATATACTCAATACATCCAACAGATAATTGAAGTGTCAGCTCTAAGATGAACAGATTGGGCCAGAGGAAGACATTATGGCGACCCGTAAACAACAAGACAAAACAGTAATTTTTTTCTGTTTGTAAATTCTATGGTCTTGGTATAGCATCTTTGGCTGGTAGTGAAAACGTCGTGTGTCCCGGGTTCGAACACACCCACTACTTAAATTCTGAATAAAAATAATGGGCAATGACGGCCGACAACTTCTGGAATAAGAAGTCATCTACATTCTGCCAGGCCATGTCAAGGAGGTCGGAGGAGCGGACGGAGGTTCAAAGCATTCTGTTCCCCTTGGGGTGGAAAACGACCTTCAAACAGCGGCAGAATCAACAATGATCAACGGAATGAGGAACCAGAAGGGAATGGACACCTCAGAGATACAGATATATAATGCGTATCCACACGACCTGTGGCATGTAATTCAGGAAGAGTCCATTGGCAAAAGTTTAAGATTGTTCCCCACTTCGGATCTCCGGGATGGGACTGTCAAGCGGGAGGTGACCATGACAAAAATATGGAATAACCAACGACGGGATGACGTCCTACGACACATGAAAAGTGTTCGCAGCTGCGAATGTGGGCAGCCATCAGCTGTATAATGGAATGACGACAGTAAAAATTTATACCGGACCGGGACTCGAACCCTGCTAGTCCGCTTATTGCGAGTGGTCGCCTTACCATTTCACTGTTTTTTTTTTCTTCTTATTATTCGTTGTATTTGGTCGGAGTGAATGTCACATGACACCCGTTCAAGTTTATAGAACATCCACGATCATACCTAAACATCCATACGTCGTCAACCATGTTTGGATTTAGACATGGAGGGTGCTCTGGTACCCCCAATGTAAGGCGACCTCTCGCGATCAGCGGGCAACCCGGCTCGGAACAAATTTTCATTGCCCTTACTCCATTATAAAACAGCTGTTTGTCCATCTTTAAAAGTGCAAATATATTTCCTGTATTTCATAGAGGCTGTAGAGCCACAAAGTCTGTTGCTTCGGAGATGTCTGCACGTCCAAAGAAACAGTGCATTGTATCTCTGAACAACACGGTATTGCAATAGCCTATTGAATCCTAACAATTTAGAAGTCTGAGCTTGGAATTAAGGTTTGAATGTAGTAGAAAAGCTGGAAAATTTGAACACGGAACTGCAGAGGATCAATGTAGATCTAGCAGGGGTCTGTGAAATCGTGTGGTAAGAAGATAATGACTTTTGGTGAGACAGCATAGAGTAATATCAACAGCAACAGAAGATGGTGTAACGAGAGCAGAATTCGTTACGAAGAGGAGATTTTATGTTAGCAGTTCAGTGATAGGATGCTCTCATCAGAATCGACACCAAACCAAGGTCAGCAACGATAGTTCGTATGTACATGCCTATGTCGTAAGCAGAAGTTAAGGAGGTAGAGAATGTATATAAGGATATTGAATGGGTTCAAATGGTTCAAATGGCTCTGAGCACTATGGGACTTAACATCTATGGTCATCAGTCCCCTAGAACTTAGAACTACTTAAACCTAACTAATCTAAGGACATCACACAACACCCAGTCATCACGAGGCAGAGAAAATCCCCGACCCCGCCGGGAATCGAACCCTGGAACACGGGCGCGGGAAACCAGAACGCTACCGCATGACCTATCAAATGGGTAATTCAGTAAATGTAGTGAGAGGAAAATCTAGTAATTATGGGAGATAGGAACGCGGCTGTAGGCGAAGGAGTAGAAGACAGGGTTACGAGAGGATATGGTTGCTTGGCGGTGGGGAAAAGGGAGGTAAAAGACTGATTGAGCTCTGTAAAAGAAAATTAAGAATGTAATAGCAAAAATTCTGTTTAAAATACGCAAGAGGAGGAGTTGTATTTGGAATAGACCCACAGCTACGAAAGCTTAGCACCTGGGTTACATCATTATCAGACACAGATTCTGAAATCAGATATTGAATTGTAAGGCGTATCCAGGAGCATATATTGAATCAGCTTACAATTTAGTAGCGATGAAGAGTAGACTGAAATCTAAGAAAATAGTAAGGAAGAACCAATGTGGAAGGAAGTGGAATACTAAAGTACTGAGGAATGATAAGTAGCCATTAAAGTTGGCTAAGGATGTGAATACTGCAATAATAAATACCATAGTATACACTTAAGTTGAGGGGGAGTGGACATCTATAAGAAGGACAATCAAAAATGTTGGGCAGACAAATCAAAAAGATAGCTCGGAAGAAACGTTGGATAACAGATGATGTACTTCACCTTTTCGAAGTAAAACACGTGCAGGATAAAACGGGAATACAGCAGTGTAAACCCTGCAGGTATGAAATAAATACAAAGTGCAGGGCAAAGAAGGTGAAATGACTGGAGGAATAATATGAAGACATCGAAAAAGAAGTGATCTTTGGAAGGACTGAACGTGCAGAGAGTTGAAAACAACCTTTGGTGAAATTAAAACTAAGGGTGGTAACATGAAAAATGCAATGGGAATACCACTATTAACTGCAGAGGAGAGAGCGGATATGCGGAAAGAGTACACTGAAGGCCTCTATGAGGAGGAAGATTTGTATGATAGCATTATAGAAAAAGACAATCGAGTCAATATGGAAGACATAGAGGACCCAGTGTATGACTTAGAATTTAACATCTCTTTAGAAGACTTGAGGTGAAATAAAACAGATGGGTTAGATAACATTCCACTTAAATTCCCAAAGCCATTAGTGGAAGCGGCAACCAAACGACTTTTCAAGTTGGTGTGTGAATGTAATATGAAACTGGCGTTGTGACATGTGAAGAACACTGAAGACAAGAAGAGACAGATGATAGGCCATGTGGTAAGATATCATCGTATAAATTCCATGGTGCTAAAGGGAGTTGTAGAGAGTACAACTACAGGGGATGGCACAGATTTGAATACATCCAACAAGTAACTGACGATGTGGCGCTGAACAGATTTCCTTTAGGAGAGAAATTCATGATGGGGCGCTTTAAAGCAGTCAAAAGACTGATGACTCGAAAAGAAAAAAAAAATCTTAACTATTGCACAATCTATTTATGTCACTGGTTCAGTCTGTTGGTCGTTGTTGCCTTATAACATCGCAACCAGCGAAACTGTTAGCTCCCTTACTGTTTTTCTGCTGACACGTATACTTCTTTATTTCGTAGCCACGACTGTAAATCTGGTCTCTATTGCTCCGAAGCTAGTAAATTACTGAAAAATCGCCCCTGCACACTTCAGTGGAGGTTTACTACTCCCTGACCGAGTACAAGCCAGCAACTGCATTTTTTAATTTATTTATTTGGTTTTTATTTTATTTTATTTCTTTTTTGACCAACATTACTTTTCCTCTATGCTTCCTTTCTATTTTGCAGATATTATGAATTCATGAGAAGCATATTTCTTAGATAATTTACAATGTTTACAAGTTTTATAGCAACGCAAAAATAATTTCATCTGTTCATAATTTATAGTAACGTAGTGATCTTCATTGTGCTAAAAAATTTCAAACAGAAGTAGGACGTATTACGAAATGATTTCGGAATAGATTCTCAAAACGTGGTGCTCTATCAGGATCAAGCCAAATGTTTCGTATGGCATGGGGGCTTGAAATACTCCAATGCCGTGAACATAACAACTTGTAACAGAAGTAAATTATGGTCATTTTTCAACATCAACGAACTGCTTCCTACACAGTGACACAGTGTAATCATCACTGACTTCACGATCCCTTTAATTGACTCAGTGATTTGCAGAAGCTGTATTAGTTAAGATACTGGTTCTCCCAACCAACCTTTATACGAGTTTACACGAAATTTAAAAACAGACTAAACTGCTGTGTTGGGAAGAAACGCGCAACATGAGTGAGCAGCGTACCTTGTCCAGCTCTTCTTGCATCAGCGCTCCGTCCCCGTTGCTGTCGTAGTGGGTGAACATGGCCGTCACCAGGTACTCCCTGCCCGGCGTACGGTTGTCGTCCGATGTGAGTTTCGCGTGGCTGTAGAGTAGCAAGTTATCCTGAAACGTAAGAGCGTGCTCTGACAAACACTTCAAGCACCAGCTTCAATATAAGGAGATAATTTTACAAAGCCCTGTGAATAGATTAATCTGTGATTTTTCAAGAGCTGAAGAGTAGCAACATAGCTTATTAAATGGTCCTCAACACGTTGTAACGTAACCAGACACTAGTTGTGCTTGGGCCTACGTGACGAAATAGTCACGGCACTGCGATGGTGGGCCCAAGTCACTTTGGCGCTGGAGACGCTACAAACGACATTACAGAGTCGAGGTCTTAAGAATCTAAAGATGAGATGATTGTCTCTAAACACCGTGACACTAACGAGAGTAAATTGCCAAAGTCCAGGATCATAGCGTAGAGAGGCCAAGTCTTTGCCCAGCCGGAACGAAGATTGCTGGCGGCCCCACGGCGCTGGGAGGGGCAGTCGCTCTTTGGCTGGCTGGCTGCAACTGCCAGATATGAGCCAGGTGACTGCTTAAATACTGGTAAGAGTGCCAACTAGTCGGGAACTGCTTGTGGCCACGTAACGTGGCGGAAGCAAGCAGGTCCATGCTAGCGGCGCCTCCAAGAAGCGGTGCTGCTACCATCTACAGGAGAGGTGAAGGCTCAGAGTCACAGCACTGGCATCTGGAGTTTGTCAGAATTACATGGCGTAATACTGTTATTACTGTATTAGTAGACCACAGTAATATTGCAACTGAGAGTGAGGGCGCTTCATTTGTCTCGTGTGTTTACCGAAGCCCACCTCAACATGCTCTGCTACTCTAACGACCAGACACCTTGCTCGTGAAGCTATTCAAAATTCTTCAGTGTATAAGACAGTCGAGAAACGGATATGATTTTTATTTACTTTAACTCCACTGGGTGTTTTGATAACATCGACGGGAGACAAACTGTATTATCATCGTGGTTGTGTAGTTCTGACACACTCCGTTTTGCCTGTTGTTACAGTGGCCCCTGAGTTCCCGGGGGTAGGCGACCTGTGGTGCAGTACTGTCATGCTGGTGGGCTATATGCCGAGACAGCAGCACGAGCGAGACGTTCTTCCCACCTGTCACCACTCAAAAGGAGATATTTTCGAACGGACATACATAACCGAGGTAAGAGCCTCTGGGAGGAAATTGCAAGTACCAAATATAAAATTGAGAACCACAGTAAGCGAACTAATTTAATAAATAAAGAGAAAACAGGCTAATGAAGAGTGTTAATCAAGGGTAATGCACATCTCCTGTGAGAATTGATATAAACTTCGACCCGGCCCAGCTTCGTATGGGTAACATTTATGTACGACTGGTTCATGGGCCATTTGTAAAGTTATGTGCGAAATTCAGAGAACAAAGTTAACTAAATGAATATCATTAGCCGGCTGGAGTGACCGAGCGGTTGTAGGCGCTACAGTCTGGAACCGCGCGATCGCTACGGTCGCAGGTTCGAATTCTGCCGTGGGCAGGGATGTGTGTGATGTCCTTAGGTTAGCTAGGTTTAGGTAGTTCTAAGTTCTAGGGGACTGATGACCTCAGAAGTTAAATCTCATAGTGCTCAGAGCCATTTGAACCATTTTTTGAATATCATTACTGTCATGTAAATTACGCTACCTAAGCATCGCACTCCAGGAACGTTGTCTGCATCCACGAATAATATGTGTACCCCATTTAATTCGTTTGTGGAGCAAAATCTCATGATGATGATGGGAGTAAATCGTGTTTTAAGGAATATATTGGCAAGCAACGTAAGGGATGAATGCGAATCACAGGTGCAAACTGCAGCTGGTAATAGAAGGAAAGCAGAAATTGGCAGCCTGAAATTGTCGTCGTATTTCGAAACGCGTCCCTCGACCATCTGTAGAAGTACTTTGAGTTTTGTGTATCTATCCGCAAGAAATTTCTGAATCCCATTCAAGAAGAAATTTCTGAATCCCATTCAAGATGATCTGTAAAATGCCAAAATATTTTTCTCGGCAGTGGAGAATCATTTACCCGTCACTTATATAAATTTAAAGTGTGCAAAAAATAATATCTTTTGGCCAACTACGCAAATAATCGTGTTCGTATCTATGTTTAACTCAAGGAAAGGGGAACGCTGAAAGCTGCGTCATCTGCTGCGCTGCTGCAAAATTGTATAAATGAAGCAAAGTGGCATCGTATGCCGAAGTAGATTTTCGGAAAACATTTTGCGTTATGCATAAATAACTGAAAACCATACGTTTGGATTCGCATGGTTTTCGCTATGCAGTTGTCCTGAAGCGATTGCAATCAACTGAATGTCACTTGGCGACATGCATGTTCCTAACCGGGAGCTACAGTGTAATGTTTCTGGAGAATCTCTACACCACTGATAGGTGGAAGCTAAGATAAAAGACAGAGTAGAAAAGGTGACTCCAGCAGTATTCGATGCCACAACCTCTCTGTTTCCAGCCACACACTCTACCGCTAGACCACCAAACCTCGATGCTGAATGCACTTTTGCCTCTCTGCAGTTCTCTCTAGTTATGGGTGCTGTATGCAACTTGGCAGTGGCATTGTTTTCACAACATAACTTTAATTTATCATAATTCAGACCATTTTTACTAAATATTTATATATTACATACGAAAACCTTCTTCACGAATCAGTGTAACTATTAGTGAAAACTAGATAAGAATCCTTACAACAGTTTCTGAGATTAGCTTGCACATGCAGACGGACCCGAAAAGGCGACTTCAGTTTATATGTGTGGAGATAATACAGTTTTAATTCAAGGGGTAGAGACCTGCTTCAGCCAACTCCGTCTCCCAGACAATGAGATCCGCCCCGAAATGCAGTTCTGGACGTGTGGGGTGTCACATTGTCTGCTAGAATTGCCCAAGTCCGTCGGAATGCACAATGGACATGAATGGATGCAGGTGATCAGACAGCATGCTTACGTACGTGTCATCTGTCAAAGTCGTATCCAGATGTATCAAGGGTCCCATATCAATGCAATTGCACGCGCCCCCCCCCCCCCCCCCCCCCACCATTAGAAAGTGTTCACCAGCTTGAATAGTCCCCTGCTGACATGCAGGGATGATGGATTCATGAGGTTGTCTCCATACCCGTACACGTCCATCCGCTCGATAGAATCTGAAGTGAGACTCCTCCGAACAGGCAACATATATCCAATCGACCACAGTTCAATGATGGTGTTGACGTGCCCAGACGTGGCATAAAGCTTTGTGTTGTGCAGTCATCAAGAACAGACGAGTGAGCATTCGACTCCGAAAGCCCTTATCGATGATATTTCGTTGCATGGTTCGCATGCTGACACTTGTTGAGGGCCCGGCATTGAAACCTGCAGCAATTTGTGGAAGGTTTGTGCACTTCTATCACTTTGAACGATTCTCTTTAGCCGTCATTGGTCCCGTTCTTGTAGGATCTTATTCCAGACGCAGCGATGTCGGAGATCTGATGTTTTACCGGACTGATGATATTCATGGTACACTCGTGAAATTGTCGTACAGGAAAATTCCCACTTCGTCGCTACGTCGGAGATGCTGCGTGCCATCGCTCGAGCGCCGACTATAACACGATTTGAATCTTGATAACCTGCCATTCGAGTAGCAGTAACCGATCTAACAACTGCGCCAGCCGCTTGTTGTCTTAAACAGATGTGGCCGTCGGCAGCGCCGTATTCTGCCTTTTTGCATATCTCTGTATTTGGATACGCATGCCTATAGTAGTTTCTTTGGCGTTTCAGTGTATTTAGTTATTATTTTAAAACTTAAATGTAGTAAAGTGGTGTGATATGACATTAAAGTAATAAACATACTTTTGGTTAACTGGCACCTCCTTCCTGGTGGAATGACTGGAACTGTTCGGCTGTCGGACCCCTCCGTCTAATAGGCACTGCTCACGCATGGAATTTTACATCTTTGGGCGGGTTTAGTAACATCTCTGAACAGTCAAAGGGGCTGTGACTGTGATAGTCGTACAATATCCATAGTAACGTGTATCATCAGAAGCTCTGGGAACCGGGGTGATGCAAACCTTTTTTTGATGTGTTGAGTGCTGTAAGTCAAGTATTTATAGAATCAAAGGCATATCCGGGAAGATACTCCGTATGATCTTCGTTAATAGTCGACAATCTAGGTAATTCTTTTAACCTGAATTTACCTTCTGAAATACGCTTGGGTGTTGTGTGATGTCCTTAGGTTAGTTTGGTTTAATTAGTTCTAAGTTCTAGGGGACTGATGACCATAGATGTTAAGTCCCATAGTGCTTAGAGCCATTTGAACCATTTGAAATACGCTGAGGTGACCAAAACTCACTGGATACCTTCTAATATTCAGTCGTATCTAATTTTTCCCGGTGCAGTGCAGCATCTCGACGTGGCATCGACTAGACAAGTCGTTGGGTGCCTCCTAAGTAATACTGAGCCTGCTGCCTCTAGACCCGTCCACGATTGGGAAGGTGTTGCCAGCATAGTTTCTTATGTCCTATAAAGATTCGATGGGATTCGTGTCAGGAGATATGGGTAGCCAAATCATTTGCTCAAATTGTCAAGAACTTTCTTCAAACCAATCGCGAATAATTGTGTCTGGGTGACATGGCGCATTGTCATCCATAAAAATCCTATGTTTGCGTGGCAACAGGACGTCCATGAGTGACTGAAAATGGTCTCCAAGTAGTCGAACATAATCAGGACCTCGTCCATTCCACGTAAATACAGCCCACGCCGTTATGGAGCTACCACTACCAGTGCCTTGTTGACAACTTGGGTCCATGGCTTCGTGGGGTCTCCGCCATACTCGACCCACACCATCAGCTCTTATCAGCTGATGTCGGGACTCATATGACCATGCCACAGCTTTCGACTAGTCTAGGGTCCCACTGATATGTCAAGAGCCCAGGAGAGGCCCTGAAGACGATGTGCTGTTAGCACAGGCACTCGCGTCGGTCGTGTGCTGCCATAGCCCATTAACGCCAAATTTCGGCGCTCTGTCCTAACCGATACTTTCGTCGTACGTTCTACAATGATTTCTGAGTTAATTATACACAGTGTCGCTTGTCTGTTACACTGAAAACTCTACGCAAACGCCGCTGCTCTCGGTCATCAAGTGAAAGCTGTAAGCCACTGCTTTATCCCCGACGAGAGATAATGCCTGAAGTTTAGTATTTTCGGTACATTCTTGACATTGTGGATCTCAAAATACTGAACCCTAACGATTTCCGATACGAAAGTCACGACCAAAGTCACATTAATCACATGAATACAAACAGCAGCTCTACCAATGCACTGCCCTTTTGTATCTTCTATATGCGACACTATCCCCATCTGCCTGATGTCACAACTATCGTAATATCACGTCAACAGAGGTGCAGCTTCACGGTTAAGACTTGATATGAGTGTCGTCGTAACTTACTTTCTTTATTTCTTTCTTCTCTTGGTGTTAAAGCCTTGTGGCAACATTTATGTGAAACAAGTAATTTGTCGGTAACATATTCTAGCGCCGTTCCCTAGTAACAGGGTCAAATATACTCGCATATTGTCTAGTGGTGGGTTGATGAGAGAGAGAAGTAGAGTTCAGAGAACATCTGCTAAGATACTAAACAAGGAAACTGGAAAACCACAACTAGCAAGAGAGTGGTTGAACGTAAAACAGGCCTTCATACACATCTCACATAATAAATTCACTTAGCATCAGAAAATTTCCTTGTAAATCAAACCCATCATCATAGTTATACGTTTGAAATCCACTGATAGGTAAAACTCTCCCATTTACACACACCAAAAGAAGATTTGCATCACCTCGCTTCCGAGGGTTACGGAACCTCTACAGAAAATTGGAATACAGATCAACAAAAACATCATTTCCGCCATTTTTATTGCTATTGAAAACCACACATTGCATGTTGTACCACCAAACAGCGAGAGGCGGTGGTACCGATTGCTGTACACACAGGCACCTCTAATACCCAGTAGCACGTCCTCTTGCATTGCTGTATGCATGTATTCGTCGTTGCTAACTATCCACAAGTTCATCAAGACTCTCTTGGTCCAGATTGTCCCACTCCTCAACGGCGATGCCACGCCAATATTCTGCCGGTTTGTTTGCAATATCGGTTGGAGGATGGCATTCATGTATTATACAGCCGTTACTGTGCCTTCCATAACCACTAGCGGCGTACATCGGCCCCACGTAATGCCACCCAAAAAAAGCAATGAAACTCTACCTTGCTGCACTCCCTGGACAGTGTGTCTAAGGCGTTCAGCCTGACCGGTTTGCCTCCTAACACGTCTCCGGCGATTGTCTAGTTGACGGCACATGCGACACTCATCGGTGAAGAGAACGTCATGCCAATCCTGAGCGGTCCGTCGGCAAGTTGTTGGGCCCATCTGTAGTGCACTGCATGGTGTCGTGGTTGAAATATGGACTTCGCCATGGTCGTCGGGAGTGAAGCTGCGCATCTTGCAACGTATTGCGCACAGTTTGAGTTGTAACACGACGTCCTGTGGTTGCACGAAAAGCATTATTCAACATGGTGGTGGTGCTGTGAGCGTTTCTCCGAGCCATAATCCCTAGGTAGCGGTCATCCAATGCAGTAATAACTTTGGGTGGCCTGAGCGAGGCATGTCATCGACAGTTCCTGTCTCTCTGTTTCTCCTCCATGCCCGAACAATATAGCTTTGAAACATAGCTTTGGTTCACTCCGAGACGCCTGGGCGCTTCGCTTGTTGAGAGTCCTGCTTGGCACAAAGTTACAATGCGGGCGCGATCGAACAGCGATATTGACCGTCTAGGCTTGGTTGAACTACAGACAATACGAGCCGTGTATCTCCTTCCTGGTGGAATGACTGGAACTGTTCGGCTGTCGGAACCCCTTCGTGTAATAGCCGCTGCTCATGCATGGTTGTTTGAATCTTTGGCCGGGTTTAGTGACATCTCTGAACAGTGAAAGGGACTGTGTACGTAATACAATATTCACAGTCAACGCCTATCTTCAGGATTTCTGGAACCGGGGTGATGCAAAGCTTTTTTTGATTTGTGTATTTTTCGGGGCATTAAGATTTTAGGCTAAAAGCGGACATCTCCGTCATATATTCTCAAGTTATCTACATATCTTTTAACATGTTGTCGTCTCGGTATTTCAGAAAAGAATTTTCTTGGTCTGTCTTCCCAGTTACATGCCCCATATCCGTTTCAGCGACAGACATAGTCATGTCTTCCACTACAGTGCCTTCTTTGATCCTGTCGCTAGCTGTTACGTAAACCCCTAGTACTTTTTAAGATATGTGTCTGAATCGCTTGCTGAGCAGATCTCCATAATTCTTTAAATGTACTGGTATTCAAAGTTCGTGTCTCTCTGTTGCAAGTCGGAGCTGGTCATAGGACATGGCGAGCGAGTATTTCTGCACACGTGCGGAGCTGCTGCACCTGTGCAACTTCCTGGTCACAGTGTACACACTTACCAGACGCTAAATAGGGAAACGGAACCGACACCGCTCATTGTATGTCTCTAAGCAGAGATGTCGCCGCTTACTGGATTTTGTAACTACCTACCGAGAAAAATTAAGATGAAACATTAAAATCTATGTTTATGCATGTAAAAAGCAAAACAAAACTTTTTTCTCTCAATAGAAAGCACATGAAGGCAGTTCTTTTAGTGCCTGTCAAGACTGTGACAGCTGGTTGACAGAGTCAACCAAGCGACCGCTGATGTTACAAAAACTGACGCTACCTCACCAGGGTCTTGTAACTGATGAAAGGATTACGAGACTGTTTTATTTTAGTTTGACTAACAGCCGACCTAAATATACGAGCGTTATACAGCTCGTTGTGAATTCAACGTTACATTGGCGAAATATGAATAATTAGGATATGAAGGAGCAACGTGAGTACAATTTTTGTAACAGCGTTGTTTTTCCAATTCAGAATTTTTTGCGAAATAAATGCCGAGATGAATACACTACTGTCCATTAAAATTGCTACACCACGAAGATGACGTGCTACAGCCGTGAAATTTAACCGACAGGAAGAAGATGCTGTGATATGTAAATGATTAGTTTTTCAGAGCATTCACACAAGGTTGGCGCCGGTGGCAACACCGCCACACACCGTTGGGTGGCTTGCGGAGTATCAATGTAGATGTAGATGTACAACGTGCTGACAGGGAGAAAGTTTCCAACCGATTTCTCATACACAAACAGCAGTTCACGGCCGTCGCCTGGTGAAACGTTGTTGTGATGCCTCGTGTAAGGAGGAGAAAAGCGTACCATCACGTTTCCGACTTCGGTTCAAATGGTTCAAATGGCTCTGAGCACCATGGGACTTAACATCTATGGTCATCAGTCCCCTAGAACTTAGAACTGCTTAAACCTAACTAACCTAAGGACATCACACAACACCCAGTCATCACGAGGCAGAGAAAATCCCTGACCCCGCCGGGAATCGAACTCGAGAACCCGGGCGCGGGAAGCGAGAACGCTACCGCTCCGACTTCGGATTGTAGCCTATCGCGATTGCGGTTTATCGTATCGTGACATTTCTGCTCGCGTTGGTCGACATCCAATGACTGTTAGCAGAATATGGAATCGGTGGGTTCAGGACGGTAATACGGAACGCCACGCTGGATCCCAACGGCCTCGTATCGCTAGCAGTCGAGATGACAGGCATCCGCATGGCTGTAACGGGTCGTGCAGCCACGTCTCGATCCCTGAGTCAACAGATGGGGAAGTTTGCAAGACAACAACCATCTGCACGAACAGTTCGACGACGTTTGCAGCGGTATGGAGTATCAGCTCGGAGACCATGGCTGCGGTTACCCTTGACGCTGCATCACAGACAGGAACGCCTGTGATGGTGTACTCAACGACGAACCTGGGTGCACGAAAGGCAAAACGTAATATTTTCGGATGAATCCAGGTTCTGTTTACAGCATCTTGATGGTCGCATCCGTGTTTGGCGACATCGCGGTGAACGCACATTGGAAACGTATATTCGTCATCGCCATACTGGCGTATCACCCGGCGTGATGGTATGGGGTGCCTTTGGTTACACGTCTCGGTCACCTCTTGTTCACACTGACGGTCCTTTGAACAGTGGACGTTACATTTCAGATGTGTTACGACCCGTGGCTCTACCCTTCGTTCGATCCCTGCGAAACCCTACATTTCAGCAGGATAATGTACGACCACATGTTGCAGGTCCTGTACGGGCCTTTCTGGATACAGAAAATGTTCGACTGCTGCCCTGGCGAGCACATTCTCCAGATCTCTCACCAGTTGAAAACGTCTGGTCAATGGTGGCCGAGCAACTGGCTCGTCACAATACGCCAGTCACTACTGTTGATGAACTGTGGTATCGTGTTGAAGCTGCATGGGCAGCTGTACCTGTACACGCCATCCAAGCTCTGTTTGACTCAATGCCCAGAGGAATCAAGGGCGTTATTATGGCCACAGGTGGATGTTCTGGGTACTGATTTCTCAGGATGTATGCACCCAAACTGCGTGAAAATGTAATCAGATGTCAGATCTTGTATAATATATTTGTCCAATGAATATCCATTTATCATCTGCATTTCTTCTCGGTGTAGCAATTTTAATGGCCTCTAGCGTATGAGTACCCTATTTTTACTGGAACACGGGCTGTTATAGTACGTGCGTCTTTCTTTTTCCTGCCCTCATTTAAAACAGAGATACAGTTAGAATATTTTACGCTTTTTAGAGCAGTGAAATTAATTTTCGGGAAAAACTGAGTGGAGTTGTGTGAAAATTAGCATGTTTAGGGGTGTGAAATCATCGCGTCTACTCCTTTGCCCAGGTCGAGGCGGCACAGTGGCAGGCAGGCAGCCAGCCGCGGGTATCGGGAGGGGCGAACACAGCGTCCGGCTGTCAGACGCAGGCAGGAAGGGCCCGCGTCGCCTCGCTTAGGGCCGCCCACAGCACTCCGCTCTGGACACAGTGGCGGCGTCTGCACGCGACGGCTGCCTCCGGCAACTGTCCACCTGCTCGGCGACTACGCGTCCACGCCAAAGTGCCTATCTACCTCTCCCTCGAACGAATCTCTATTATTTATGAGTATGTGCTCGTCGTTGCAAAAATAATGGCACTCGGAAGGGATAATCTCAAGTCGCTGCACTTGCTCCTGTGTTGAATTTCATAAGTAATCGTTTCATTTCATAGTCACCCGTTCACTTTGTGCCCTCGGGAGTATCACTCGGCATGCTGCAATACGCCGAGCCACTTCACTTTATCACCCTTAATTACTTTTGACTCCGCAAACATGCACTAGGAGAAAAAAAAGGCACACTACAAAAGAATTGTCCAAAGGGAATGGAAATCAGTAGAACTAATGTACATGATAGACAAACAAATTATTACAATTCAGTAACATTAGATGATTCATTCAAGAGAAAAAGCTTCACAAATTGAGCAAGTTAATAATGCTCTGGTGCACCTCTGGCCGTTATGGAGGAAGTTATTTGCTTAGCACTAATTGAGAGACTTTTTGGATGTCCTCCTTAGGGATATCATGTCCATTTGGAGCGTTATATCGTCAGAATTATGAGGTGCTGCCCATAGTGCTCCAAACGTTCTCAACTGGGGAGAGATTCGGTGACCTTGCTGGCCAAGGTAGGACTGGACAAGCAGGAAGACAAGTGGATGGGCATTATCTTGCTGAAATGTAGCCCCAGGATGGCTTGTCATGAAGGGCAACAAAACGGGGCGTAGAATATCGTCGACGTACTACGGTGCTGTAAGGGATTCCTCAGATGATAGCTACACGGGACCGCTATGAAAAAGAAATGGTACCCCAGCAATAACACCCGGTTGTCGGGCTGTAGGAGGGCGACAGCCATCTCGGTATCCAACCACTGGTTTTGGGCGTCTCCAGACACTTGTTCCGCTTGAAATCTCATTCACTGCGGCCGATGAGCAACGATGATTTGTCTAAGATACTCCCGACGGCACTAGTATACCAACTGGACTATCGCTCGCCATAGAGCCCGACAACCAGGGGTGTCATTTCTTTCCATACAGGACCCCTTTTCTTGTCACCAGTGACACCTTTACAGCACATCGTACGTCGACAATAATCTAAACCTCGTTTTATTGCCCTTCATTGCAAGCCATCTTAGGTTCACATTTCGGCAAAATAACACCCGACTGCACATGGCGAAAGACCTTATTGCTTGTCTAACTCTACTTTGTCCACTAAGGTCGCCGAATCTCCTCCCCATTGAGAACATTTGGAACATTATTTGCAGATCCCTTCAGCCTGCTTGGGATTCTGAAGATCTAACGCGCCAGTTGGACAGGATTTTGTCCTATATCCCCCAGGAGGACATGAAACAACTCTACCCATCAATACAAGTGAAATAACTGCCTACAGAAGGACCAGAGGTGGACCAGCGCGTTACTGATTTGCTCAGTTTGTGAAGCTCTCTTTCTTGAATAAATCATCCAATTTTTATGAAACTGTAATCATTTGTTTATGGAACCAAGAGCAACTTTATTAAACCCCAACAAACATATATCAACTTTTTCTAGCAGAATAACGGAAGGATCTGGTACAAATTGACACGCGTAACTTCGCTATAGTTCTAAACATAAATTACTGAGAAAAAACACACGTTGTGGTAAGAAGTAGGAAGCACCACAAGCACAACATATTATCTGACCTAATACGACGTAGGCAAACCGTTGGCATTCAGAACACTTTCCAGTCATTTTGTAATATACAGATAAGGTCCTGCATGGTTTTCGAGGGAACCTTATGCCATTATTCCTGCAAAATAGTGGTAAGTTCAGTTAACGATGATGGAGGTGGTAAGCGTACACGCACACTTCTTTCCAAAGCAGACAACGAAGGCTCAATAAGACTGACATTCCGTGAATGTGGTGGCCATAGCAGATGCTCACAAAACCAGTTCTAGACAACATGAGCCTTGTGGACAGGGGCGTCACCATTGAGGAACACAGCATCACCATTGGGGATCAAACATTGTATCATGGGTTTACCTGACCAGGAGAAATGGTCACATTGTCCTTGGCAGAGTAACTTAGGGATACTTGGAATACTAGGATAAGACAGCCCAAATCATCACCGTTTCCCCATCATGTTTCACTCGTGGGACGCAAATTCGGGCAGAAGTTGGGAACAGCGTGCAACAAGACTCGCTTGATCAAATGACATTCTTTTGTTGGTCAATAGTCTGTGTTTTATGGTTTATACACCAAGTTTTCCTGTTACTACGTCAAAGGTGCGCCTCAGTTGCGAAAAGTTACTGGTCTTTACCCAGGTTTCATCTACAGTAATCTAGCCTTCTTTAGAAGCATACATTAAATTAATATATGCCAGAATAAGGCACGTCAAACATAAAAAGCTAAAGTACCGTTGTACCATGTCAAGCTACGTTACTTAGCTGAGGAACAGCCCCGGCCCCACTTCATGGAAAGCGGTCGATAGGCCGCAAACGCTGCATTTGAACTACTAAGTAAAAGCTAAGTAACCCAGTTTGACATGATACCATGATACTTTAGCTTTTCATGTTTGACCGTACCATATTCTGGCATGTATTAGTTTACTTTATGCTTCTGAAGAAGGCTAGATTGTTCTAACTGAAACCTGGGTTGATACCAGTAACTTTTCGCAACTGAGGCGGATCTTTGCCGTATTTATCACAGTTGCTGACAGGACTGCAACATGTTAAAAATTCTATTTTCCTGTTTCGGTGGTTTGCATCACATATGAGTGGTTTTTGATTTCCAGCTCACTCTGCAATTTCCTGTTTACTGTGTCCAGTTTCGTATTTTTTTCTTGCTGTTAAGGTTGACAAGTGCAGCATTGACTTCTTCAGTGACGTTTACATCTGTCGTCCTCGTATTTACTGTCACAATTCTCTTCTGTGATTGTCTGTGACAATCGCTCTAAACAATTTCTTCCGCTATATGTAAATTGCAAGTGGAGAGAGGCAGAAAGGAAACGGAAGGGTAGGGATTACAGCTGTCAGCTGCATCGACTGGTTCATATAATTTTGTCCGCGTTGTAAGTCGGCGGCTGATGTCTTCCCGCTTTTCCTGTATGCAGTATAAATCTGCGACACGGTGCCTCTTGGAACATCAAACAATTTGGCTACCTTGGTTGCAGAAGCACCTACCACATGAGCATCAAAATTTGTCCACGTTGGAATTTACTCAGGTCCGACGTAATACAGTCACATTTGCGCGGAACACGTGTAACCTACTGAGGGCATTGTAGAAATTCCGTTAGTGGTGAAATACAGCAGCGCAACCTGCAGGCTTCGCTACCATTCTCATTTATGTCCAGCCATGCGTTTCTCCATGCGTTTCTCCCGCTGTTTCCATACTTTCTTGCAAGCCCTCTATTTCGAGTACAGGAATTTCCGTGTGTTGTTGCCGCGATTTTGTATCACTCTCGATAAGGTCTCCACTTGAGCCACTGGATTAGTGCTTCAACATTAGGCTTTACGAAGGTTGTAAGGGTACATATATCGCTATAGTTCCTACTGTACAGAGAAACTGGAATTTCGTGTTACGGCTCTGTCTTCTCTCTTGCCAATACGGGCACAGTGGTGTAACTAGGGCGCTGTTTTCGCACCTGGGGCCTCGTTTGACCACGAGCTGTCTGCAGCGTCACCGCCGAGATGAGATGCGTCCTGCGACTGCGTAATAGCGGAAGAGCAGTCTGCCTATGCGAAGAAGTACTATGTGGGAATTATACACTATGTGATCAAAAGTATCCGGACACTCTAAAAACATACGTTTTTCATATTAGGTGCATTCCCCTGCCACCTACTGCCAGGTACTCCGTATCAGCGACCTCAGTAGTCATTAGACATCAATGGGGCACTCCGCGGAATTCACGGACTTCGAACATAGTAAGGTGATTGGGTGCCACTTGTGACATACGTCTGTAAGCGAGATTTCCATTTTCCTAAACATCGCTAGGTCTACTTTTTCCGATGCGAAAGTGAAGTGGAAACGTGAAGCGACACGTAAAGCACAAAAGCGTACAGGCCGACCTCGTCTGTTGACCGACAGACCGCTTACAGTTGAAGAGGGTCGTAATGAAATACAATGACAATAAGACGGGAGGTGACAAATCTTGGATTTCATGGTCAAGCGGCTGGTGATAAGCCACGCATCACGCCGGTAAATGCAGAACGACACCTCGCTTGGTGTAAGGAGGGTAAACAATGGACGACTGAACAGTGGAAAAACGTTGTATGGAGTACGAATCACGGTACACAATGTGGCTATCCGACGGCAAGGTGTGGGTATGGCGAATGCCCAGTGAACGTCATCTGCCAGCGAGTGTAGTGCGAACAGTAAAATTCGGAGGCGTTGGTGTTACGGTGTTGTAGTGTTTTTCAAGGAGAGTGCTCGCATCCCTTGTTGTTTTGCGTGGTACTATCACAGCACAGGCCTACACTGATGTTTTAAGCGCCTTCTTGCTTCCCACTGTTGAAGAGCAATTCGGGGATGGTGACTGCATCTTTCAACACGATCGAACACCTGTTCATAAAGCACAGCCTGTAGCGGAGTGGTTCCTGTAGCGGAGTGGTTTCTGTAGCGGAGTGGTTACGCGACAATAACATCACTGTAAAGGAACGGCCTGCGCGGAGTCCTGACTTGAATGCTACAGAACACTTTTGGGATGTTTTGGGACGTCGACTCCATGTCAGGCCCCACCGACTGACGTCGATACCTTCCCTCGGTGCAGCACTCTGCAAAGAATGGGCTGCCATTCCCCAAGAAACCTTACAACACCTGACTGAATGTATGCCTACGGGAGTGGAAGCTGTCATCAAGTCCAAGGGTGGGCAAACACCATATTGAATTCCAGCATTACCGATGGAGGGCGCCACGAACTTCTAAGTCATTTTCAGCCATGTGTCCGGATACTTTTGCCCAAATAGTGTAACTTGGCACGCAGACTCCCCAGTTGTCATCAGTGGCAGCCGGCAGCAGTCGGGGAACTTCGTGCCGTAGTGACTTGCAGATATTAGTTGCCAACTGATGTTAGCCGGTGTTGACTCCTCAGTCGTCTGCTTGTCACTGAGCTTTTCTGTGTTTTGTTGAGGTACTTTTATCGTGATTTTTTTGAAAGTGACGCTGTTGCTTTCCCTTTGCGGGAGTTGTCTTCTGAAAGGGAAGCCGGTTATGGGAAGCTTGTGACAGCTCAAAACACAGCTTTGTGATGCCTGTACTGCGTACTTACGGTACATGGTGGCGGAGCTTGCTACCCCCCACACCCCACCTCTCCCCGTAGTTAATCCTAGCAACAGTCCTTATTCCCCGCCCCCTATATGCTAGCGAGATACCAAGTTACGGACCGCGAGTAGTACCGTCAACATCATCTGGAGACTAAAATTAGTTAATGTGGCTAACAATTCTGAGGAGCGCATCCAGTGGCCACGCATTGATGCGACGGCCGAGGTTGTCTCTGTCACCGAGATCACCATGGATATGCTGGTCAGCAGTTCTTGGCAGTGTAGAACAGAGTTCGTCGAAGGCCCTTAGCGGGCGAGGAGAGCCACTGCAGCATGAGAGTCGTGGAGCGTCGTGAAGTTCGTGTTTGCAGAGTTGCAACGACCATCGTGTGCATGGCCGTGCTGCACGTGGGCAACGTTTGTAGTCGTTTCCCATCGGCCAGATAAGTGGAGCGGCCGAGAGTGTACAACTGGAGAATTTGGCAGATGACCTAGTTGCGCTTTGGGACTTACATAGATCGATGGGCGACTCAGAGGTTTTGGTAGAATAAATCATTGTTCGGTGGTGAAGTCAGCTGTCGACTTTAGTGGTGTGTTTATACACATTGAAACAGCCACTAGTTGTGAACTGGAATTTCTCTATCGCACATTGGGACCGTATTGCATCAGACGGTACTATTTTATTAAATTTAAATAGTTCAAATGGCTCTGAGCACTATGAGCCATAACTTCTAAAGTCATCAGTCGCCTAGAACTTAGAACTACTTAAACCTAACTAATCTAAGGACATCACACACATCCATGCCCGAGGCAGGATTCGAACCTGCGACCGTAGCGATCGCGCGGTTCCAGACTGTAGCGCCTAGAACGCTCGGCCACCCCAGCCGGCATTTATTAAATTCCTGTTATTGTGCTCACGTGGAGTTCGTAATTCCGTGTTGTAAATAGTCATAAGTTTTCTGTGTTGCACTTCGTGCCTTTTCGGAATAATAGATGGCCCAGTTCTGTTCAGTTGCTACCGTAGCATCAGTCAGCGCTGGAAGTGAGCGTCTCTTGTCTATGGCAGTTGCTCAGTTTAGTTATGCAGTGTTATTTATGTGCCCACTTATAAATCTGATATGGGATGATGTGATAACTGTCTCTTGGTAGGAGTCCACCTATTTACCTCCTGGACTAATTAACATTATGCTTAGGAGTATCAGAACATCTTAGATTAAGTTTCTGTATTATTGTTACGAAGAAAAGGAAGTGGAGGAACCAGAAGACTTGGTTGGCCTATAATATAACTTCAGACACGTAAGAATAATGTAAATTATTAAAAGTGCAATTCTCTCTGTGAGGTACAACGTCAACCAGAACGAACTAGTGTTGTTCGTCTTCACTGCTATCACCAGAATTTGTATGGTGCGTAAGGGTAGTGAACAACTTCGAGTGTGAGTGTTCACTTTGAATGACAGGGAAGTCCCAGCACTCGTGTCGGACTGCATTATCAGCACCTGACAGATTCTGGAAGGGGCCTCATTGTGCGTCTCTATTCTGCCGATTGGTCGAACTGTTCAGTATGAAGATTTCAAATGGTTCAAATGGTTCTAAGCACTATGGGACTTAAAATCTGAGGTCATCAGTCCCCTAGACTCAGAACTACTTAAACCTAACTAACCTAAGGACATCACACACATGCATGCCCAAGACAGGATTCGAACCTGCGACCGTAGCAGCAGCGCGGTTCCGGGCTGAAGCGCCTAGAACCACTCGGTCACAGAGGTCGGCTATGAAGATTTGTTGAACATTCGGATGTGCCGGTGGCATGGCACTGGACTGAATGGGAACGGGAGGATAGACATAATCGGTGTAAGAGATTGCCTCGAACAGGTCTGACAACAACAAGGCAGGATCGCCGTATTGTGAACCAAGCACATTCTAACTTGAGTTTCAAATGATCTATGAAACGTGTAACTAAGTACCCTCCTGGAAAGGAAGCAAAGAGCGCTGATGGATGACGCCTCATTATGTTCAACGATGAATCGTGGTCTGCAATACCCCGGATGACCACCCTCGGCGAGTATGGCGCCGACCTGGCGAGAGATCCAATTATTCCGATGTACTGGAGAGGCACATCAGTGTTACACCTAGCGTAATGGTGTGGAGAGTCTCCGTTGTGCCTTCTGGTCACGGATGGCAGTGGTTCAGGCAACTCTGTCACAACTCTGTTACACCAGATGTACTGCGTCGTGTAACATATTCATTACGCGGTAGATTGCAAATGTGTGCAGCAAATGATGAGCACCACTTTGAACATTTATTGGCCTGAAATGTCCGGACACACTCTTTTACATTCTGTAACTCAAAACAGCAAGCAATTATGAGACAGGTAGAGAAATTTAAATATCTCGGGGCACATACTGATAAAAATGGATTGCCATACAGAAGAAAAGTACAGAATACAGCAAAGCAGAGAAGCGTTAGGGTGTACGAATCCTTTTTGGTGGGACACGAATATTTCCAACAGCAGTAAGAAAAGAGTAGGTAACATAACGGTTGAATCGGTACTATGATATGCATCAGAAATATGGATCTTAAATGCGGATCTCAAAAGAAGACTAATAGTTGTTTAAATGGATTATTTGCGTAGGAGTGCCACAATATCAAGAATCGAAAGGAAATCTAATGATGAAGTAAGAGCTAGAATGAAAGCAAATGTTATATCCTAGCCAGTAATGCCACCCGAGCCCGCTAGCAAAAGGTTGGCAGCATCAAAGTCCGGACGCCGTCCGCATAAGCAGCGCCAGCGAGACAGGAAATCGCCGCAAGTCTGCGCGCGCCACCGCTGGCTTCTGGTTTCTTAAGCGCTGGAGTCGCGAGCGCTAGGACAGTTCTGTATTCGCCGCTCAGTTGTATACTCGCCACCGAATTGTGTACTGGCTAGTCAGTTGTGTGTTCATCGCAGCAGAGTTGTTGTTTGTCGTCAGCCGACGCTGACCTAGCCGCTCCGACTCGAACTAGACAGATCTCTGTAGACACGGAGTTCACTACTGTGTTTCTGTATCTTCGTTAATAAAGATAAGTACCGACTTCTATTTAATCAGAGTGTTTCGGTTTTCATCTTTCTGTTCACTGTTCCAGCGGACCGGTCGGCCCGCTATTAAAAGTGTGGCGGTGACTTCGTAAGCCGTTTCTACAGCGAATTGTTTGTCGCTACGAACGCCGCCACAAAACTGGCGACGAGGGCTTCCGAACTCGTGTGCAGGGCTGGTTCAACTTGTTTCTGGTTATACTAATTATAGCGATAAAATTTTGGGGGCTGGTTTAATTTGTGTTCACTATGTCGGCCGAATTACAACAGTTGATCTTGTTACAGAGTCAGCAAATACAAATTCTGGTGGAAGCAATCGCCAAACAAGCGGCTAATCCTCCAACACAAAAGGAACAAGCACAGGCAGCACCACCTTTCCGTGCTTTTGATGCATCAAGAGAAGAATGGCGAGAATATTTCGCGCAGTTGCAGGCGCACATGACAGTCTACAAAATCACGGGTACTGAGCGGCAGCTATTTAAGTTCCACTGCAGGCGTGGAAGTCTATCGACTACTTTGTAAGTTGTTCCCGGAATCCAAACCAGAAGCTTTAGACTATGACGTTGTTGTTAACAAGCTTGCTGAGTATTTCGAGTCGCGAGTTCATGTGGCAGCAGCCAGATTCAAGTTCTTCAGATTAAAGAAACTGCCACATCAATCTAATAAACAGTGGTTAACAGATTTACGGGGCCTCACCCGTCAGTGCCGATTTAATTGTGTGTGTGGAGCTTCCTACAGTGATGTCATGTTACGAGACGCTATTACTCAAAACATTGCAGATTCTCGTATTCGTGCTGCTATCTTAAAGTTGCCTGACCCGTCATTAGAGACTGTGATGAACATCATTGAAGCCCAAGATACTTTTGACTATGCTGAGTGTGAGCTAGATCAGCCATGTATTTCTCAAATTGCCTGTGCTAAGCAAGTTATGTCATGCCCGCGGCCCCACCGGCAGAGTCAGACTGTAAACACTAGCCGGCCGCGTCATGTTAAACACATTCGTCAGCCGCGTGTGCAAAATGATAGAGTTAAGTCTTGCCCTAAGTGTGTTCTTGCTCATCCTCGTGAACGTTGCCCGTTGAGAAACGCGGTTTGTCACTTTTGTCAAAGGAAAGGACACATCCAGACTGTTTGTTTGCGTAAACGCAAGAACAATTCTAGTGCTGCCCAGCCGATGGATATTCATGTTCTTCAAAGCCAGCCCGCCCAGAAGGTCGCGTTTAAAGACTCTTCCACGGTTCGTGTGGGTAATAAACTTGTTCGCAATAAGCCACCCACCCAGCCCTCTGCTATGCGACCCAAGCGTAATTCAAACGCTGTAAAAAGTAATGTACAGACTGCAAGTGAAGCGGGAATTGTTGTTCCACCCGCCCAACCCACGAGTTGCCGTAAGTAGCGAACACGCGCTAAACGCGCTGATTTTGTGTCTTCCGCCTCCACTGCACCGATCCAGAGACAGTGTAATAAACTATTTGTGAAGCTACGCATCCAGGATAAGACCTTCAATTTTCAATTAGACACTGGTGCATATGTGACTCTCATAAATAGTGCTACGTATGCGGCTATCGGCCGCCCTAAACTTTCAGCGGCAAAACATTCTTTGGCTACTTATAGTGGAGAACAAATTCCTGTGTTAGGTGTATGTAGCGTGCCAGCCACATTCCGTGGCAATACAAAAACAGTTTCATTCACAGTGCTCCGCGCTACAGACAGTGTAAACATTTTCGGATTAGACTGTTTTGACTTGTTTGGCCTGTCTATCCAAGACAATGTGTTGCAAATTAATTCTGTTGTTGTTCCTCAAGACAGCATAATCGATTTGTGTAAACAATACAGTGACATATTTAAAGACGAACTAGGTTGTGCTGCGAACTTTGCCGCTCATATTACGTTAAAAGATAATGCTCAGCCTCGATTTTTTCGTGCTCGTCCAGTGCCTCACGCCCTCCGGGCACCTGTAGCAGATGAACTTCGTCGTTGGCAAAACAACGGTGTTATTCAACCCGTTTCAGCGAGCCAGTGGGCTTCTCCCTTAGTTATTATAAAGAAACCGTCTGGCAAGTTACGTTTGTGTGCTGATTTTAAGTCGACAGTTAATCCTCAGACTGTCATTGATTCTTTTCCTTTGCCTAGACCAGACGAGCTGATGGATAAGTTAGGGGAAGCTCGTTTCTTTTCCAAAATTGATCTCCGTGAAGCATATTTGCAATTGCCCCTCGACGAGCAATCACAACAGTATTTTGTCATAAACACGTCGTTGGGGTTGTTCCGTTTTCTGCGTTTGCCTTTTGGTTGTGCGTCAGCTCCAGCTGTTTTTCAGCGTTTTTTGTCACAACTTCTGGCTAATGTGCCATCGTGTTGCAACTATTTAGACGATATTGTTGTGTCCGGTCGGACGCCTGCTGAACATTTCCGTAATTTGGAGTGTTTGTTTACAGTGTTGTCTCAGGCAGGCCTACGTTGCAACATCGATAAATGTTCATTTTTCCTTACGGAGATTGAGTATCTGGGACATGTTATTAATGCTCAAGGCATTCATCCCTCCCAGTCACATTTAGCAGCTATTCGTGATTTGCCCGCCCCTCGCAATCTGCATGAATTGCAAGCAGTTCTTGGCAAATTGACATATTATATTAGGTTTATACCTAATGCATCACAGATTGCTGCACCGTTGCATCGTCTCCGCCGTAAGAATGTTCCGTTTGTGTGGTCAGCTGACTGCCAATCAGCCTTTCAGCAGCTTAAAGAGGCTTTATTGAATGATCGTTGTCTGGTCCATTACGACCCTAACAAGCCTCTGGTGTTAGCTTGTGATGCCTCTTCTTTCGGCCTCGGTGCTGTGTTGTCTCACCGAGTCGGTAACATCGAACGTCCTATTGCGTTCGCATCTAAATTCCTAAACAAATCTCAGAGTAATTATAGCCAATTGGACAAGGAAGCGTTTGCTATTGTGTTCGGTGTCACAAAATTCCATCACTACCTCTATGGTAGACCATTCGACTTAGTAACAGATCACAAGCCCCTGACGTCACTGTTTCATCCGTCTAAACCAGTTCCTCAGCGGACAGCTCAGAGACTACAACGTTGGGCTCTTTTGTTATCACAATACCAGTATGAGATACTGTATCGCCCTACAGCTCAGCATGCAAACGCTGACGCGCTTTCTAGATTGCCGATTGCTGCGGATGATGTCTTCGATTCCTCTGACGACTCTTGCCATCAGATTGACGCCGATGAGCATCAATCCCTCCGGGATTTTCCGATTGATTATCGTCAGGTGGCACGTGAGACAGCTACGGATCCTCATCTGAGTTTACTATTACGTTTTGTTCAACGTGGTTGGCCGTCCAAGGCAAAGGACATATCAGATCCTGTGGTTCGTCGCTATTATCCGCAACGTCATCTGTTGTCTGTTTCGCACGGAGTTTTGCTGTTACGCACCGAGAATGACCAGCTTCGTGTAGTGGTTCCCCAAGTGCTCCAATCCAAGGTCCTCGACTTGTTGCATCAAGGTCATTGGGGAGTGGTCCGCACCAAGCAGCTTGCCCGCCGTCATTGTACATGGATCGCCATTAATAAGCAGATTACGCAGATGTCTACAGATTGTTCGACGTGTGCCGAACACCAAGCTGCTCCGCCTCAACGCTATTTTGAGTGGGCACGCCCTGCCGGTCCCTGGCAGCGAGTACATATTGATTTCGCTGGTCCATATTGGCATTCTCGTTGGCTCATCGTGATAGATGCATTTAGTAATTTTCCGTTTGTTGTGCCCATGCAGTCTACAACGTCTGCACAAACTATACAGGCGTTGACTTCAGTTTTTTGTATTGAAGGTCTTCCAGAAGTTTTAGTGTCTGACAATGGTCCACAATTTACCTCTGCTGAATTTGAAAGTTTTTTTTCTGCCAATGGCATTCGCCATGTTCTTACTCCGCCGTTCCACCCTCAATCGAATGGTGCAGCGGAACGTTTTGTACGCACATTCAAGGGTCATATGGACCGCCTTCGTGCTACGCACTCTCGTCAGCAGGCCCTCATCACGTTCCTGTCGTCGTACGGACCACGCCACGCGACGCCCTTCGCCTCCAGAGCTTCTCCACGGCCGTCGTCATCGCACCCTACTACGGTTGTTGCACCCCCCGGATCGACCCGCCGCTTCTGAGCATCGCGCGCGTTTTCAGCGCAACGACGCCGTTTTTTTCAGAGTTTATCACGGTCGCGTCGTTGGTAACGTGGTACCGTGATAAGTGTCCAGGGTCGCGGTTTTTATACTGTTCAAGGTGCTGCTGGGGTGCACAGGAGGCATCAGAACCAGTTACGCCGCGCTGGCCGCCCGGATTCTGCCGCTCGTTCTTTTTCCACAGATTTGGTCCGCGGCGGGTTCCAGCCGCGCCTTCCGACTTCGCTGCCGCCCCCAGGGCAGCAGCAGCAGCCGTCGCCGCTACCACGCCGACAGCTCGTCCCGTTGATGCCTCCCGCGCAGCTTCATCTGAGAGCGCCCCTGGTGGTCGCTCCGGCGCCTGCGGTCCCTCTTCAGTCGCCACCGCCTTCGGAGCTGATGGACGTCGACCCCTCAGCCGGGCCGCCTTCCCAAGCGGTGGCTGTGCAGCCTGTCCTGCAGCCGCTTTCCTTGGGCACCCCCAAGGAGTCTGACACCGCAGCGCCTTGTCCGGCGCCCACTCAGCAGCCGTCGACGCAGCGTCAGGAGACGCTGCCTCTCTTCGTGGGTCCCGACGCCCCGTCGCGTCCAGTACCAGAAGCTGCGCCCGTGGTCACAGGCATGCACCCTGACCTCGGTTTTCAGTCGGTGTTTCCCGAGGCCCCGCGCAGCCAATGCTGGGGTGCGGACCGGGGACTGCCACCGACAGCAGTCTCCGCCCCGATCTCTTCTGCTACGCCTGCGGCCAGACCCCTCCCCCGCCGTCGACGCTCGCTACGTCATTACTCAACGACGGTGCGGCGATTTGGGGGGGAGGAGTGTTATATCCTAGCCAGTAATGCCACCCGAGCCCGCTGCCAAAAGGTTGGCAGCATCAAAGTCCGGACGCCGTCCGCATAAGCAGCGCCAGCGAGACAGGAAATCGCCGCAAGTCTGCGCGCGCCACCGCTGGCTTCTGGTTTCTTAAGCGCTGGAGTCGCGAGCGCTAGGACAGTTCTGTATTCGCCGCTCAGTTGTATACTCGCCACCGAATTGTGTACTGGCTAGTCAGTTGTGTGTTCATCGCAGCAGAGTTGTTGTTTGTCGTCAGCCGACGCTGACCTAGCCGCTCCGACTCGAACTAGACAGATCTCTGTAGACACGGAGTTCACTACTGTGTTTCTGTATCTTCGTTAATAAAGATAAGTACCGACTTCTATTTAATCAGAGTGTTTGGGTTTTCATCTTTCTGTTCACTGTTCCAGCGGACCGGTCGGCCCGCTATTAAAAGTGTGGCGGTGACTTCGTAAGCCGTTTCTACAGCGAATTGTTTGTCGCTACGAACGCCGCCACAAAAGCAAATGATACAATGATAGATAGAATTGAAAAAAAATTCATTAAAATGGTACGGGCATATGATGAGAATTGCAGATCATAGGTGGCCAAACAAGGTTTATGAATGGAAACCATCCGGCAGACATAGGCGCAGAAGACCACGACGTTATTGGACAGACCACATAAATAGAGTAATAGAACATCGCAGCATCGACAAGGAAGATGCGCTGGATAAAGAGGCTTGGTCGAGGATAACAGGAATACAACAAGATGTTGTTATTAATTAATCTTTGCATTGATTAGTCCTGTAATAATAATAATAATAATGATAATAATAATAATAATTGAAAACAAAAAACAAATTTGCAAGTTTAACTATATTCTCATGTTAAGGTACATTCTTTCCTAACAAATCAGTGCCGTACAGTATTCTTCAGAGAAAAACACTAATAAAAATGTTAGCATGTGGACGTAACTTGCTGTTCATGTCTCTTCTGTACCTATGTTACATCACTGTTCTTTTTGTATCCCTAATTAATTCGGTTCTCTCCGATACTCACGATTGAACTGCTGAGGATCTCAAGATTCAACTTTACGTTACAAATTACTTTGGATGTATTTAATATTTTACAACGTAAGAAACGGCATGGATTAGGTATTTTTTTCTATTTTCTGTTGTGCTAAAATAAATAACACGTATCTATTAAAAAAAACGTAAGTACGTGTTGAAAATAATACTTCCGTGCATTTCTCAATGGTTTATATTAACCAATTACACCAGCCCCTCTCCTCACGTTTGGTCTGTGGAACTGGTTATTCACTGTTTATTGTGGTTTGGGAGGTGTCTCCTGTGGTAATGATAGGTGACTCACCCTGTATTACAGTCAGCTCGAACACATGGTTATTGACAGCAAGGAGTCAACCGGACCAGGTCTGCTAAAGTAACAAATCCTTTACTTGGTCTGTTACTGTTACAGCGTAAAGTCAAAGCTCCAGCACGCCAGTCAGGAACGAGGGAGCAGAGAGGGCTGTGAAGAAAACGTCAGCCAACTGCACGCTGACCGACCCCTCTCCACGACGACAATGCGCCGGCAGCGGCCTCTATGCGAAGAAGACATAAGTGTCGCTCCCGACTGGTCGCGGCGCACTTCTACAGCGGCTTCAAGATTAGGCACTTCAAGACCAGCAACTTAGGAATTGTATATACTGAAGAACGTTGTTTATTTTGTCTACCGCCTTTGCATGCGACACATCTGTTTGGCACAATTTTAAGTATTGTCATGTACTTTTCGCAATAAAACTCATTAATACGATTTGGTTGAATAGTTATCTAGCGATCCGAGAAGCAGGTTTCCTAGACACCCCGTCTTCGACAATTAGGTAGGGTCAAAAATGGCTCTGAGCACTATCACACACGTCCATGCCCGCGGCAGGATTCGAACCTGCGACCGTAGCAGTCGCGTGGTTCCGGACTGAGCGCCTAGAACCGCTCGGCCAAATTAGGTAGGGTTCAACAGTTACAAGCAGGTAGAAAACTGAGATAGCTTCTCAGAGATTCAGCACATCCTGTCGTTCCTATATTATTTACAGGAGCAAGGTTAAAATAGTGACTTTGGGAGACAACGGTACTATATGCTGCCATACCCAACACATACAGGTCAGTCGATTCACCGTGTTAATACGGTGAGGGTGGCACAATAAAGTCTCAACGAATTGTGTTAGTATAGAGGGTGAGTCACGTAAGAAGTAGCCGGCCGATGTGGCTGAGCGGTTCCAGGCGCTTCAGTCTGGAACCGCGTGACCGCTACGGTGGCAGGTTCGAATCCTGCCTCGGGGGTGGATGTGTGTGATGTCCTTAGGTTAGTTAGGTTTAATTAGTTCTATGTTATAGGGGACTAATGACCTCAGATGTTAAGTCCCATAGTGCTCAGAGCCATTAGAACCATTTGAATGTAAGAAGTAACATCCCTTTTATTTCGTGTACGTTTATATGTATCGAAATGCTGTTTTCGGTAAAGCGTCGAGAGGCTCGTAGTTCTTTGTTTGGTTAATGATCTTAGCGCTGGTGTCAACAGAGATACTGAAGCAAGTACTTTTGTTTTTGAACGGAACTGTGTACTTTTTGTAACTGCATTAGATACCTTTTCGATAGCTCTTGAGAAGATAACTGCTGTGGTAAGGCGTTTGTTAATGTTGAAGTTGAAATTTGTCCTAAAAGAATTCGAGAACTATCCTAGAATTTGAGAGCACGGTGGCCGGAATCGGCTTTAGCAGTGCAAACACTGCCAAACATAGCTATCGTGCTACTCTGTGTCAGAATATCAACACATTTGCCTGTTTACTTGTCTGCACTGCAGGCCGATCATTTCTGCTTCAAAATTCATTGCTTGCAGGTATGTTCACCAATGAGGAGAGTCTGGATATGCTACTTTTAAATGGTGAATATAAAGAAAATGCCGTAAAAACAATACAGTGGTATAAGGCTATCAATCCGGTTAGCCAACGTCCGACGCGCCAGGCAGTTGAGATAATTATTAAGACGCTAGTGCGAACAGGCTACTTGAGCGTGAAAAGGGGGACAAGAAAGAAGACTGCGACTGACAGAGAACACGAGGAAGCTGTTCTATCAAAGACGCTAATTAATCTGCACAGTGATACGAGACATATTGTCGAAGAATACAGAATCAGCAAGAAGAGTGTCATTCGCATCTTGCAACGACAGAATTCCATCCCATAGTATGTCACTACATCAGGCACTTCACGACTGTGATTTCGAACGTAGAACCGAATTTTGTCGGTTTGTCCTTCACTACCTGAGAGATGGCCCAACGTTTTTCCAACGTGTGAAGCAAAGTTTACTAACCACGCTAATGTAAATTTGCATAACATGCACTACCCGGCAGCCAAACATCCACTGGCTGCTTCAGATGTAGCATCAGTGGCCTTGGAGCGTAAACGTGTGGTTCGGCATCAAAGGAAATTACATTTGCCACCTTACTTCACCTCCTCTAAAAGGACATTCGTATGCACACTTTCTGAGGAACATTTTACCGGTTCTTCTAGAAGAGGTACCACTTGTTATTGGGCAGTATATGTGGCTGCAACATGATGGTTGTCTAGCTCATTCGTCCCGTGTTGCAACGCAAATACTGAATGAGAATTTTCCTGGACATTGGATAGGACGAAATTCACTTATCAAATGGCCTGCGAGGTCCGCAGATTTGACTCCAGTCGATATCTTTTTCTGGGCAGCACTCAAAGACGCAGTCTATCACGAAGCCCCAACTACGCCAAATGATACATGTCGTCGAATCGACAGTGTATGCTCTACCACATCAGCCACTACAATTACAGCTGTTCATCATTCTTTCGACAGGCGACTGCAACTATGCCTTCCACTCCGTGGTGAACAGTCTGAACACATGCTTAAATAAAGGATAAATTTATTTTTTTGGAGGACAAAAGTTATGTTATCATTTTAGTAAACTGTTTATTTCATTCACATGTGTACGAAATTGCAGTGCAATGTTTAAATAAGTCGATAGCCTGTATTTCACGTAGCCGGTAACATTGTCTTTAAGCGCGTTCATCGTGAAACGATGTTTCGTTTAGAAAAATATTTATTTTGCGGTGTATAGGTCGTCACCAAAGAATTTTTAATAAAATGTTTAGTTCAACAAATATATCCCATATGATATAATTTAGAACAGTTTAGACAGAGACAGTTGTCCGACAGCATGTATTTTACCTCTGAGAAGCACACGGCCATGTACAGGAAAAGATAGGTCAAATCTTCCTTCTAATAGATATTTAACAGAGTAGTTGCTATTTGCAGCGTATAAGACCGCTTTATTTTTGAAGAATTTCTCTGTTTCAGTTCACGTAAATCCTGAAGATAATTCAAATGTGAAATAGTTTTCCTAAGTCTATTGTGATACGCCAGATTCCAGCATTTCCTTGTACAATATTCGTAGGTGGACCTGCACCTAGATCGTAAGTTTGTTCAAGCGGTAATAATGCTTTCTTCTCGAACCACAGGCGTGATTTACGATATACAACTACGCTGCCTTGTCAGAGACGCCCGCTCAGCAGAGTTTGCACCGCAAATGTCGTTTCCGGTCATCCTAACACTGTGCTCTCACATTCTAGGACATTTTTCGAATTTTTTTACAACAGGCTTCAACGTCAACATTAAAAAGCGTTATATTACAGGAACTGTCTTCTCAATAGCTATCGAATGCAGTTATAAAAGGTATATGGTTATATTTAAAAGAACGAACTTAGTATCTCAGTTAATACGAGCTCTAAATAAAATTAACCAAATTAAAACATTTTTGCCACTCAACACTCTAACATTTGTCGAAAACCGCGTTTCGATATTTGGAACCATTCACGAAATAAATTGTGTGACATGTCTTGAGTGACACCCTTATATATAAAGCATTGTTATGTCTTCGCACGCTGAATGTGTTAGTCCAGAAATGTTATTTAAGATTACAAGAAACTGGAGAGACTTTAACAGAGTACGTGCTAAGTAGTCGCACAGTAGAGGCATTATGCTTTCCGCATGGTAAAGCAGAGGTTACAAAAAGTGTTCGAAAGGTTTGGTCCAGAGGACTACGTTGGTCGAGGCCACAGTCGTTAGTGCACTTACAGTGAGTGGTATGGCAAGTCGAAGTCATCCGTTATGCAGACGTAAAGCAAAAAGTAGCGACCACTCTGGAGCAGAATTGTGGACAACTCTGGTCTCTGGTAAACTGAACCTGTTGTGGGAAGTTCTATTTAATCTGCAGGCCAGGGATACACGTCCAAAGTGAAAGTAGCTCATCACTCAGCTGCCTCCGTGACTCTTGATTCTGAGTTTATCAAACATACGGGCTTCATAATTAGAAGGAACGACAGTTTTCATTCCGTTTTTGTATGAAGTGAACTTAAAATTATGCGAGCACTCTCTTAAAGTGATGGTGCTGGTTGATGGTATCACAGAAGCAGATAGACAGGTGAATGATAGTTTTAGCCACCTAGCTCCTGAGAGGGCCATGCTGTTGTGCCGTGTGGGTCACTTATCTCTGTGTGTGCTCTGACGGAATTATGACATTCGCAAACCTTAAAGTCTTATCTCTTCCGTTTGAATTTTATTTGCTTGTCACAGTAAAAAAAAAAAAAAAAAGCTGCTGTCCAAAATTCAAGCAACAGGCCATTATTTCCCCGTCCTTAGTGTAGTTCACGATATAAACATGCAAACTGTCAACAGATGTACGTACGATCGTGTTCTATACGGAAGATAACATTCCGGTCAACAGGAAACCACGCCAACAATGACGTCAGGGCACCTATCAAACGGAGTAGTGTTTGTCGGGTAGCCACACATCCGCAGTTGTTGTGTACACAGCACAAACAGTGCAGTAAGGAACAGGGAAGATGCCTACCATGCACTCTGCGGTGGAGGGCCATAGGAGGAATGGAAGCACGACAGTCGCAGACTCATGTGGCCCGATCGCTTAACGTGAACCGTTCTGTTGCTTCTCGGATGTGGCCACACTTTGTAGAGACCGAAATGTATAACTAAGACCAGGGCAGAGCCGACCACGTGTGACATCCGAAAGAAAGGACCACTAGTAGGCTGTAAGGGGACGACGGTACTCCTTAGTACTGCGCAGCAAGTGGCACCTATCCTCGAAGTATCCACTGGATGTGTTGTACCGAGGCGAACGGTGTAGAGAAGTCTTGGACAGAGTAGCCTTCATTGTAGGAGACATGCTGTATTTGTACCTCTGACGCGCCTTCAGAGAAGGGAACGTCTGGAGTGAAGTCGTTAGCACACTGTCTGGACACTCGAACAGTGGTCCAATGTTCTTTTCACATAAGAGTCCTGGTTTGGTTTGGAGAAAGGTTCTCGACGGATTCGCATCTAAATGGAATGTAGAACACGATTTCGAGACCCGGAAATTCTGAAAAGAGACCGATATCGAGGAAGATTGATAATGCTGTGGGCAGGGATTGTATTGATCACTCGAACATCTCTTCATGAAATTATACGAATCGGAAAGATTTAACTGCTGTTAGATATCGTGACGACGGCGGGGTGACGGCCTGCGAATTCATTTACGATTGTTGCGAGCTGCTGTGCGCCATTTTGGAAACGGAAGGTACTGCACCCTTGGCTGGCCTACTCGCTCTCCCAATTTAAATTCGATAGAGCATGTCTGGGATGCACTAGGATGACGTACTGCATCATGTCAGCATCCACCAACGACTCTCCATAACTTGTGACAGTTCCGCAGGAAGAATGGGCGTTATTACCTCAACATGACATTGATGACATTATGCACAGCCTGCTCCGTCGTTGTCAGGCCTGTATTGCTGACAGAGGTGGTCACATCAAATAGTGAGCACATTAACCAGTGTGCGTGAAAATCTGTTACGTTGGAAAAAAAGAAGAACGTTATGCATGTTGCAGTTGTTGAAGTTCTGTATTCTTTGCAAAAACAGACATTATACCTGATAGGATAGCCGCAATCAGTGATTTTACAATGTAACTTTTAATCCGTGTTGATTGAAAAATGTTTATTCCTATGACCGGTTTCGGTTCCTCTAGAACAATCTTCAGATCTGCTATTTCGGTTGCAGGAGTAACCCGTCCAAATACAGCAACTTTCACATGCTGCGTCACATCATGTGATTTGGACGGGCTACTCCTGTAACCGAAGTAGCAGATCTGAAGATGGTTCTAGAGGAACCGAAACTGGTCTTATGAATAAACATTTTGCAATCAAGACGGATTAAAAGTTACATTCTTTATTTTTTGCATTGTTTCTATTTTGCTATCACCTGTTTATAATGTTTTGTGGGAAAATAAAGGCAACCTTTCAAAGTTTCCGTTTCTTGCTTTAATTTTGGACACCAGTGTAGTTCTAAAATCCTCCAAGAACGATAATCTGTCACTAAATATAGTTCTCATGGTAGGATAAATGCCGACGGAAAGAGGAAGAACAGAATTTCCCTTATTCACGGAAGGAAACAGAGGTACATCTGTTAAGACCAATTACTTTTGAATACGTTGTGGGAGAGAATAGTGACCAAAGTGTTACAAATATTTACTATCAAAAACAATCTTGATCATTATTTATTTATTACGGTCACTGGTTTCGACCACTACTGTGGTCATCTTCAGACCAATGAGTAAGGACCTCCTTCTGCTTTTAATTTTGAAAAGTTTGCAAACCGATGGAAGGAGGAAGAGGCTAATACGCAGTGGTGCTAGGGGCCTACCTTCATGACGTCGTACTGCTGTTGGTTGCAGTCGGCGCGTGGTGGTCCCGCGGGCACGGCGTTCAGCCGCTGGTCGTCCTCTGCCAGCGGCTCTGCTTGCTTCGCCAGCACCAGTGGCGGCGGCGGGGGCGGTGCCAGGTCTGCCGACGAGGCGTCTGATTCGGCGTCCGCAGCCGGTACACCGCTGCTGTCGGCGAGCGCCGCCGGCCGGGGGGGCCCTGCTGGCAACAAACACAGTCCAACGGCTTTCGTTATTTAATAATCAAATGTTACATACAATGTGGTGATAAAAGCCATGTGATGCTTCTTATTATCACGTCGGATCTCTTTTTGCCTAGCGTAGTGGAGCAACTCGACGTGGTATCGAATTAGCAAGTCGTGGGAATTCCCCTGCGGAAATACTGAGTCATGCTGCTCTAAAGCCGTCAATAACTGCAAAAGTGGTGGCCCCGTGCAGAATATTCTGCGTGAACTGATCTCTCGATTATGTTCCATTATTGCTCAATGGGATTTTCGTCTGGCGAGCGGGATGGCCAAACTATTTGCTCGAATTGCGAATTGTCCAGCATATTCCCCAAACCATTCGCGAAGAGTTGTGTCCGGTGACATGGGGAATTCTCATCCATAAGAACTGCATGTATGTTTGGATATATGAAATCCATTAATAACAGCAAATGGTCTCCATGTAGCTAACATAAATATTTCCAGTCAGTGATCGGGTTAGTTGGACCAGAGGAGCCAGTTCATTTCACGTAAACACAACTGACACCATTATGGAGCCACCATATGATTGCACAGTGCCCTGTTGACAACTTGGGTCCATGGCTGCGTGGGGTCTGCGTCACATTCAAACCCTACCATCAGCTCTTACCAAATGACATTGGCATTCTTCTGACCAGGCTATGCCGGCCGGTGTGGTCGAACGGTTCTAGGCCCTTCAGTCTGGAACTGCGCGACCGCTACGGTCGCATGTTCGAATCCTGCCTCGGGCATGGATGTGTGTGATGTCCTTAGGTTAGTTAGGTTTAAGTAGTACTAAGTTCTAGGGGACTGATGAGCTCAGATGTTAAGTCCCATAGTGCTCAGAGCCATTTGAACCATTTCTGACCAGGCTATGGTTTATCAGTTGTCTAGTGTCCAACCTCCAACCAGTATGATGACGATCCCAGGAGAAACGCTGCAGGCGCTGTGTTGTTAGCAAAGGCACTCGCGGCAGTCGTCTGCTGCCGTAGCCAAATTTCGCCACACTGTTCTAACAGATACATTATTTCTACGTCCCACATTGATTTCGGCGGTCATTTCACTCAGTGCTGTTTGTCTGCTAGCACTGACACCTCTAACAAACGCTGCTGCTGTCGGTCATTAAGTGAAAGCCCTCGGCCACTGGGTTGTCTTCGGTGAGAGGTTATACCTTGTAATACTGAATCCCTAACAATTTACGAAATGGAATGTCCCATGCGTCTATCTCCAACCACCATTTCACGACCGAGCGCTGTGGCGAAGTGGTTAGCACAGTGGACTCGCATTCGGGAGGGCGACGGTTCAATACCGCGTCCGGCAATCCTGATTTAGGTTTCCCGTGATTTCCCTAAATCACTCCAGGCAAATGCCGGGATGGTTCCTTTGAAATGCCACGGCCGGCTTCCTTCCCCGTCCTTCCCTAATCCGATGAGACCGATAACCTCGCAGTTTGGTCTCTTCCCCCAAAGAACCCAGCCCAACCATGTCACGTCCAAAGTCTGTTAATTACCGTCGTGTCGTCATAATCACGTCGGAAGCCTTTTCACATGAATCACCTGGGTACAAATGACAGCCCCGCCAATGTACTGCCCTTTTATACTTCCTCTATGCGATACTACCGCCATCTGCATATGTGCGTATCGTTATCCCATGATGTCTGTCACATCAGAGTATAGCCTCGTGTTATGTGAACATGTAGCCTGTGATAGTTTACTGATGTTAAGTTGTAATATTCACGAGGGTAATGATGTAAATAAAAATTTCAATAAGTAATGCCTTCTTGCTATTGGATGTCTGAAGGCCACTTCACGCTTTACCCCATATGCTACATGGTGATTCCTGATTATAACACTTTCCACCAAAAAGATATGCCTGTATCAACCAAGACGGATTTACGAAAATAATGTTCGCGCTCGCTTTCCGTAGCATAACAGGACGCTACGTGGTTGCCAGTTGTCCTATAAAGATGTCTCGTTGCCGACAGGTTTCTTCTCTGCTGGCCGCAGTCTCCAACGTACATTCAGTAAGCAGCACATAACGAAGTGGCACATAGGAAATAATTGAGTGCTATTAAAAATGAAACTATAGATTTTTTTGGGTTACCACCTGATTTTATTTTTATTTATAAAAGCAAAAATTGAAGATAGAGGATTCTGATGAACAGAATACGGCGAGAGCCATAACACGATTACCAAGAACCATCGCTCAGTGGACGAGGGGTCAAAACAAGCAAACACGTATCTCCGCTTATACGCAGATACTCGACTCATTCTGAGAAAATGGCGTTGGAAGTTTTCAAGGTACATTATATGTCTTTTAGCGAATAAATAGTACAACGGAAGCGACGATACTGTAGCTAGCGTCACTTTTGAATCCCATACTCGAGACCCGATTATTATTTTTATATCTACGTTTCATTTATCTACCCATGTCCATAGAAGACTACTGCAGGAATATTTTCCAATGCATATTGAAATTTGTTGTCCTTATTCGTCTAGTAATTGTATTTCTGGTGAATGAATTAAAAAATAAAACAATAAAAGAATGAGAAAGTAATTTGTAATTTTGTCGGTGAAATTCCAGTGGTGTGCCTTGATCAAGTGATCCGTTATTCGTGGTTTCCCGCGAAATTTTGACGACCTGTTAAATCTTCATCAGTTTCAACGAAGTTTCTCTCCCAAGCGGGTTTCATACGAACAAATCTCAGTTGGCAACCCTACCTTCAAGCGATACTCCTGGTGTTCGAACTTTCTACTTTTCGAATATTACTACTATCGGTATCATCGTAGTAACGCACCGAATCTTCCTGAAGAAAAAACGTAAGAATAAAATATAAAAATTATAGGAACTGACGTATGAATGAAATATAATAATCTAAGAATTTAAAAAGATTGTAAACCCTGAAAACACCATAGAATTCAAATGGCTCTCAGCACTATGGGACTTAACATCTATGGTCATCAGTCCCCTAGAACTTAGAACTACTTAAACCTAACTAACCTAAGGACATCACACAACACCCAGTCATCACGAGGCAGAGAAAATCAAAACACCATAGTCACACATTTTATAATAAACGTATGACGTCGTGAAACTATGCTGTAATTTTACAATTAATATATGCCACGACTTGATAAGAAACATTGTGTGATAACTTTCTTAAAAAAGGCAGATAAATGAAAAATAAATAAATGAAAACAATAATCCAGTTTAGAAAACGGAGCACAGAAGTGAGATGCCGCCTAGCTAGCCACTGTGCGACTTTTTCGGTTGAGATTCCCTCGCTCTAAATTCGAGTTTACATTACGTGGAAACCTTTGACTGTCGTTTCCTCCGAACCGCTGGCGTATCTACGGATAAGCCGAGACCTGTGTTCGCTTGTTTGGAACCGTCTTTAGGTCAGCGAAGTTTCCGGGAAATCGTTTTATGGCACTTGCCGTGTTCTCATCATGAGAGCCAGTCTACTATCGTTATTCATGGTATAATTCCCGGATGCCAATTATTTCTAGAGCATCACAGAAATCTCAATTTTTAAAAGCCGCATACGATCTCACAGTTCACGAGATTGCACATAAACGTTTTCCGAGGCAACTTTTAACGATTTGATTAGTTTTTACTAGAAATCGCACTCGACACATAAAATACGTGTTGCTTCACCGGAAACCGGTCGTGGACTTCCAGTCTGTTATCTTAACTGTATGCCACGTGTTCATTCATGGCCGGCCGAGGTGGCCGAGCGGTTCTAGGCGCTACAGTCCGGAACCGCGCGACCACTACAGTCGCAGGTTCGAATCCTGCCTCGGGCATGGATGTGTGTGATGTCCTTAGGTTAGTTAGGTTTAAGTAGTTCTAAGTTCTAGGGGACTGATGACCCCAGCAGTTAAGTCCCACAGTGCTCAGAGCCATTTGAACCATTTTTGTTCATTCATGGCATGCATGAAATGTGTCCTTAATTTTCACCAACGTCTATCAACAGTAACTGAGGTTTCTGCTTAGTTTTTACTTGTAGACTGAAAGTTACTGAAAGTGTTATTACAAGCTATCGGAGCAAGTTAGAAGCACAGTTGAAGATACATATAAATATTTAAAGGGTAAATATAAATGATGAAACTTATGCCCCTTCACACTAGTTCTCACAGGTGAATCTCCGCTGTAGGTATAGGTTCCAGCACGATGCGTCTGATATCCATCCAACTGTTCTCACGCTCTGAGACTACCCGTCGCTGACCTGACGCGTGCGCTTCTCGCTACCTTATAGCGACGTGAATCTTTCTATAGTGAATGTTGTAACTTCGCAATAAAAGGTAATGAATATAGGTGAAGATGTGGCGTAAACAACATAAAGAAAACACTTGGAAACAAATTTACTTCCTTCGTCCATTACAAAAAAAATTTCAAGAAACAAACATCGTCTCCTGGGCAAGCCAAACAATGCCTCACGCCAACAGCACGAAGACATAGTGTTGACTGTTCGCAGCCCCAGCGCCTTTCTGTCTCCACGCAATCCACCCCGACTTCAGGAGGCACTTTTCAGCCTTCCTTAGGATAAGGACGGTTTTGCTGGAAGATTCTAACTGTCGTTCCACTGGGCTGCCTCACATCAACCAGTGGTCGACCGCCCTCCATGACACGTAACTGTACAGACACCGGTAGATCCTGGCTCGGCCCCACTGATACGAAACAAGCTTGGCATTTGTCCCAAAGTCTGTTCCCCGGCGACGCGCTACAGATTTGTCTTCCGCTTTCCGTGGCGAGTCAGTTTGAGCTACTAGAATATGTGGCCAATTTCGTTCCATCCGTGCAACTCGGTCTGCAGTGAACTGCATTCACTGTGGCAACTCTATGGGGCAGCCACGTCATCGCAAAACAGCGTCATCCAGCGCCGACAGAAGCAGGTGCAGTCTCCCCATCCAAGTTACCACTCCACTTCCTTGCTACCAACTGCCCTTCCAACTGATCTGCACAACCGCAGCAAACTTAAGCGTGGCACTGCCTGAACACGTTGATACTCACACCCTCTGGTGCGACTGGAGCACCTGGCCCGCGTTGCCACAAACGGCTGGCCAAGACAAGAATTCAAGCTTGGCATGTAATACCAATTTCGAAACGCAAGAATTATTTGCGTTCTACTCATATTAGTGGCACTGGCTGATGCAAGTATTTGCTGCCTTATTCACTCTGCTTCAGTAATCGGTTAATGGAATACTTCGACATCATGCCCGCCTCAAACATCGGCACAACGACATGGTTGATGAGCAACATTAGTACCCAAATACGGAAGATTTTGGCAGCATTGTGGCAACGGGCACTGGGACACCCGTGCACCAACGTGGCAAGCTTGAACTCCTACAAGTAATGGTCATCCGGTTGACAAGAGGCATTGAACTGGGACAGCTGTGGAGGAGACTGCAATCGTGAGATCAAGAAGGGACTGACAGCTACTCTCTATCTGCAGAAACAGCTATCTCGATTCTCCATGTTGCCCAAGTGCTTTGGGGACCAGCCTCAGCACTGATAGCTTAGAGTCTAACTGCAATCGGGCCGAGCCGCTGGTGACTGCCACAGTCAGACGTTGCCAGCCAGACACCGAGGCTGGGTTTCGCACCCAGATGCCACCTCTGCCGTCACTCGCCACGGCTGGGGCACAACAGCGCCAGACCACGGCTCCAGCACCTGATGCATCTCTACCGCTGGCCTGGAAAGCCTACCATGCAAGACGGCTAAACCCTTGGACGATGCTGCGCATGGTAGCCGCAGATTACTACACAAAAACGCATCGCCACTGAGAGACATGGATTCGATGCCCAACCGCCGTCTGCTGGACGTGGGCACAGGATCTCCATTGTAGCGTGAACCTAATGAATCAAATGACATCAAGCTGAACGTGACTGGATCTATCCTCCCCTACCCACCAGAGTATGTGGGGCCGACGTACGCCACTGGTGGTCATGGAAGGCACCGTAACGGTTGTACTATACGTGAATGCCATCCTCCGTCCGATAGTGTAACCATATCGGCAGTATATTGGCGAGGCATTCGTCTTCATGGACGACAATTCGCGCCCCCATCGTGCACATCTTGTGAATGACTTCCTTCAGCATGGGAACATCGCTCGACTAGGTGGCCAGCATTTTCTCCAGACATGATCCCTATCGAACATACCTGGGTTATAATGACAAAGGCTGCTTATGGACGACGTGGCTCACCAACCACTCTGAGGGATCTACGCCGAACAGCCGTTGAGGAGTGGGAAAATCTTGACCAACAGTGCGTTGATGAACTTGTGCATAGTATGCCACGACAAATACAGGCATGTATCAAAGCAAGAGGACGTGCTACTGAGTATTAGAGGTACCAGTGTGTACAGCAATCTGGACCAACATCTCTGTAGGTCTCGCTGTATGGTTATACAACATGCAATGTGGGGTTATCATGAGCTATAAAAAGGGAAGGAATGATGTTTATGTCTATCTCTATTCCAATTTTCTGTACAGATTTCGGAACTCTCGAAAAAGAGGTGATGCAAAACATTTTCTGATGTGTGTATATTTGTTTAAGAAGTCCTGTCGTAGACAGCTCACCAGTCGCACTTATTAACAATAGTCTAAAAATATTGTACGCTGACTGCCCCTGAGCCAGTATGTGATGAAGGACATATTGTTGTACACCATGAGCCCATGTCGATCCTAAAGCGCAGAAACCTTCCGAACAAAAATTAAATATAAAACTGTACATAATCATGCATATTCTCGTATTAAAACACATATTCTCGTATTACAACTGTATGGTCCATTCTCTGTTGGCAAAAACAAGGTCTCTTATCCATCCAGGACTCATATCATCGCGTGTACTGTATAAAACTGTACGTGTAAATAAGATCACTGCGCATCAGGGCAATGAGTCTCAGAGTGCAGATCTCTTGTTACCTATGAAACTACAGCTAGAAATATATAAAAACCATTAACTCACTATGTACGTGGACTACCGAATTTTGAGAAAATATATATAAAAATAGAATATACAAAGTGACAAAAGTTGATGCCAGCTGGTATGAACAACACAACAAGAAAGATGTCGTAAATGTAATAATACTGTACCTCTGTGTGCTACACAGTGGGTTGCCAAACCGTAATGCGATTTTAAGGCTTACTAACATATCTTGTCAACTGATATGCAGGAAGATGGAGATATCTCTAACCTGAACTTATAGTGATAAACAATTGTTAAAGTTCTGTATGCAAATCTTACTCCGTCATTTATTAGGACGTTGTCTATGTGTCTCGCCAAGTGAATGTATATCTCTGGTTCTTCGAGGATATTCAGTAATCTACATTTTTCTGACCTGTGGAGAATGCTGATGTTCTTAATGATGCCATTATAAGAATGTTAGAATTTTCCTAAACAAGCACTAAACTCTGGTGGACTGGACTCACTAACATTAACGTGTAGGTTTGCACGCAACAATGTGTGTATCCTGGAGATAATACTTTTGTTTTCACCACGAGATAATGTATTCTATTATAGTCCTGTATGCGTGGTTATAGACAGGAATATTTTAACATTTAAATATTCACGAGGTTCTATACTTCTTGATTTGTTAAAAACAGTCTGAAAATATTGTACGCTCCCTGCCCCTATTTATAATCATAACGATTTTACACCTGTCATGTGGATTGATGTCGACGTACACAATACGTAAATATCTTTTTCTTTTCTTCGATGGTGTATGCAAAGTGATCTTTTGCTATCGACATAGATAACGGTAAGAATACATTTTTTGTTTGTGCTCCGTAGCAGATGGCCCTAATGGTGGGAAATTTGTGGTAAGGTCTTATAGGACCAAACTGCTAGGGTCATCGGTCCCTGAGCTTACACACTATTTAATCTAACTTAAACTAACTTACGGTAAGGACAATACACACACCCAAGCCCGAGGGAGGACTCAGAGCTCCGACGGGGGGAACGGCGCGGACCGTGATAATAAGCCCAAGACCGCACGGCTACCCAGCGCGGCCCCCTGATGTTGGGCTATGTGACAGTATTGATGTGCCAAATAAATACTTTGGATGGACGGCTTATGGTAAATACAAGATGTCCTTTATCAAGTTGCCAACAGTTTCTTTTGTCCTACGGTCTCTTTCATTAAATTTAGTTTTTCGTGTTTATGAGACGAAGTTCCTCTCTGAATCCCTTCGGTATCATGTAGGTACAGATTCGAGATACTGCTTATGTATTTGTGACTGTTGTTGCAGACGTACTATCTAAATGGCCTCCAACACTTCTCTCTGTTCACAGCCTGTAAGGTGTGGCAATGCGTTACAGTTGGTCAGAAAAAATACTACCGAAATAATGTTTTTATTCAAGATATTTAAATATTCATCGTGAGCAGTTTTCGTCATTGAAAAGAATCAATATTTGCATCCATCCGATTTGGTCAAGCAATTTCTTGTCTCTATTTTCCACACACATGATTCTATAAAAGCACCTTAACAGCACATTTTGTTCCTCATTGTGCTGTTTGTGTTGTTCGTCATAGCAGCTATTTTGGCACAGTTCATTAACTGCAGCTACTAAAGATTTATTATATTTATTAGTATTTACATGTTACTGCCATCGTGAAGACTGCTCCATTCATTATGCTTCTCCTTTGCTCTTGGTTTTTGATGAGGTTTGTGGAAGTTGGAACTATCTGTTAGATGAAAATAATTATTGCTCGTTTTGGAATTGTCAAATTTGTGCATGTGAGAAAGTAATAGTCGGCTGCTTTAACCTGCTCTAGTTGTTGGTGTTAGCCGTTTCCACATCAACATAACTCTTCTAATGTTAACGATACATTCATCTTTTCCAAAATCTTGTCTTCCTGTGTTTGGTGTGGATATTTTCAAATGATATGTATGTGTGTGTGTGTGTGTGTGTGTGTGTGTGTGTGTGCGTGCGTTTGTGTGTGTCAGAGAGTTCTTCGATTTTGATGTGTGTTGATTTACTTTATGCCTCCATTACAGGGATCTGTGTATTCATTCAGAAATTCCTCTGTTTAAGCTATGGGTTTTCCTAAGTGATAGTTCACTTCAGTTATTTATTAATTTTCGTGGAAGATTTTTCTGCATTTGAGATTACCTATGTTAATCTTAACGTTCGTTGGCTGCCTATGTCTCTCGACAATACGTTCTGTGATCGTGAAGTGATATTCTGGAAGTATCAAGTCTTGAAACTTTTACGTGCCACCCTAGTATTCATAGACTGATGAGCCAAAACGCAAGGACGACCGCCGACCGCGGGATTGAACACCGCCCGATGACGCGGCTAGTAAGGCACGTACGCTGAGCAGAGACGAATGGAAAGTCATTATAGTGACGATACGGACAGCAAATGTGGAAATTCACTGACATAAGAAACTGTGACATAAAGGCATCTAATGTCTGGGAAGGGGCATCTCGGAAGCTGCGAAGCTAGGCCGCTGTGCGCGTACTGTTGTCGTGAGCATATACGGAGGGTGGTTAAAAGACTGTGAAACCAGTAGTAGGCGGTAAGTTATTGGATATCCATGCTGGCTAGCCTCGATTCCTCTTTCGACCTACTGATTTGACCTTTCGAGCTTGCGCTGTGAGAGGAGATGCTTCGGGTCTTGGTGAGCAGCCGTAGAAAGGGGAATTGAAGCTGGGCAACCTTCCGGGCCGAAGGCGGGCGTGGCGATGCGTTCAGTGTCTTGGCGAGTTTCGCGATAGTCTGTGAATTAAATAAATAAATGTTGTGTGACTAGGGCGTCCCGTCGGGTAGACCGTTCGCCGATTTGACGCCACTGCGGCGACTCGCTCGTCGATGGGGATGAAATGATGGTGATAAGGACAACACAACACCCAGTCTCTGATCTGAGAAAATCTCCGACCCAGCCGGGAATCGAACCCAGGCCCTTAGGACTGACATACTGTCGCGCTGACCACTCAGCTACCGGGGGCGGACAGTCTGTGAATTAATCGGCTGCATGCCTTTCGACGACTATTCGCGCATTGCTTATGTGACCCGTTCTTGTAGGCTTGCTTGTATCGCAGATGCATGACTTTGGGGGGTAAATCTTGTGGCTGTTGGTTCTGTTGACCTGCCTATCGCTACCTAACTGACTGTTGCCCAGGCCTCCATCGCTCTGAGTTGGCTTACGGCCTTGTTAGCGGCGTATTTTGTAATTTTGCTGGTGTTTCATTGATGTGTACCTGATATTTGTAAAAGGTCTTTGATCGCAGCCTAGCGTTCATGCTGTGTTGTGGAAAGGCTTGCTTATCTTACCTATTGGTTTAAATGCCTTTTTAGTTTGAACTGTTCTTCTAGATAGGTTTGAAAGGTTACCTATATTAAATTTTCTATTTATCATGGTAATTACTTTTTTTAAAATCAAGTATATTATTAAACAATGTTTTGGATGTCGTGGTGCGCATCAGATGTGCACTTTTCTTTACGTGTCAATATCTTTTAAGGTAAGCCCGACGGTGTGGACATCCTGCGCACGCCGCTGTTCCTCCAGTTTTGAAGTACTTTCAGGGACGTATTACGTAAATTTAATAAGGTCTTTTCACTTTTTATTGTATTGTTCCTTTTTCCCTATAGAAACTCTGATAATTTGACGCTACCTGGGGGTTGCAGGGAAATAATCAGTGGCTTTTCATAACGTATTTTGGGTCGCAGCCCCCACCCCCACCCCCAATCTCTGTTATTAAATGTCGATATTTGTGAGTCAAGTGATTTCACTTATGTACCTTTGATGTTTATATTTATTCTTCAGGAGGAACTCATTGGGGCTTCCTGCCTCTTGTGGCAGTGCTGGCTGTTGTGTAATTGTGCGCGGAGTGAGCCGGGAGGGAGCGTTAGTAACGTGTAGCTTGTGTTGACTCGCTGCTGCATGGATCTGACGCGTGTTGTAGTCGCCAGTGTGTGGGGGTTTGAGTCCAACCTACCTCCCTGTGTCTTGGGCAGTTCTTCGCCGACATATTGACATATGTAAGTAGAGTTTCTACTCTTATTCCGTCCTAAACTGGTCATTCTTACATTATTTTGGGGTGCGATCCTTATTTCGGTTAATTCGGGAGCGGGGAGAGCCTCTTCTTCTTTGAGCTGTTCTCTAACTGCCATTAGCGGTAGCATGGATCTTAAGGGAGAATGTTTTATGCTTGTATTTTAAAAGGTTCTTATTTTAATTTGTAAGTAGGCTGTTTAGGTTTTTATGTTGGTAACGTCACGTAGCGCTCTGTATGAAAATCACTGACTGTGCTGTGTGCAGTCTGTGGCTGGTTTGCATTGTTGGAATATTCGCTATTGTTGTGTTGGGCAGTTGCATGTGAACAGCGCGTAGGGTTGCGCAGTTGGAGGTGAGCCGCCACCAGTGGTGGATGAGTGCACAAGTGGTGGTTTATGGACTTGCCATATTGTCCGCAAGACTCTTCGATGTTGATTGTGCACCTGCACAGTCGCAACAGATGGCTTCTGGCCGTCTCTACGAGGACTACAGTGGGTCTGCACCTTCAATGGCCCACCAATACCATTATTTCTACAAGGACTACAGTGGGTCTGCACCTTTGATGGCCCACCAATATCATAATCTCTACCAGGACTACAGTGGGTCTGCTCTGTGATGACCTACCTACCAATATTCTTCAAAACTTCGACTGACTTTGCTGTGGGTTTGCTCTGTTGTGGCCCATTACCTGTCTGCAAGTCAAGAGGCAACACTGTCTTTCCGTTGGAAGGAGAACACTACTTGTTCAAGACTGCATGGAAATCCACCACTTGCGTGTGCATTTTCTTTTGCTGCTCAGACTTTGAGAAAAAAAAAGAAAACTGTAATTACTATTGTGATGAATGGTTCAAATTGCTCTGAGGACTATGGGCTTAACTTCTAAGGTCATCAGTCCCTTAGAACTTAGAACAACTTAAACCTAACTAACCTAAAGACATCACACACATCCATGCCCGAGGCAGGATTCGAACCTGCGACCGTAGCGGTCTCGCGGTTCCAGACTGTAGCACCTAGAACCGCCCGGCCAACCCGGCCAGCTGTGATGAATGATGAGGACTGTCTTTATGAGAACAATTCTTGCATTTGACCAACATTGCATCAATAAGTGTGTGCATTTGACTTCTTTGTTATTGTAATAACGGAAAATTTTATCAAATCATTATTGGCTACTGCCGAAAACAATTTGTAAAATTTATTTGTGGGAGCATGAGGGCTATGTAAATAGGCTGTTTAGGTTTTTATGTTGGTAACGTCACGTAGCGCTTTGTATGAAACTCACTGACTGTGCTGTGTGTAGTCAGTGGCTGGTTTGCATTGTTGTATGCCTATCAGTAGTTAGTGCTGGCGCCGGCCGCGTAATGCTCAGAGCCGTTTGAACCATTTTATTTAGCTGGTCGTAGTCGCCCTCGCTGTATTGCAGTAGTTCGAGTAACGAAGATTTTTGTGAGGTAGGTGGTTCATAAAAGGTACAGGTTATTGTTAGTCAGGGCCATTCTTTTGTGGGGATTTTTGAAAGTCAGATTGCGTTGCGCTATAAATTTGGGTGTCAGTTTAGTGTTGATCAGAATAAGTAAAGAGAGAAATGTCTGAGTACGTTCAGTTCTGCTGAGCTGTTTGAAAATCAAATAACGTAGAGGTTTATCAGCACAGTAATTCATTAATTTTTCAACGGGGCGTTTCAACTTACATTGTATTTATTTCTCTACTGTCATCCAGGTTAAAATGGTTACTTATTGTAATTCATTGTGCTTCCTTGTCAATTATTTGAGTTTCAAGATCTCTAAGCAGAACAGACAGCGATCGGTGAAATAACGACAGCGTACAGAGCAGTTACAGGCATAAGCGTGTTGGAGCACACCGTTCATCGCACATACTATCCCCACGTATTCCCATGTTTGACAATGCGACATGACCAATTCAAATTGTAGTGGGCTCCGGATAATTCAAAAAATGGTTCAAATGGCTCTGAGCACTATGGGACTCAACATCTCAGGTCATCAGTCCCCTAGAACTTAGAACTACTTAAACTTAACTAACCTAAGGACATCACACACATCCATGCCCGAGGCAGGATTCGAACCTGCGACAGTAGCGGTCGCGCGGTTCCAGACTGAAGCGCTTAGAACCGCTCGGCTACAACGGTCAGCAATAAAGCCGGTGTCATAATGTTTTGGCTCACCAGTGTATAGTGATTCGTAGCTTTGACAAGTACCGAGCGAGGTGGGGCAGTAGTTAGCACACTGGACTTTCGATGAGGCGGACGATGTTTCAAACCCGCGTCCGGCCATCCTGATTTACGTTCTCCGTGACTTCCCTACACGCTTCAGGCTAATGCCGAGATGGTTCCTTCGAAAGGGCACGGCCGAATTCCTTCCATATCCTTCCCTAATCCTAGCTTGTGCTCCGTCTCTAATGACCTCTTTGCCGACGGGACGTTAGTCACTAATCTCACCCTCATCCATCGGCAAGTGAGCTGATACGATACACTGATACGATACACTCAAGTGGGGAGCCCGCGAATGAGAAGAAGAGCATGGGCGACTGACCTGTGCAGGGCGTGTCGTGGTCGACGGCGACGTGTCGGCGCTGCAGGCAGGCGGCGCGGTGCAGGTGGCAGTGCGAGGCGTAGCGGCGGCCGTCCGTGCCGCAGACGGCGTGCGCGTGGCCGTGACCGCGGCTCCTGGGGCAGCGGCGCCGGCACTGGCAGACCGCGGAGCCGGCGCCGTCCAGGCGGCACTCGCGGCCCGCTCCGCACGCCACGCCCAGGCACGGGTCTGCCGACACCACCGGCACCCCACTTCACCCTCTCACCCACTAGCAAGTCGTCGACAACTGAGAGAGACGTGATTGAGATAAGAGGTACATGGTGTACAGCGAGAACAGATGCTAAATTCGAGAAGAAAAATCGAAGGTATTAACGCGGAGGCTCAGATAAAAATCCTTTACTACATTCATAAGACCTGGGAGAAGCTTTGCCGAACAAATAATTACTCTGAAAGAATCATGGCTTATTACCGCAAACAAAACACGCCTCTCTTAATTATACTACTGACCATTGAAATTGCTACACCAAGAAGAAATGCAGGTGATAAACGGGTATTCATTGGACATATATATTATACTAGAATTGACATGTGATCACATTTTCACGTTTGGGTGCATAGATCTTGAGAAATCAGTACCCAGAACAACCACCTCTGGCCGTAATAAAGGCCTTGATATGCCTGGGATTGGATGGGATGTACAGGTACAGTTGCCCATGCAGCTTCAACACGATACCACAGTTCATCAAGAGTAATGACTGGCGTATTGTGACGAGCCAGTTGCTCGGCCACCATTGACCGGACGCTTTCAATTGGTAAGAGATCTGGAGAATGTGCTGGCCAGGGCAGCCGTTCAACATTATCCAGGAAGGCCCGCACAGGTCCTGCAACATGCGGTCGTGCATTATCCTCCTGAAATACAGGGTTTCGCAGGGATCGAATGAAGGGTAGAGCCACGGGTCGGTAACAATCTGAAATGTAACATCCACTGTTGAAAGTGCCGTCGATGAGAACAAGAGGTGGCCGAGACGTGTAACCAATGGCACCCCATACCATCACGCCAGGTGATACGCCAGTATGGCGATGACGAATACACAATCCCAATGTGCGTTCACCGTTATGTCGCCAAATACGGATGCGACCAGCATGATGCTGTAAACAGAACCTGGATTCATCCGAAAAAATGACGTTATTCCATTCGTGCACTCAGGTTCGTCGTTGAGCACACCATCGCAGGCGCTCCTGTCTGTGATGCAGCGTCAGCGTTAACCGCAGGCATGGTCTCCGAGCTAATAGTCCATACTGCTGCAAACGTCGTCGAACTGTTCGTGCAGATGGTTGTTGTCTTGCAAACGTCCCCATCTGTTGACTCAGGGATCCAGACGTGGCTGCACGATCCGTTACAGCCATGCGGATAAGATGCCTGTCATCTCGACTGCTAGTGATACGAGGCCGTTGGGATCCAGCACGGCGTTCCGTATTACCCTCCTGAACCCACCGATTCCATATTCTGCTAACAGTCATTAGATCTCGACCAACGCGAGCAGCAATGTCGCGATACGATAAACCGCAATCGCCATAGGCTACAATCCGACCTTTATCAAAGTCGGAAACGTGATGGTACGCATTTCTCCTCCTTATACGAGGCATCACAACAACGTTTCACCACGCAACGCCGGTCTACTGCTCTTTGTGTACGAGAAATCGGTTGGAAACTTTCCTCATGTCAGCACGTTTTAGGTGTCGCCACCGGCGCCAACCTTATATGAATTCTCTGAAAAGCTAATCATCTGCCTATCACAACATCTTCTTCTTGTCGGTTAAATTTCGCGTCTGTAGCACGTCATCTCCATGGTGTAGCAATTTCAATGGCCAGTAGTATACATTTATAGATATCAAGAAAGCTTATGATTCTGTTCATAGACCCTCACAGTTAAAAATTTTGAGACATTCCGGACTCCACTCAAAATTATTGAAACTAACTGAGCTTACCTTAACAAATACAAATTCGAAAATTAAGTTCAGAGGACAACTTTCTGAATCATTCTCGGTAAAAACCGGTTTAAAGCAGGGACATGTCCTGTCACCACTTCTTTTTAATTGATCCCTCGAATACGTAACGAGGGAATAAAAGTGCAATCCAAAGAGCATTAAGATTGGAACATAAAAAGACGACGTAAAGTTGAACTGTTTGGGGTTTGGTGATGACCCCAAACTTCTCGACAGCAACATTCAAGGAAGCAAACAACAAATACAATCATTTCAGGAAATAACACAGGGTGTTGAACTAAAACTGTCTTTTGAAAAAACAGAAATAGAAATAATGCTAACGGAACAGCCACTGGCAAACAAAATTAAAATTGGAGAATTAGACATAAAAATTTGTGAAATTTTTAAATGCTTGAAAGAAATAATAACACACAACCTGAATAGTATACGAAAATTCATTAAGACACATTATGTTATCAAGAATAAATATAACATAAAACGCATCTCAATAGTCACAAAACTGAAACACTACAAAATAGTCACACAGCCACAAATAACATATGCCAGTGAAACTATATTTAAGACAACCAACACTGTAGTAATAGATTTCTCAAAAAGAAAGAAGAATAGTCAGGACATGTATAAATAAAAATTACCGAAAATACGGACTTTGCAGAATAGCTTCAAATGAAACAATTTATAAAGAAATAGAACCAGTGACAGGTAAAATGAAAAATAAACAGATCTCTTTCCTAGGACTTTTGATGAGAACAACAGAAAATAGTGTAACTGAGAAGTTACGGAATAGTAAGAGCGGCATTAGATGGATCGCAGAGCTCACGGAGGATATGGTCAAATTACAGATTAGGATGGAGGATTTGAAAGGCTAGACAGACCAACCCAAGATACTTCAGGACAAACATATCACATTACTAATAAAAATTAACGAACAGAGAATGGGAAGGGTGATTTCGGATGAGGAGAGAGGGGAACGATCCGAAAAAATGGAAAAGTACTGGGTCAACAAAAACAGAAGAACCTAGTTCATTATATTGACTACAGTGGCCCAGTGTAAGCCATAAAGTATTTAAAAACAATTCAGAAGAAAAGGCAGGAGCACTTGGAAGACCTGTACGGTGGAGACCAACTGACGTGAAACATATGGTGGTCAGAAAAAGTTTCAAAAGCATGTAACGTTGTTGCCAGGTACATTGTTAAGAAAAAAAATTCTATACGTTCAGCTGTTGCCAAGTTAGCTTGCATTGGAGTTAGTCAATCAGGCCGTTGCCCTCGCAAATTCAAGCGGCCCGCCAGATACGGTGTCGCCAAAAATGTTCTTCGTCTGGTTTGGTAAAACCGACCAAGAGAACCATACAGAAATTGGACATGGGACGGTAGAAAGGACCTAACCTGAGCCAAAGGATGAACAGTCTCATGTGTGATCATATACACTATGACAACAGCTGACATTAATTGCCTCTGGTGGGCCGCTTGAACTTGAGCACGCTGCGCTGCGACCTTATTTTCTAGCTTCAACTCGGAGACAGTGCAACGTATCGCATTTTTTCTGAACAATTATTTCTCAACCCATAAACTACTTAGCAAGACCTTTACAAGTTTTCAGACTGTTTCCAACCACCTGTATTATACAAAGACAAAGTGGAATCCCGTAAGGTCTTCCTCTTTTCATTCTCAAATGTTTTCTTCGGGCAACTGTCAGCAGCGAATATATGTTTCAGGAAATTAGTGTCATTTTCTACATTAGAACAATTTATTAATTTGCTACCGGTTTTGATCACTCACCATCATATGACAACTGAATTATCATCAGAAAAGACAAATGACAATAAATCCTCATGTGCTAAAAGGCATAAAGACACGAAATCCAAGAAGGTAACTTACGAAAAAATTCGCTACAGCAAGTCAAATGTCAATCATGCTGAACCACACAGTCGTATTAACGCCAGTTTCAACAGCAATAATGTAAAGCACCAGCACATTTCATAAATTAACAATTTTCCTCACGCACACACAAAAAGAAACTGGCCATATGTAACAGCACGTAGCATCTCTCCATACCAAACGGAATCTGTCTGCATCATCTGTCTGCATCTAACACACTACCATGAGAAAGAGTGACACTGTTTTCGAAATGTAACTTAGGCGGCACCTGCTTACCAGCACAGTATTCAGCGGTCGGATGTGGAAAACTGCCGGAAAACCACATCCATGCTGCCCGGCACACTGGCCCTCTTCGTTTAACCGTCTGGACGCATTTGATTCGGGTCTGTCGTATCTTTCTGAATCCTGGAAGGCAGTATTTGGGCTCTACTATCTCAAGCCATAATGAGACCGAAATTTGACAAACTACTGAAATCAGCTCAAACAACTCTGAAGGATGAGATACCGATGGAGATTTACATTTACTGCAAGCGTAGAAACTAGATTCGAAACGAAAAAGAGTCCCACAAATTTGAATAAAATTCTCTTGGATGTAAGGTGGTATAGCTCTAAAACACTAAAAACTATACGAACTCCATTTAGACCCTCTTTGCAAAGGCCATTTTCAGGACACTGAAATTGCTTTTATTTCTCACAAAGTGATGGACTTATATTCAAACGGATTTCATTCAAAGTCACGTGAACCTTAGAAGCCTACACACTCTAATAACTATCAGCCTTCCCAAAAAAAATTATCAGCGTATTACCGAAGAAAGCGTGAGCAAATAAATGTGAGAATAAGTTTTTGAAAGCAGCTACAAGTTGCACTTTGCATTTTTTACTATCGTGTTTCGCTCTACAAATGGACAAGAGCATCATCAGAGTTTACACTGTAAAAGAGACAAATTGAGATAATAAGGAAAACGTACACTGACGTTACGTAAAGTACGTGTTCTTCTTCCAGTATGGTGACTTACGCGGATAATGATCATCCGTTATATTTTTAGGAAGAATTGGAAATTTTTGTATAAAAGTAGAAAAACCTGCAAAGTTTATTAAACGATCAAAACTAATTTAATCTTCATGGGTTCTTCCAGTTATTTGAGGAACTGCTGTAGATAAGCAACCAAAAGATAATAGCTTCCGTATTTATCCAACAGAAATATTTTTAGGAAATGTGGTTTTGAACGCATTTTTGTACAGACATTTTAAACATGTATTTTTGTAATGAATTTTGAAAGATATTTTAATTTTTGTAGATGTATTCGTATTTTTTTGAAAGAGAAGCAGATATATACAGACATCAGATTCCTGTACACACGCCCATGGAAGAGGCGATTGAAGTATAAATTTCCTCTTTTATAGTTGTAGTTATCTTAGGATACAATATACTATGGACTTCAGAAGTACTGTAGTACAGTCAGTTTCATCGTTGGTAATGTCAATGTCGTCACGTACTGTACTTTAAGTGCTATAGTACATCCATGCTAATCTTTAGAGCAGCCAGCCAACTTTAAACGCAATCCTTAATGCTGTCTGCCAACGTTAAACGTAAGTCACTATACTGGAAGTAGATTATGTGCTTTACGTAAATTCCGCGTCAGTTTTCCATATTATATCAATCTGTATCTTTCACAGTGTATATTCTGATGATTCTCTTGTTCATTTGAAGAGTGGAATCGATCAATACAAAATGCAAAATACGACTTGTAGCTGTTTTCAAAAACTTAGTTCTAGCAGCCTGTCCGCCTGCAGGCAATGCCTGCTCTCGCTGTGACACTATTTGACGTATGGAACATAAGGTAAACGCTGGCGAGCTATCAACTTTCCAAAGTTATTGAAAGTTTGGTGCGGAAGTATTGACTAGCGAGCGTCAAGCGACCGGAAGTTGGTGGTGTCCCACAGGCCTCTGGGGTTGGGGAAACGTGGTTAGCTGTTACGACAGCATGTCGATGAAGGGGCTGGCTTGAAATATGGTGGCAACCGCAATATGACGGACTGGGGCCACTCAGAAATATTCACAGTTTCGACGTATTGCGTAAATAGTTATATCCGTGCAGTACCAGTACTCATGTGCATTTTTTGATACATTGACACCATGTATATCACAAAACCTACAGCAGTTATATAGTAACTGAAAATGTACATTCTTATGAAAATCATTAAATATTATTAACAGTTGACCACTCCGTGCGATCTTTACAAACAGGGTGTTAAATGACAGCATTGGGCACTTCTTCTCATCACTAAAAGCCACACATCTGTACACATTTTATTTGGTCAATTATTATGTGCTTTTGTATCTTTTCCCTCATATAAAGTTGCCACATTACCGTCTTCTCCACACCGACAAAGAACATGAAAGCAGCATCGCCTTCCCTTGTACCTTTCCCCGTGTGCCTATATGCTGTAGGCTACGGCCCTGCGCGTTTTCTAGTTTATTTAATCAAGTATTAAATTTGATATTTATTAAAGACACTCGTCACTTCAAAGTGATAATTGAAATATGATATTCGATACCTCCATTGAATACAGTGCAAAGTGACTATTCTATTGAACAGGCCCCATTTATTTTAATGACAAATTCTTCTTCACCTATTGTAATTGCCTGTGCTAAAATTTCTTGTATTATTTATTGCCCTTAAATTATTAGATGTAAGACCGGGAGAGAAAGATCTTTAATTTGACATAAATCATGTGTTTGTAAATTATGTATGTTTTAAATGGTGGTCCATCTTCTGCACTTTATGTGTGGCGTGAATTTTGTCGGGAAAATGTCTTATAAGGGCGCGCAAATGATAGCTCCAGGGTCTTTCTGTGTAGGGCAGTCGTGCCGCGTGAACTGACGTTGCAAGTAACATGTTTGCTGGGGTACTGACTGTGTGGTTTAGGTCGTGAAGTGACAGTTTTGGGGTGGAAAGCAGACACTAGAATATTTTGACACTTGTTGGAACTTAGAGAAATGACGAGTCGAATGGGAGTTAGCATCTAGCAGCCAAGTAAAATTGTAGAATTTCATGAACGTTAACGAATGTACGGTGTTGAATATTGATTTTTATTTCACTTTGTTTATATTTTATTTCATTAAATTTATTTATTTACTTATCTATTCATTGCTGAAAATCTGGAAGTGTTATTGAATAGACTGCAACCTATTCGTGATTATCCGAATTTTGATATGTTGATGGTCACAGTGGACTTTATTCATAAGGTGGCTAAAATTTGGTGTTTAGCTAACGGAATGAGACTCTGTTTCACTGTGCTCCAGTGATGTTTAAATAGTAATTGATTTCACTTCAAATATGCGATTACACACTCTTCACCGTGTTAGAATGTTACTGTAATTCTATTTCATGCTTAAACAATATTTGTAGAGCCACTATTTTAAGTTATTTTTGTGCTGAACGGATTCAGTAAATATTCAGTACATTACAATCTGAAACCTGTAGTGTTGGATCGTACAGAATATTGAATTTAATCCATTTCAAGTTGCAAATGTTTTTCAGTTGCGATATGAATCCAGTCCTTGTGACAGAAGTCCTAAATTTAAGGCCCAATAGACAGTATTTCGTGGGGGACCTGAGCTATTGGTTTTACAGCAGTCATCTGTATAAGTAATGATAGTTAGGTGTTTGGAAGTTAGGCCCTCGGTGGTATTCCGAGGGAAGGAGACAGCGACGAATGGTAGCACGGATGTTTACTGGATGCGTAAGATCGGTAGCAGTAGGGGAGAAATCGACAACGGCCAAGCCACGAGGGTCTGTGTCTTCAGTACTGGGAACGCTACCCGTGCCATCGACATTGGTAGGGTCAGCAGATTCTTGAAGTTCGGCATCGGCAGCAGTTTTCTACTCTCTGCAACACCAGTATAGCAGTAGCAGCCAACATGACTGATAAGTTAAATACTGATGTCGATAGTGTGAATATCTGGTTCACGAACAGAAATGGAGGTTGGTCTGATTATCAATGACAGTGGTTATATAGATCGCACAATGTTAGGGGGAGGGGGGGTCAGATAATTCGAAACCAAAGCTTCTGAATTTAGACACAGAAGATCAGTTAGAGATGGTACATCAAATGCTGTCACAATTGATGAGTTAGTATCTGTAAGTAGTAGCTATTATACAGAAAGCAATTCTGAAGAGGGACGTTGAAACAATGTAATTAGTTCTGATATAAATGAAATTGGAAATTAAGTAAGATGATGAGAGACAAAAAGGGTGCAGATTTAGAAGTTTAAGTAGGAGGGTAATCGGAAGAAATTCACCATATTGATGACAAAATTGATTCAGTAGGAGAAACATTAGGAAATGAAACCTATGAGCTGCGGTTTGAAGTACTACGAGTCAGAGAAAAGTACACTGAAGGGAGAACTAAGTGGAGAAGCAGTGAACTGACAGATAAAGTAGCAGCTATCCGTACTACATTAACAGAATATAAAAGTAATATTGTGGGCGAAATCAGAAGCGAGGCAGCGCAGCAGGAACATCAAGTATTATTGGCGATCAAAATGGTGATTATAAACCGAAAAACTTGTGGGATTAAAAATGTAAAATGTAGAAATAAGACTGAGGGTGGGATCACAGACGAAGGAGCACCCTAGGAACAACAAACACGAATTAGGTATTTTACTGGCGATCAGGTCTCTGATAACAATGAGACCTCTCAAGAGTTCGATATAAGGACTGTAAGCAGGTGTTTAAGGAACTGGGGACTCTTGGGTAGAAACAGCAGATCTAAAAAATTATTCGTCTTGCATATCAAGTCCAGAGGGGCAAAAGAAAACGGTAAAAGAGGGACAAGTGCTGCACGTTCAGGTATGTTTCATAATACGATGAATGAGGATGAAACATTGGAGATGGATGTAGTTAATGATGTAAATGAATTTTTGTGTGGCTGCAAGTTGCGCAATAAAGAAAAAGCACGCACAGGAGTTGGAAGAACAGGGTTGTGAATTATATAGTAACAATATTGGGTTGCACATTTTGTTCAAGCTAGGTAGGAATGAGTGAAAGTCTGTTCGAAATTTTGTGTCTAAAATAGAGGCAGAACTGTAGGAAACTGAATATATTCTGAACTTGTATGAGGTGCAATTTTGGTGACTTGCGAGGGACTAATGTCGGTGAAGTCAGCATTCCTGTGATCTCGTAAGCTGAAGATAACTTTTGTGATGTGTCAGCGGATGTTTTTATAGATACATGTGAAGTTGTATGTAATGTAGCCGCAGAAATTAGTGATGTATTGTTACAGGGAGATGAGCCGCAGAAATTAGTGATGTATTGTTACAGGGAGATAACGATTGTATTTTAATTAGCGTAGTTCAGTGTCAGAATGGTGCAGCTACAGAAACTGATACTTCTGAGAAAGGATTTAGTGTGTTCATTTGTAAAAGAGAAATGGGAACAACAGCTCTTGACAGAGATGTGAATTTTAAATAGATGTTAAAAGATGAACGTGAGCACAATGCAACAGATGGGAGAACAGTTTCTTTAATGCATAAAGATGATATTTGTTTTTGATGGAAAGAAAAATTTAAAGGACGAGAGAGGTTGAGAGAAAATTAGATAAAAATAGGAGCAGAAAAAGTATCAAGAGTTATTGACACGAGTGTGTGATATTGAAGATATTTCGGTAGTCAAATATTTTAGTGAGAAGTTTTGAACGTTGGTGGTATCATTACGTACAAAAAGAATAAGACAGTAGTTTTTGATGCATGGAAGTGGCGAAAACAGTCGGCATAATATTCGTGTGCATAACTCGACTGATGTAATTTTTTGTATGTAAAAATAAGATTTATTTCTACGCAATGTATAGCCGACCGCTGTGGCCGAGTGGTTCTAGGCGCTTCACTCTGGAACCGCGAGACCGCTAAGGTCGCAGGTTTGAATCCTGCCTCGGGCATGGATGTGTGTGACGTCCTTAGGTTAGTTAGGTTTAAGTAATTCTAAATTCTAGGGGACTGATGTTAACTCCCATAGTGCTCAGAGTAATTTGAACCATTTTTTTTCCACGCAATGGATGAGTTATAATTTTTTCGTGTCAGTTTCATTTGGAGTAGTTTTAAGTTATTTTATATGTTATTATGGAGGGGTTTTATATGTAATGTAAGAGTACATAAGATTTTCTGGATAACTGTACTCCGTAAAATTCATAAGGAAACAATTTGTTTGGGGGTAAAGATTAAGTGTGACTGTCTGTGTACACTATGATTTATTTTTTGCAAACATACCTATGGATTAGAGACAGTCTGGACATTTTAAAGTTCTGGGTTCATGCAAAATTTATAGTGTTTAATAAAATGTTGTGGCGTACCAAATCTAACGAGCCCAGTTAACATGATATCCATATTTCCTTGTGGAAGTGTGGAAGTACTATTGGGAGAATTTTCGCGCTCAATCAATTGTATTTTGCAAAGCGTTAAATCTGTTTGCTGTGATACTGTGTTTCGTATGTGTATCGATTCCAGCGGGGAATTCACTACGGAAATTTACTATTGACAATTGTACCGTACTCTTATTTCAATAGCTAAGCACTCCCATCCTGATAGTTGCTGCGAAGCTACATAAATATGGTCGCAGTATGTGATTGGTAGAGCCGTTCAAATCGGCAGAGGCCTCTGGAGCACGAACGACATTGGAAATCGATGACAGAACATCATTATTGTGCAGTATAAACATGCGAATGCACAGTGAATCGACGTACTGTAAAATTGACACGAAGAAGGAATAATTGTGGCAGCTTAGAGTATTGAAAAATGTTCTTATAGTACGTGCTCAGTATTCAGTACATTTAAAATGAGCGCAACAGCACAAAACAACATGTTTTAATGAATTTTGTTTATTTTCTTAATATCTGATTGTTTGTGTTTTTCCTCTAACATTTAATGTACACGTCACGTCTTTCGGTAGTTTATGAAATGTTTATTACGTGTTTATGTTTGTTGGTTTATGTTCATGTCATATAATATGAAGTTCATGCTGTAACATACCCCATCACAACATAGTTTACATTATTGATCTGACACGTATGATGTGTATATTACGTATAATCTTTAATAATTCAGTTTTGTAGCTTCTTAATGTGCCAGTTAGAAAGCTAAATGCCACATTAAGTGCAGATGTGTAACATGATCCATATACTAGCGAGTTACCAGCTGCCGAAAGTTATTCAAAATTTGGTGCATTGGTGCATACTTATTGACTTGGCTGAGATGGGAGGCTTAACGTGAGGCTAGTTCGCCAAGCCGGTTGCGGTAGTTGGCACTAAATATGGCTGCAGTCACAGCATGGTGGACTGGGACTACTAAGAAATAGTTTAAAGTGAAATACTACTTCATACTTCCGACGTATAGCGAAACCAGACGCATCAGCCTAATCACAGCAGTAACGTACATGCATTGAGTCATTGACAGCATGTATGTCATTAGAACTACAGCTGTTATATTGTAAAAGCAATGTATACTCTTATAAAAATCATTAAGAATTAATAACAGTTGAGCTATACAAAGTATTAAATGACAGTACAGGACACTAGCTATCATCACTAAGAGTCACACATGCATAAATATTTCATTTATTGAATTATTATGTGCATTTGTATCTTTTTCCTCGAGTAAAGGTGGAAGACCATCGTATTTTCCACCCCTACTCAGAACAAGAATACGGCCTGACTTCCCTTGTACCTTACCCTGCGTGCTTATATGTCATATGTCTAGGCTGTTAGGTGATTTACAGTTTATTTAATTGTTTATTAAATTTAGTTTTTGTTAAAGACACTTGGCACTTGAAAGTAGTAATTTAAATGTAATATTTGCTGCCACCATAGAGCAGAGCCCACAGGGACACATCCACTGAATAGGCCAACTATATTTTTATCTTGTTTAACAAAAATTTCTTGGTCATTTATCCTAAGCATATGTGCGAAAATTTCATGTATAATTAACTGTCCATAAATTCTTAGACGTAGAATAATGTATATAGTCTGGGAAATGACCGGAAGAGAAAGACCTTCAATTTGACGTAAATGTGGAATTTTAAATTATGTACATTTTAAATGATGATCCATTTTCTGTGTTTAACTTGCGCTGTGACATTTCGCAGGCAAGTCAAATGCTTAAAAGGTCGTGTAAGTGGTAGCTCCAGGACCATTCTGTATTTGGCGATCATGCGGTACGGACAGCTGCTGGAGGTAGTAGTTCACCTTCCAGATTAGTTTTTGCTGCTTTGAGCGGCACATTATTTTGAATGTTTCCAATTCATTTTCCGCCGTAGAAACTCTCTGTTGACAATTCAGTACTATACATTCGGTGATTACCATGAGAGTTGGCGCAGTGGTTAATGAACTAAACTGAAACTTCCTGCAAGATTAAAACCGTGTACTGGATCGCGACCCGAGCTCGGGACCTTTGGCTTCCAAGGGAAGTGCTCTGAAATTTCATTCTGGAAACATCTCCCAGCCTGTGGCTAGTCCAAGTCTTCGCATATCTTTTTTTCCAGAAGAGCTGGTCTTACAAGTTTCGCAGGAGAACTTCTGTGAAGTTTATAAGGCAGGAGACGGCGGAAGTAGGGCGGTGAAGACGGGTCTAAGTCGTGTCTGGGTAGCTCAGTCGATAGTAGAACACTTGCCCGCGTTCCCGAGTTCGAGTGTCGGTGCGGCAAACAGTTTTAACCTGCCAGAAAGTTCCCCATCAGCTCACTCTCCGCTGCAGAGTGAACATTTCGTTCTGGACTGCACTAAACTGTAACCCTGTAGGACCGTTTGGGTTTATATTTTCTGAGATTACTCTAAAGGTAGGACGTGAATTCCAGTATGCTTCCTCAGAATAGTGCGAGTTGATTCCCTTCCTCTCGTTAGCCTATCAGAGTTTGCAGTGTATCGGTCATAAACTCGTCCTCGACGGGATGTTGAACCATTTTCTTTCTTTCTTTTGAGATTTTAGGAAATGTTTGATACCAGAATATGTATTTTACCACTGAAGGTACTGTTCTCGTGTGTTCATATAACATTTATGGCCTCATTGGCATTTGAACTGATGCGTTTGTTATTAACGATTTTACAGTTTTCCTTCGTAACACATTACAGCTTGAAGCGCGAATCTTAGTATTTACAGGAATTTTCTTTGAGAATTTACGGCGTTTTTTGCCAATAAATAAATTCCAACTACTTGTAAATTAGCATATCACATTTATAAGACGCAAATTCTTCTATCTCTTATGCAAGTGTTGTAGCATGTGCTGTTTCAAATTAATTACTTTATCTTTTAGTTGTAGAAGAGAGTACGTTGCTTAGACGTTTCCTTGTTATCATCACAGTTTTACCAGAAAAACTATAATATTTGACATTCAGGCATCAAATCATTACTTCTACCCTACAGAAATGTTTCTTAATTATCTTTCAGCGTCAAATAAAAGAAATTCAGATTTTTTGTATCTTAGAAAACCAAGAACACCTAAAAAATTATTTATCTAGTAAATTCGACAATAATTGCGGTTGTAAAGTAATGTTTAGCTGTTTGGGGCACAATGAAATCCTGATCACTATTGGTCGTTTCACAAATCTACAGTGTAACTCTTCAAAAATACATTTTCAGTTAACATCCTGGTACATTACGAATGAAATGACTAGTTCATTGAAATCTTACTGAGGAATCTCATACAACAATGACACATAAACACATGAACACTGTAAAAGATCGGTGGTGTCTGGGCACGTCTTCAAAAAGGTGAAAATCATGTCATAATCATTATGTGGCATTGTGACCTCCATCTGCTGCTTTCATGGTACAGTTCTTTGATGCTCAGTGCACCCTGATAAAGGTAAATTTTTTAAGTGGTTTGTAATTGGATCAAATGAAAGTAAAGTGTTATCAATAAAAATTACAGTAATTTGATTACATATTGAGATATAATTACGGTACTCCATTGTCATGGAGTTCATCTGGCAACATAATAACTTATTCGCAGATGAACGAATTATTAGTGAAGATCACGCAGTAAAATAATATCTGGTTTAGAGAAATGACACCAAAAATTATAAACAGAACGAGAGAACTCTGACGTAGCTAGGTAGTTCTCTACATCAACATATTTATTAAAAGTCTCCACACAACAGAGTTACCTGAAAATATTTCCTGGCTCCAGTCGTTTCCATTACCAACAGAGCCACTGGAGCGTATTCCTCCGCCTGAACTTGGTAATCCCTGGAAGCGTCGCAGCCCTTGAATGACTTCCGCTAACCGGCTCCCGGGAGGTCATTATGCAGGCTCTTCCTCGTTAGTCCCAGGAACCGGCTTTTCTATGACGTCATCGACGAAGTGCATTAAGAACTTCTGGGGGACGCCGGAGAAAGCGCCCTGCGCGGCCCGCTCGTGCTATTGTAGTCCTTGAGTCAGCGCTCAACTTCGCTAACAATCGGAACCTCTGCAATGTACTGTTGTGTGACTACTGTGCTTCAATGTCGCTTACATCAGGTTGTTATACATCACACAGCACATCCGTGCACAAAGAAGCTATGCCTAAAAGTTGCTGCACTTGTATGGAGTGAGGTGCTCCACTTATTTTTACGGTAGCTTTCGCAGATGGATGGCAAGTTTTATGATAATTCCTCGAACAAGAACTACTCTTCCTCAGTTAATCGTCATTAAAACAAAGATTCCATTTGTTTTACTACTCTTCTAGGATATCATGCAAAGCTTCCACGGTGGTCTGAGACCATTCTTCCACATAGAAAGGAGATTTAGAGCATATGATGATTAATATAAGAGGCAGTGAAATGAAAACGAGACAGATGGGAGAACGTAAGTATACTGATTATTACTTCGAAAGTAATCGCCGTCGTAGTTAATACATTTATTCCACTGTGAGACAAGATGCTCGGGTCCACGTGTTGCAACGGATGAGAGTCTGGGGACGAGCTGAGTGTCATTATCTGGGCTGTAAAATATATCCTGATACTTGTTAAATAATTGAAGTGTACTAAGCGCGGGAAAGTTTTGTGATTCGGACTGTCATAGTGGGTAAATAATTACGTAATTGCATAAACATTAGTCGCAGCCGTTTATACGTTTAAATAGTTATTCTGACTCGCTTCCTTAACCAGCACAGCTGTTGCTAAGTCCGAGTAGCTAAACTTTGTTCATTTCTTTAAATCTGAAGGGATTCCTTTCAAACGGTGTATGTTAATTTGTTCTGAGCTCGTGTTTATATTTCTTCATGTGTTCCAGGAAACGTAATAAATGTTCTTATAAATTCTAGATCTTGAACTGATGACTGATGAGCGTTATGTATGTAATGCCTTTGTGGTCCCTTGTTACCGCTATGTGTGATTATTCCCTCATCTGATGTCAGTAGCTACGCCCGCTGGTTCTGGGTGTGATGCCTGAGTCCGTCGTTACTGTAATTCTTGAGACAACGTGCAGTATTACTGATGTGTAAAATTTAATTCTTTACCTGGCTAAGAATGTATTTCATTTAAGATTTTAAGTGTTTTTTTTTTTGTTAGTGCCTCGCAATTTTGCTTTGGCCACTAGCAAACTCAATCATTCTAAGAACTCTTTCGCTTGTTGTCACAGTAATTTTCTAGAAGTTAATTGTGTGTTTCAAGGTTTAAATAAGACGTTACGATGAAGCTATCTTCTGTAATGCATGCTTGTTTAAGTCCAGTGTGGACGTGATCAGTTAAATGTGTAATTAAAATTATGTTTACACTCTAGAAAACGTTATCTTTAGTAAATGTGTTTTAAAGTATTATTTATTTACTAGCTAATCCAGCCCCTCAGAATCCCAATACATACCTCATAGCTGTCGCGCCACATACCTATTACTAAGGTGGTTTCAAAACTATAGTTATAGGCCTATTATTTGATTTTTTATTGGAAGGATGATTTAGATTCATCTTTGGTTATATGTTAATAATTTTGTGCTTACAAATTCATAATGTAAACAATAATATTAAAAAAGGAACACTTCGTAATGCTCTGCAAAAGTATATTTAATCTATCTTTTGGCATCTTAGACATTTTCAGATGAGAACTGAGTGTTGAAACCACAGATAAAATAACGTGCGGCTTACAAAGGTACTATTTACACAGAAGATGCAAAAGATACAGAAATGATGAGATGTAGACTGTTTACATGGGAAAATGATACATTTTCTGTGACACAGAAATAATTGCATTAACTGAGAAGGAAATAGCTTTTTATGTAGCGATATATTTAACAACTGATGAGAAATAATTTTGACTTTACAATTTCAATCTGTTATCTGCAACTAAAACTTAATTGTGAAGAGGGCAGAGCGGAAACTGTGTTCGATCATTTACTATTAAGCTGGTATTCTGTGTCATAGTTTTATTGATTTCTAGTGTATCCTTAGGATCGTCTTTCACCTTTCCTTATATAAAAGTTCACCTTCTACATCATATGAGTAGTTTCTTGTTATTAGATGTTCGGAGTAGGTTGAATCCTTCTTTCTTAATCTCCTGCTTCTCTCGTGTTCAGACATCGTAATAGCCACATCTTTGCCTAACATTTATTTTCCCACAATGCTTGTATGTTATTTTAAATGCACCACCTCCGTGCACAGGGTTGCAGTTTCTCTTTGCAATCGATTAAAAATTTTGGTATGCTGTTGATCTTATAAAATGCAGGTCTTTAGTTGCGATACTCCAACTTTTTGCCGAGATTATCTGAATTTTTTTCAATATATGGGATTATACACCAGTTTTTGTAACTACTGACTAGTTCATGTTGGCCATTATACAGAAATAGTATAATCTTACGCAGTTTCTCTTTTTGTAATATATTATCAATCAGAACTTAAGACCATCAATGATGCTGTTGTTGTTGTTGTAGTCTTCAGTCCTGAGACTGGTTTGATGCAGCTCTCCATGCTACTCTATCCTGTGCAAGCTGCTTCATCTCCCAGTACCTACTGCAACCTACATCCTTCTGAATCTGCTTAGTGTATTCATCTCTTGGTCTCCCTCTACGATTTTTACCCTCCACACTGCGCTCCAATACTAAATTGGTGATCCCTTGATGCCTCAGAACATGTCCTACCAACCGATCCCTTCTTCTGGTCAAGTTGTGCCACAAACTTCTCTTCTCCCCAATCCTATTCAATACTTCCTCATTAGTTATGTGATCTACCCATCTAATCTTCAGCATTCTTCTGTAGCACCACATTTCGAAAGCTTCTATTCTCTTCTTGTCCAAACTATTTATCGTCCATGTTTCACTTCCATACATGGCTACACTCCATGCAAATACTTTCAGAAATGACTTCCTGACACTTAAATCTATACTCGATGTTAACAAATTTCTCTTCTTCAGAAACGATTTCCTTGCCATTGCCAGTCTACATTTTATACCCTCTCTACTTCGACCATCATCAGATATTTTGCTCCCCAAATAGCAAAACTCCTTTACTACTTTAAGTGTCTCATTTCCTAATCTAATTCCCTCAGCATCACCCGACTTAATTCGACTACATTCCATTATCCTTGTTTTGCTTTTGTTGATGTTCATCTTATATCCTCCTTTCAAGACACTGTCCATTCCATTCAACTGCTCTTCCAAGTCCTTTGCTGTCTCTGACAGAATTACAATGTCATCGGCGAACCTCAAAGTTTTTATTTCTTCTCCATGAATTTTAATACCTACTCCGAATTTTTCTTTTGTTTCCTTTACTGCTTGCTCAATATACAGATTGAACAACATCGGGGAGAGGCTACAACCCTGTCTTACTCCCTTCCCAACCACTGCTTCCCTTTCATGTCCCTCGACTCTTATAACTGCCATCTGGTTTCTGTGCAAATTGTAAATAGCCTTTCGCTCCCTGTATTTTACCCCTGCCACCTTTAGAATTTGAAAGACAGTATTCCAGTCAACATTGTCAAAAGCTTTCTCTAAGTCTAAAAATGCTAGAAACGTAGGTTTGCCTTTCCTTAATCTTTCTTCTAAGATAAGTCGTAAGGTCAGTATTGCCTCACGTGTTCCAGTGTTTCTACGGAATCCAAACTGATCATCCCCGAGGTTGGCTTCTACTAGTTTTTCCATTCGTTTGTAAATAATTCGTGTTGGTATTTTGCAGCTGTGACTTACTAAACTGATAGTTCGGTAATTTTCACATCTGTCAACACCTGCTTTCTTTGGGATTGGAATTATTATATTCTTCTTGAAGTCTGAGGGTATTTCGCCTGTTTCATACATCTTGCTCACCAGATGGTAGAGTTTTGTCAGGACTGGCTCTCCCAAGGCCGTCAGTAGTTCCAATGGAATGTTGTTTACTCCGGGGGCCTTGTTTCGACTCAGGTCTTTCAGTGCTCTGTCAAACTCTTCACGCAGTATCATATCTCCCATTTCATCTTCATCTACATCCTCTTCCATTTCCACAATATTGTCCTCAAGTACATCGCCCTTGTATAGACCCTCTATATACTCCTTCCACCTTTCTGCTTTCCCTTCTTTGCTTAGAACTGGGTTTCCATCTGAGCTCTTGATATTCATACAAGTCGCTCTTATCTCCAAAGGTGTCTTTAATTTTCCTGTAGGCAGTATCTATCTTACCCCTAGTGAGATAGGTCTCTACATTCTTACATTTGTCCTCTAGCCATCCCTGCTTAGCCATTTTGCACTTCCTGTCGATCTCATTTTTGAGACGTTTGTATTCCTTTTTGCCTGCTTCATTTACTGCATTTTTATATTTTCTCCTTTCATCAATTAAATTCAATATTTCTTCTGTTACCCATGGATTTCTACTAGCCCTCGTCTTTTTACCTACTTGATCCTCTGCTGCCTTCGCTACTTCATCCCTCAAAGCCATCCATTCTTCTTCTACTGTATTTCTTCCCCCATTCCTGTCAATTGTTCCCTTATACTCTCCCTGAAACTCTTTACAACCTCTGGTTCTTTCAGTTTATCCAGGTCCCATCTCCTTAAATTCCCGCCTTTTTGCAGTTTCTTCAGTTTTAATCTACAGGTCACAACCAATAGATTGTGGTCAGAGTCCACATCTGCCCCTGGAAATGTCTTACAATTTAAAACCTGGTTACTAAATCTCTGTCTTACCATTATATAATCTATCTGATACCTTTTAGTATCTCCAGGGTTCTTCCACGTATACAACCTTCTTTCATGATTCTTAAACCAAGTGTTAGCTATGATTATGTTGTGCTCTGTGCAAAATTCTACCAGGCGGCTTCCTCTTTCATTTCTTAGCCCCAATCCATATTCACCTACTATGTTTCCTTCTCTCCCTTTTCCTACACTCGAATTCCAGTCACCCATGACTATTAAATTTTCGTCTCCCTTCACGATCTGAAAAATTTCATTTATTTCATCATACATTTCTTCAATTTCTTCGTCATCTGCAGAGCTAGTTGGCATATAAACTTGTACTACTGTAGTAGGTGTGGGCTTCGTATCTATCTTGGCCACAATAATGCGTTCACTATGCTCTTTGTAGTAGCTTACCCGCATTCCTATTTTCCTATTCATTATTAAACCTACTCCTGCATTACCCCTATTTGATTTTGTGTTTATAACCCTGTAGTCACCTGACCAGAAGTCTTGCTCCTTTTGCCACCGAACTTCACTAATTCCCACCATATCTAACTTCAACCTATCCATTTCCCTTTTTAAATTTTCTAACCTACCTGCCCGATTAAGGGATCTGACATTCCACACTTCGATCCGTAGAACGCCAGTTTTCATTCTCCTGATAACGACATCCTCCTGAGTAGTCCCCGCCCGGAGATCCGAATGGGGGACTATTTTACCTCCGGAATATTTTACCCAAGAGGACATCATCATTTAATCATACAGTAAAGCTGCATGCCCTCGGGAAAAATTACGGCTGTAGTTTCCCCTTGCTTTCAGCCGTTCGCATTACCAGCACAGCAAGGCCGTTTTGGTTATTGTTACAAGGCCAGATCAGTCAATCATCCAGACTGTTGCCCTTGCAACTACTGAAAAGGCTGCTGCCCCTCTTCAGGAACCACACGTTTTTCTGGCCTCTCAACAGATACCACTCCGTTGTGGTTGCACCTACGGTACGGCTATCTGTATCGCTGAGGCACGCAAGCCTTTCCACCAACGGCAAGGTCCATGGTTCATGGGGGGCAAATGATATCGATTCAAATAATGGCTATACCTCTGCCTTGATTGATCGAAAGTGTTTCTGAATAAAATTTGATTTTATCAAATATTCAAAATTGTTCATATATATAACTTTCTACAATTTTTTGTAGACAATGTATGCCTGATATAGCTGAAGATACACATTATTTTGCTTAGTCGCACAACCCACTGAAGATACAATTATTTAAATACGCCTAAACTCTTGACACAGGTTTGCGTGCACAACGGATAAGGAAACAAAACATGACCCATTTCACATTATTACTATACTTGGAAAAAACTATGAGGAACAAACTCCCGTAAGGAACTTTATAATGCTTAATTACTGGCAACTTTCGGTTTCAGTAAGGGAGTTGTTTAGGGTCTTCAGCAGTATTCGTATCGGTTTGGTTGACTATGTAGCTAAGTAGAAAATAAGTGATGGAAAAGTCTCGCGATATCATAAAAGCAGGAAAGGTTCACTGAGAAAATGAACACAGCTCTCCACTACGAGATTTAGGCTATTGCTTATTCCAGGAGACACCTCATATGTGCAAAAGATATCGTAGCTAATTGTGAGAAACCTGGGTAGTTAACACGAATCCTCTAATACTCCACGATAGCTCTGTAAGACAATTGGTGATCGAGTGTGCTAACATCTGCCTAGAAATTATTATAAAACTCCAAGAAATTTTTCTTACATGATACTGAGCAAATAGATTTTAGTTGACAAAGGGAAGGGTGATAGTAAAAACAAAGCTCAAATTTTCAGTTCATAAATATCATGCGGCAGCTTATGTACACCGGCTAAGTAACGCTGTTTGGAAATACGATTCTAGTTATTTGTAAGAGTGTTTCATAGTGAAAGATTTGTGGAATTTATTACATATAACTTATAGTTAAAAATAACGCAGCAAATGAAAGAGCAATTTAAACAGTTTTTCTTACAAGACTCCAATGTGAGTACCATTCGAGTCTTCCAAACCTTTATAAGTGTGTCTGGATTAATTGTTGCAACAATGCTGTTTCTAAATTCGGATAGATCAGCTGGTAGCTGAGATACATACACATGATCCTCAGTTAATCCCCAAAGGCAAAAATTGCCTAGCGTTAGATTGCGTGTGAACGTGGTCATGATAAACAATCGCAGTCATCCAGCGGTCGTGTACAACCTCGTTTACCCAATCGTGCACTGAATTATGTCGGTGAGAAGACACCACTTTATTGTGGGTTTTTTTTTTTCGTCTATGTGCATCTGCCCCCCCATGAACCATGGACCTTGCCGTTGGTGGGGAGGCTTGCGTGCCTCAGCGATACAGATGGCCGTACCGTACGTGCAACCACAACGGAGGGGTATCTGTTGAGAGGCCAGACAAACATGTGGTTCCTTAAGAGGGCAAGCAGCCTTTTCAGTAGTTGCAGGGGCAACAGTCTGGATGATTGACTGATCTGGCCTTGTAACACTAACCAAAACGGCCTTGCTGGGCTGGTACTGCGAACGGCTGAAAGCAAGGGGAAACTGCAGCCGTAATTTCTCCCGAGGACATGCAGCTTTACTGTATGATTAAATGATGATGGCGTCCTCTTGGGTAAAATATTCCGGAGATAAAATAGTCCCCCATTCGGATCTCCGGGCGGGGACTACTCAAGAGGACGTCGTTTTCAGGAGAAAGAAAACTGGCATTCTACGGATCGGAGCGTGGAATGTCAGATCCCTTAATCGGGCAGGTAGGTTAGAAAATTTAAAAAGGGAAATGGATAGGTTAAAGTTTGATATAGTGGGAATTAGTGAAGTTCGGTGGCAGGAGGAACAAGACTTTTGGTCAGGTGATTACAGGGTTATAAATACAAAATCAAATAGGGGTAATGCAGGAGTAGGTTTAATAATGAATAAAAAAAATAGGAGTGCGGGTTAGCTACTACAAACAGCATAGTGAACGCATTATTGTGGACAAGCTAGACACAAAGCCCATGCCTACTACAGTAGTACAAGTTTATATGCCAACTAGCTCTGCAGATGATGAAGAAATTGATGAAATATATGACGAGATAAAAGAAGTTATTCAGGTAGTTAAGGGAGACGAAAATTTAATAGTCATGGGTGACTGGAATTCGTCAGTAGGAAAAGGGAGAGAAGGAAACATAGTAGGTGAATATGGATTGGGGGGAAGAAATGAAAGAGGAAGCCGCCTTGTAGAATTTTGCACAGAGCATAACTTAATCATGGCTAACACTTGGTTCAAGAATGATGAAAGAAGGGTGTATACCTGAAAGAATCCTGGAGATACTAAAAGGTATCAGATAGATTACATAATGGTAAGACAGAGATTTAGGAACCAGGTTTTAAATTGTAAGACATTTCCAGGGGCAGATGTGGATTCTGACCACAATCTATTGGTTATGAACTGCAGATTGAAACTGAAGAAACTGCAAAAAGGCGGGACTTTAAGGAGATGGGACCTGGATAAACTGAAATAACCAGAGAGTTTCAGGGAGAGCATAAGGGAACAATTGGCAGGAATGGGGGAAAGAAATACAGTAGAAGAAGATTGGGTAGCTCTGAGGGATGAAGTAGTGAAGGCAGCAGAGGATCAAGTAGGTAAAAAGACGAGGGCTGATAGAAATCCTTGAGTAACAGAAGGAATATTGAATTTAATTGATGAAAGGAGAAAATATAAAAATGCAGTAAATGAAGCAGGCAAAAAGGAATACAAACGTCTCAAAAATGAGATCGACAGGAAGTGCAAAATGGCTAAGCAGGGACGGCTAGAGGACAAATGTAAGGATGTAGAGGCTTGTCTTACTAGAGGTAAGATAGATACTGCCTACAGGAAAATTAAAGAGACCTTTGGAGAGAAGAGAACCACTTGTATGAATATCAAGAGCTCAGATGGCAACCAAGTTCTAAGCAAAGAAGGGAAGGCAGAAAGGTGGAAGAAGTATATAGAGGATTTATACAAGGGCGATGTATTTGAGGACAATATTATGGAAATGGAAGAGGATGTAGTTGAAGATGAAATCAGAGATACGATACTGCGTGAAGAGTTTGACAGAACACTGAAATACCTGAGTCGAAACAAGGCCCCCGGAGTAGACACCATTCCATTAGAACTACTGATGGCCTTGGGAGAGCCAGTCATGACAAAACTCTACCATCTGGTGAGCAAGATGTATGAGACAGGTGAAATACCCACAGACTTCAAGAAGAATATAATAATTCCAATCCCAAAGAAAGTTGGTGTTGACAGATGTCAAAATTACCGAACTATCAGTTTAATAAGTCACAGCTGCAAAATACTAACGCGAATTCTTTACAGGCGAATGGAAAAACTGGTAGAAGCGGACCTCGGGGAGGATCAGTTTGGATTCCGTAGAAATGTTGGAACACGTGAGGCAATACTAACCTTACGACTTATCTTAGAAGAAAGATTAAGAAAAGGCAAACCTACGTTTCTAGCATTTGTAGACTTAGAGAAAGCTTTTGACAACGTTAACTGGAATACTCTCTTTCAAATTCTGTAGGTGGCGGGGGTAAAATACGGGGAGCGAAAGGCTATTTACAATTTGCACAGAAACCAGATGGCAGTTATAAGAGTCGAGGGGCATGAAAGGGAAGCAGTGGTTGGGAAAGGAGTGGTACAGGGTTGTAGCCTCTCCCCGATGTTATTCAATCTGTATATTGAGCAATCAGTAAAGGAAACAAAAGAAAAATTCGGAGTAGGTATTAAAATTCATGGAGAAGAAGTAAAAACTTTGAGGTTCGCCGATGACATTGTAATTCTGTCAGAGACAGCAAAGGACTTGGAAGAGCAGTTGAACGGAATGGACAGTGTCTTGAAAGGAGGATATAAGATGAACATCAACAAAAGCAAAACGAGGATAATGGAATGTAGTCAAATTAAATCGGGTGATGCTGAGGGGATTAGATTAGGAAATGAGACACTTAAAGTAGTAAAGGAGTTTTGCTATTTACAGAGTAAAATAACTGATGATTGTCGAAGTAGAGAGGATATAAAATGTAGACTGGCAATGGCAAGGAAATCGTTTCTGAAGAAGAGAAATTTGGTAACATCGAGTATAGATTTAAGTGTCAGGAAGTCATTTCTGAAAGTATTTGTATGGAGTGTAGCCATGTATGGAAGTGAAACATGGACGATAACCAGTTTGGACAAGAAGAGAATAGAAGCTTTTGAAATGTGGTGCTACAGAAGAATGCTGAAGATAAGGTGGGTAGATCCCGTAACTACTGAGGAGGTATTGAATAGGATTGGGGAGAAGAGAAGTTTGTGGCACAACTTGACTAGAAGAAGGGATCGGTTGGTAGGACATGTTTTGAGGCATCAAGGGATCACAAATTTAGCATTATAGGGCAGCGTGGAGGGTAAAAATTGTAGAGGGAGACCAAGAGATGTATACACTAAGCAGATTCAGAAGGATGTAGGTTGCAGTAGGTACTGGGAGATGAAGCAGCTTGCACAGGATAGAGTAGCATGGAGAGCTTCATCAAACCAGTCTCAGGACTGAAGACCACCACAACAACAATGTGCATCTGCAAAGATGTGAACCATACCTGTTTATTTTACTGTATACTATTGGTTAGAAAATTACTCTAAATTTTTGTTTTGCGTAAATGTTGGCGCATGTCGTTGTGTAAGGCCACTTCCTAGAGTAATTATCCCGCCGCCAGAAGCTCCACGTCACGTCACTGAGTTAAAATCTCGTGCTGATCCACAGCATATAGTTTAGATCAGTGGATTATAGTTTGGATACTTATCTCGTGCAGTAGCTTTTAGGTAAGCAGAGTTTCTACTAACAGATAACTGTAGATACATCCACTTCATTGGAGAAATTTATTTCTGTTTAAGAGCTTGCCGTCACAGGGTATAGTGAGAAATTTAAAGAGCAGCTTTTAGTGTTTCTCTATTCTTCGGGTTATATTTTGCGTACATTCGAAAGTCACTAGCGCTATTTGAGATTTTATATATATATATATATATATATATATATATATATATATATATGTTTTACACATTACGGGATGGCTGGGGACTGTGCTCGGTGTCAGGGGACGCAAGGAGAATTGGCTGTTGTCCGTAAACTGCAGGTAGCTGCATTTGCTATCGCTGACATGCTTCTGCTTGAAGTTATGGCGACATCGGGGCGCTGGTGACGAGACCTGCGACTCCTCTGGTGGCGTTCGAATCCTCTGGTTACCCGTGTGTCGCTGCTTCTCCTGATACGCAACATCTGACTGGTCCGGCCTCCATCCTCAGTCGAGAAAGGGTGCAGGCAGTAGTAGGTTCGCGTGACACTGGGCGAAAGGCGAAGAGGGACCAGGTCGTGCGGCTGGCTCTCTAAGCCTTAACAACAGGTACGAGGCGCTACCCAGTGTTGATGATAACTCTGAGTCTCTCGTGCCGTGCCAGTGGCTGATATTCCTGCTCAGTCCGGACAAGTGTAAAAGGTGGGTATGCTTGTCATTGGGAGCTACAGTATTAGGCGGATGATGCCCCTCAGGGAAATAGTAGGTAAGGCGGGAAAGGATGCCAGTGTGCACTTGGTATGTTTGCCAGTGGCACATGTCAGTACGAATGACGGTTGCCGCTTGGGTACTGAGGACATCCTCAGCTCCTTTCGGCGGCTGGCAGATTTGGTGAAGACACCTAGCAACGCACGTGGCGTGCACGCTAAGCTGTCTATTTGTAGCATCGCACCCAGGGTTGAACGCCGACCTCTGGTTTGGGGCAGAGTGGAAGATCTAAACCGGAGGGTCACACGACTCTGCGACAATATCGGATGCGAACTGCTTGACCTCCACTATCAGGGTGCAGAATTGTAGGGTTCCCGTTAATAGGTCAGGCGTGCAGTACACGCAGGAAGCAACTGCTAGGGTAGCGGAGTACGTGTGGCGTGCACATGGGACTTTTTTATTTTCGAGAAACCCTCCCTTTGTCCTTAGAGAATGGTAAACCGCAGGAGCACCCAAGGAAAGGTCACAGAATTACTATCGCTTACTGAAGGTTATGATGCACAGATAGTATTAGGAACAGAACTTTGTTTGAAACCAGTAGTTAATGACAACGAAATTCAAAGTTCAGATTGAAATATTACGGCTAGGTTAGCTGTCAATGGTGGCAGTGTGTTTACTGCAGTGAAGAATTCGATAAAATCTAGCAAGGTTATCAAGGATTCCGATTGTCAATTAGTCTGGTTGAAGTATCAAAGATCGGTAAAAAATGGTAATCGGATGCTTTTGTAGACCGCCTGGGTCAGGGGCTCTAGTGGCAGAACGCTTCAAACAGAACTTTCAGAACATTGTTAATAATTTTCCTGATCATGCAGTTGTAACAGAGTGTGAATTCAGCTTCCCAGGTATAGACTGGGAGTGTCATGCTATCGAAAGTGGTTACAGAGACAGTAATTAGTGTGACATTGTTCTGCGTGTCTTGTCCAAAAATTACTTTGAACAGATAGTTAGAGAACCAACTAGTGAGGGTAGCGTTTTACACCTGACAACAAACAGACCTGAACTTATCGAATCAGTTAAAATAAAGTATCAGTGATCATAAGGCTATGATGGCATCTATGACAACGGATCTTACAAATAATGTTAAGAAAGGTAGGAAGATATTTTTGCTTAGCAAGAGTGACAGGATGTAAATTTCACATTATCTGAGCAGTCAGTCTCAAATATTCGGTGATTATGACGAGGATGTGTAGAATAAATTCAAAAAATTCAAAGCCGTGCAATATCAGCTAGATAAACATGTTCCAAGTAAGGTCATAATGGACACACCATGCTTTAATAGCCATGTTGGAAAGCTTCTACGTAAACAAGAGAAATGCATATTAGATTGAAGAGAAGTAAAAACCTAGCTGTCAAACATAAGCTGGACAATGTGGGAATGAGTGTAAGGAGAGCAACGAGAGAAACGTTCAATGACTTTGAAAGTAAAACTTTGTCAGCCGATCTGAGTTAAAACCCGAAGAGGTTTTGGAGGCATGTAGAATCAGTAAGCGCTTCAAAAACATCTATTCCTTCACTCAGTGACCATTCTGGCGTGCCTGGTCATTTCGGCATATGGGGCAATGAACAGGCCGATCGGGCTGCCAAGGAGGCCTGCAGAGAGCAGGGTGTGGTCCAGTGTCCTATCCCCTTGCAGTCGGTCATTGCTGCATTCCACAGGAAGTGCATGGAGTTGTGGGAGGACGAATGGCTGGCGGTGACGGCCAATAAACTGCGGTCGGTAAAGTCAACCACTCGGCCGTGGCGTTCCTCCTGCCGGTTGCTCAGGCGGGAAGAGGTGGCCCTCACAGGTCTTCGGATCGGGCACTGTCCTCTCACACATAGCTTTTTATTACGGCGGGAGGATCCTCCGTTTTGTGATGCTTGTGGTGTGCACATCTCTGTCCGGCACATTTTAACAGACTGCATTTTATACCGTGATGCACGGGCAGCAGCACAAGTTTATGGGGATCTGCCTTCTGTTTTAGCTAATGATGAGTCGTGTGTGTCTAGGGTTTTTAAGTTTTGTGACGTGTCTGGACTCTGACCTAAACTTTTAGGCTGGAGGTTTTAGTGTATTGCAGAGTGGCTGCTCCTCCCCTTTTTTCTTTGTGGTCAGCTAGCCACTTCCGTCTGCTACATTGTTTTAGCTCCCTCTATCATTTTCTTCCAGTGTTGTCCATGTTTTACTGTTGACACCCTGCTTCATCCCACGCTTCGGTGTGCATGAGCACATATTTTTCAACGATTGTTCCCGTATTTTATGTTCCGTTTTATATTCCTGTTCTGGGATTTTTCTTGACACCCGTCTCCCTATGTTACTGAACGGGCGCTGAAGACCTTGCTGTCGTGCGCCCAAAAACCCCTCTACTACTCTACTACTACTACCATTCTGGCACCGAAACGGAATATTACAGAGGATAGGCCTAATTACTGAATACGGTCTTCCGAAACTGCTTCACCGCGAAAGCTTGTAACACTGTCCCTCCTTTCTACCGTTGTTCGAGCGTCGAAATGGCAGATATTGAGATAACCGATCGCCGAATAGCAAAATAAATGACAACAGCGTAGTAGTAGAAAGGCGTCACGACCAGATGAGATACCTGTAAGAGTCTACAAAGGTTATAAGAAACAAGTTACTCTGCTTCTAGTTATAATTTATGTAGATCTCTTTCCAATGACCTCAGAACTGTTTTCTGTGTAGTTGTGAGTGCCTTACGTCGAAGCTAAGTGAATTCGAACATGGGAAAAATGTTGGTGATCGTATTGTGGATGCTTTAGTAACCAAGTGATCCTAAACGTTTGATTATTCAAGAGGCAAGGCGACCTGTAATTCCAAAACTACCCAATAACGATGCAATTGCTCTAACAGTAAACGTCGTGTCAGAGCTGTAAAACCTGGACAGTGGAGCAGTGGGAGACACTCGTGTAATCGGATGAGTCATGTTTCAAACTGTTTTCAACTTCTGGTCGAGCTTATGTTCCAAACGTGAAATGTGGCCGACGTTCGGTGACGATCTGGACAGCCAGTGGTATTCTATGGATCCCATGGTCACTCGGTAAGGCTGCATTACTGCCAAGGACTATGGGACCTGATCTATTGCCGGCCGGAATGGTCGAGCGGTTCTAGGCGCTACAGTCCGGAACCGCGCGACCGCTACGGTCGCAGGTTCGAATCCTGCCTCGGGCATGGATGTGTGTGATGTCCTTAGGTTGGTTAGGATTAAGTAATTCTAAGTTCTAGGGGACTGATGAACTCAGAAGCTAAGTCCCATAGTGCTCAAAGCCATTTAAACCATGTTGAACCTCATCTATTCCATGGTACCATGTTTGTTCCCCAATGGCAATGCTGCAACAAATTGACAGAGCCCTTGTTCACACAGCTGGAATTATCCAGGACTGGTATTGTGTGCACGAGAATAAATAGTCGCATCTTCCCTGACCACTAAAGTCGCTGGATCTCACAATTATTAAGCCACTGTAGCCTCATTTGGACAGAAGAGTTCATTATCGCTATCTACACTACTGCCCATTAAAATTGCTACACCAAGAAAAATGCAGATGATAAACGGGTATTCATTGGAAAAATATATTTTACTAGAACTGACATATGATTACATTTTCACGCAATTTGGTTACATAGGTCCTAAGAAATCAGTACCCAGAACAACCACCTCTGGCCGTAATAACGGCCTTGATACGCCTGGTATTGAATCAAACAGGGCTTGGATGGCATGTACAGGTACAGTTGCCCATGCAGCTTCAACACGATACCACACTTCATCAAGACTAGTGACTGGCGTATTGTGGCGAGCCAGTTGCTCGGCCACCATTGACCAGACGTTTCCAAGTGGTGAGAGATCTGGAGAATGTGATGGCCAGGGCAGCAGTCGAACATTTCCTGTATCCTGAAACGCCCGTATCAGACCTGCAAAACGCGGTCGTGCATTATCCTGCTGAAATGTAGGGTTTCGCAGGTATCGAATGAAGGGTAGAGCCACGGAGTGTAACACATCTGAAATGTAACGTCCACTGTTCAAAGTGCAGTCAATGCGAACAAGAGGTGACCGAGACGTGTAACCAGTGGCACCCCATACCATCACGCCAGGTGATGCGCCAGTATGGCGATGACGAATACACGCTTCCAATGTGCGTTTACCGCGATGTCGCCAAACACTGATGAGACCATCATGATGCTGTAAACAGAAGTTGGATTCATCGGAAAAATTACGTTTTGTCATTCGTGCTCCAAGATTCTTCTTTGAGTACACCACCGCAGGCGATCCTGTCTGTGATGCAGCGTGAAGGGTAACCGCAGCCATTGTCTACCAGCTGATAGTACATGCTGCTACAAACGTCGTCTAACTGTCCGTGCAGATTGTTGTTGTCTTTTAAACGTCCTCATCTGTTGACTCAGGGATCGATACGTGGTTGCACGATCCGTTACAGCCATGCGGATAATATGCCTGTCATCTCGCCTGCTAGTGATACGAGGCCGTTGGGATCCAGCACGGCGTTCCGTATTACCCTCCTGAACCCACCGATTCCATATTCTGCTAACAGTCATTAGATCTCGACCAACACGAGCAGCAATGTCGGGATACGATAAACCGCAATCGCGCTATGCTACAATCCGACCTTCATCAAAGTCGGAAACGTGATGATAGGCATTTCTCCTCCTTACACGAGGCATTACAATAACGTTTCACCAGGCAACGCCGGTCAGCATGTTTTTGTGTATGAGAAATCGGTTGGAAACTTTCGTCAAGTCTGCACGTTGTAGGTGTCGCCACCGGCGCCAATCTTGTGTGAATGCTCTGAAAAGCTAATCATTTGCATATCACAGCATCTTCTTCCTGTCGGTTAGATTTCGCGTCTGTAGAATGTCATCTTCGTGGTGTAGCAATTTTAATGTGCAGTAGTGTACCTCCACTATTTACTTCCATCATCGTCATGTGAACTAGCCACAATTATACGTTGCCCTTGAAAACCATACAGCACCTCTATTCATCCATCCACAGACGACTGGAAACCGTTTCAATGACAATGGGTTTCCTACACCGTATTAGGCACGGTAATGCGTTGTGTACATGCCGTTTCCATAGTCTTATCTTCCCCTATTCCTCAGCTATAATTAGCTGCATTAGCTATATTTTTTGAATATTTAATAGTTGATGTATGTAGCCATATCGGCAGAATTGCATATTTCTTAGAATCGGGGAGACCTACTTATGTCAACATTAACTGGTAAATTAAAGTGGTACGAGTTTTATAAAAATTATATACCCTTTGTAAACCTTTAGAAGTTTCAGAAAATTTAAATGTCTCCACGCCAGAAGGACGGGAACGGGAATATTCGAAGAAAGTTAACGGTATTTATTTCGATGTATTTAGCGAACACGGGGGCGTTCTAAGCTATTGTATGAGCCCCATTGTGTTGAGGCGTAAATGCAGTGTAATTAAGCGTGACGCTAAATAAATCGCTCTCGATAGACGTATTTCAAACATTTACTTTTGTTATTAAACGAACGCTGCATGATGTTGCTAGTTTGCTGAGCACAACGCAAAGTTAGTTGTACCTTGCACCTCATTATTCCTTCCTCACCTGACCTGCACGAGTGTAACATCTTCTACTTTTGGGTAAATTATTCATGGTTTAATTAATAGCGCTCGCACATATATCACGCTTTAAGCGGAGTGGTGAATTAATCAGGTGGAAGCAGGTGCTGCAAGGTCCTCGTAGCTAGATTCAGTGTTACAAGGGCTCCTCCTTGCAGGTAACAATAACGAAGTACCTGACGTAGATGGACCATCACTGTGCAGCACTATCTTGCAAACATTCGGAACTGTAACAAGGACTAAGCGGTAAATCACGGAAGTAACCCACTTCGCAAGAATCGCCGCTAATAATCTCACGACGCAAAGGAACGGCGTTCATGCAAATGCAAACTACTGCAGCTCATGACAGTTTCCCCAGATAATAAACACGCAGCTCGCAAAAATTGAGCACTTTCACACGAGTGTTCATGCGTAATCAGTTTGTGCACTACTGGTTTCGGTCTTTCGTTCGACCATTTTCAAGTGGTTCTGAAAAATTTTTCTGTAGAGAAGGGATGCTAAAATGTTACGTAACATTTGAAATCTACCTGTCTCGTACAATTCTTATACATAATTTCCGACGTGGGCAACAATGGATACTACACTGGAATCGCATTTGTTCTAGCTTATTCCTAGATAGCCTTTTGACGTACAGTTAGATACAGTGCATGTGAGCGGGAGTGTGTAGATCGAGTAGGAAGACAAGGAGGCGGTTCTTTTTTCAATTGCATAGACAACTTTCACAGTAATGCATTCAATGGGATGAGGAAAGGCTAAGATGACATCTGGGGTGAAATTCCTTTGACGATGGGTGTGTTATGGTCACCATGGAATGATTCAAATTTGTGAAGGATTAATGATGAATAGGTTAGCAGCAATTCCACAGGTAAAAAAGTTGTCGCCTGGATGGATGAGGCAGTCATGAATTATGTGATGACGAGGTCAGAAATATACGAGGGTGATCCAAATTAATACCGCCTGTGCCTTGAAAAATTTAATAATGAACACATAACAGTCGAATTAGTGCAGATCGTAGTATAAAGTGTCACTTATTCCACGCTCCGTTCGACACAGCCACCACGCGTTTGTGCACGTTTCCACCATCGTTGAACCCAGGCACCAAAAACAAACTTTCAAAAAATGAGGATTTTGCTTCTTCATCCATGACATTCGAAATATTTATTTACCCGCTGATTGTGAACTCTAATGCATCAGTCTCCCCGAAGCCGTTTATCAGCACAACCTCGATTGACATCTGTAACAGATGCTGCTGGCCGGTTGCTGCGTGGTTTATCTTTTGTCCGTTACCAAGCTTCTTCACTCATCCCTGCACATTGCTGATGTTCATCGCAACATCCCAGTAAGTATTTTTTTGTGTATGAGTTTAAAACAGGTTTGAAAACTCGTTTTAATGCCTGGGCTAACGATAGGGCAAGTGTGCGTGAGTGGATGGTCATTACGTTGAACTGTAGTGTTGTGGAGAGGTCAGCTGAGATTGTGATCTGTATTAATCCCGCTTTTAGATGTTCATCACCGATTTTTTCATGACACAGGCTGCGTTCTGATCCACCCTTGAATGTTTACTACTGACCATTAAAACTACTACACCACGAAGATGACATGCTACAGACGTGAAATTTAAACGACATGAAGAATATGCTGTGATATGCAAATGATTAGCTTTTCAGAGCATTCACACAAGATTGGCGCCGGTGGCGACACCTACAACGTGCAGACTTGACGAAAGTTTCCAACCGATTTCTCATACACAAAAACATGTTGACCAGCGTTGCCTGGTGAAACGTTATTGAAATGCCTCGTGTAAGGAGAAGAAATGCCTACCATCACGTTTCCGACTTTGATGAAGGTCGGATTGTAGCATAGCGCGATTGCGGTTTATCGCATCGCGACATTGCTGCTCGTGTTGGTCGAGATCTAATGACTGTTAGCAGAATATGGAATCGGTGGGTTCAGGAGGGTAATACGGAACGCCGTGCTGGATCCCAACGGCCTCGTATCACTAGCAGGCGAGATGACAGGCATATTATCAGCATGGCTGTAACGGATCGTGCAACCACGTATCGATCCCTGAGTCAACATATGAGGACGTTTAAAAGACAATAACCATCTGCACGGACAGTTAGACGACGTTTGCAGCAGCATGAATTATCAGCTCGTAGACAATGGCTGCGGTTACCCTTCACGCTGCATCACAGACAGGATCGCCTGCGGTGGTGTACTCAACGAAGAATCTGGGAGCACGAATGACAAAACGTAACTTTTCCGATGAATCCAACTTCTGTTTACAGCATCATGATGGTCTCATCAGTGTTTGGCGACATCGCGGTGAACGCACATTGGAAGCGTGTATTCGTCATCGCCATACTGGCGCATCACCTGGCGTGATGGTATGGGGTGCCACTGGTTACACGTCTCGGTCACCTCTTGTTCGCATTGACTGCACTTTGAACAGTGGACGTTACATTTCAGATGTTTTACACTCCGTGGCTCTACCCTTTATTCGATCCCTGCGAAACCCTACATTTCAGCAGGATAATGCACGACCGCGTTTTGCAAGTCTTATACGGGCGTTTCAGGATACAGGAAATGTTCGACTGCTGCCCTGGCCATCACATTCTCCAGATCTCTCACCAATTGAAAACGTCTGGTCAATGGTGGCCGAGCAACTGGCTCGTTACAATACGCCAGTCACTACACTTGATGAAGTGTGGTATCGTGTTGAAGCTGCATGGGCAGCTGTACCTGTTCGCTCCATCCAAGCTCTGTTTGACCCAAAGGCCAGGCGTATCAAGGCCCTTATTATGGCCAGAGGTGGTTGTTCTGGGTACTGATTTCTCAGGATCTATGCTCCCAAATTGCGTGAAAATGTAATCACATTTTAGTTCTAGTATAATATATTTGTCCAATGAATACCCGTTTATCATCTTCGTTTCTTCTTCGTGTAGCAATTGTAATGGCCAGTAGTGTATATAATGATAGAAAAATCTCACAGAAATTCATTGATGCCTGGCACAATTTTATTACTGCTTTCAATATTTTGCAGTATCTAACAGTATTAAATAAATAAATAAATAAGCAGACTGACTTGTTGGACAAGTGATGGAATTTTATTAAGATCTTCTCATCTACATCTACATCCATAATCCGCAAGCCACCTGATGGTGTGTGGCGGCGGGTACCTTCAGTACCTCTATCGGTTCTCACTTCTATTCCAGTCTCGTATTGTTCGTGGATAGAAGGATTGTCGCTGTGCCTCTGTGTGGGCTCTAATGTCTCTGATTTTATCCTCATGGACTCTTAGCGAGATATACGTAGGAGGGAGCAATAAACTGCTTGGCTCCTCGGTGAAGGTATGTTCCCGTACCGAGCTACTGAGCGTCTCTCCTGCAGAGTCTTCCACTGGAGTTTACCTATCATCTGCGTAACGCTTTCGCGATTACTAAATGATCCTGTAACGAAGCGCGCTGCTCTCCGTTGGATCTTCTCTCTCTCTTCTATCAATCCTATCTAGTACGGATCCCACACTGGTGAGCAGTTTTCAAGCAGTGGGCGAACAGTTGTACTTTCTTTGTTTTCAGATCGCATTTCCATAGGATTATTCCAATGAGTCTCAGTCTGGCATCTGCTTTACCGACAATTAATTTTATATGGTCATTCCATTTCAAATCACTCCTGATGCCTACTCTCAGATAATTTATAGAATTAACTGCTTCCAGTTGCTGACGTGCTATATTGTAGCTAAATGATAAAGGATCTCTCTTTCTATGTATTCGCAGCACTTGTCTACATTGAGATTCAATTGCCATTCCCTGCACCATGTGTCAATTCGTTGCAGATCCTCCTGCATTTCAGTACAATTTTCCATTGTTACAACCTCTCGATATACTACAGCATCATCCGCAAAAAGCTTTAGTGAACTTCCGATATTATCCACAAGGTCATTTATATATATTGTGAATAGCAACGGTCCTACGACACTCCCCTGAGGCACATCTGAAATCTCTCTTACTTCGGAAGACTTTTCTCCATTGAGAATGACATGCTGCGTTCTGCTATCTAGGAACTCCTTAATCCAATCACACAATTGGTCTGATAGTCCATATGCTCTTACTTTGTTCATTAAACGACTGTGGGGAACTGTATCGAACGCCTTGCGGAAGTCAAGAAACACAGCATCTACCTGGGAACCCGTGTCTATGGCCCCCTGAGTCTCGTGAGCGAATAGCGCGAGCTGGGTTTCACACGATCGTCTTTTTCGAAACATATGCTGATTCCTACAAAGTAGATTTCTAGTCTCCAGAAAAGTCATTATACTCGAACATAATACGTGTTCCAAAATTCTACAACTGATCGACGTTAGAGATATAGGTCTACAGTTCTGCACATCTGTTCGATGTCCGTTCTTGAAAACGGGGATGACCTGTGCCCTTTTCCAATCCTTTGGAACGCTACGCTCTTCTAGAGACCTACGGTACACCGCTGCAAGAAGGGGGGCAAGTTCCTTCACGTCCTCTGTGTAAATTCGAACTGGTATCCCATCAGGTCCAGCGACCTTTCCTTTTTTGAGCGATTTTAATTGTTTCTCTATCCCTCTGTCGTCTATTTCGATATATACCATTTTGTCATCTGTGCGACAGTCTAAGGAAGGAACTACAGTGCAGTCTTCCTCTGTGAAACAGCTTTGGAAAAAGACATTTAGTATTTCGGCCTTTAGTCTGTCATCCTCTGTTTCAGTTCTATTTTGGTCACAGAGTGTCTGGACATTTTGTTTTGATCCACCTACCGCTTTGACATAAGACCAAAATTTTCTTAGGATTATCTGCCAAGTCAGTACACAGAACTTTACTTTCGAATTCATTGAAGCCTCTCGCATAGCCCTCCTCACACCACATTTGAAGTTCCCTTTGCTTCCGCAGCAGTTTTCTAACTCGGTTGTTGTACCATCTCTTACGATCTTGCTTGGCACATACTCATCTAATGCATATTGTACTATGATTTTGAACTTTGTCCTCTGATCCTCAACACTATCTGTACTTGAGACAAAACTTTTGTGTTGAGCCGTCAAGTACTCTGAAATCTGCTTTTTGTCACTTTTGCTAAACAGAAAAATCTTCCTACCTTTTTTTAATATTTCTATTTACGGCTGATATCATCGATCCTGTAGCCGCTTTATGATCGCTGATTCCCTGTTCTGCGTTAACTGTTTCAAATAGTTCAGGTCTGTTTGTCACCAGAAGGTCTAATATGTTGTCGACACGAGTCGGTTCTCTGTTTAACTGCCCAATGTAGTTTCCAGATAAAGCACTTTAAAAATTTCACTGGATTCTTTGTCCCTGCCACCCGTTATAAACGTTTGAGTCTCCCAGTCTATATCCGGCAAACTAAAATCTCCACCCAGAACTAAAACATGGTGGGGGAATCTTCTGTTATACCCGAAACTTTTTGACTGAAGCGAAGAGATCAGCATGTTCTATTGCCTGTTCTGCTGCTCTTTTAATTTGTGGAGAGCTGAAGACATCACCCCACCGGGTCACAGAGCTTGTCTAGGAAGGGAAATCAACCAACCTCTTTGTTCTGTCGTATGGTGGCATATTTTTTAAGACTGTGCTGGCTGGTAACGAAGAAGAATTGTGAACCAATTCAATAATGATGTCCTGGAAGCCGTGCCAAGAACAAATCCCATGAAGAACGCTGCTTCGGATAGTAACGTTTTTTGAGGTTCTTCTTCTGTCTCTCAACGGGATTTCATTACAGATGGTACGTCAAAATGAACGTTGGTTTAATTAGATGTTCCTTAATACAGAGACCCACTGACGGAATTGAAATTGTGATCGTTCTCTGAGAAGATTTCATCCGCATGCCGAACCTCTTAGGAAAGCACATGCCACATATTTTGTGGTGGCCTCTTGCAAACAGGGTACAGTAGTACATTTCGAGGTCAAGTCGATTGCGACTATGATACAACATTATCCATGCCCTTATGAAGAAGAGGTTCAATGAAACCAATTGCTGCTAACTGACACCACTTTACAGTGACAACCAAGAACGAAGATGCCTGATGTGGATGGCAGGATGCTTTACCTGCTGCCAAACCGTGCACCCTGAGAGCAAATTCTGAACTTTTAGACTTTTCTTTTCATGTTGTTGAAGTAGCGGGTGGAGTGTTTTGATACATTTCCTAGGAGAGTAGTGTGCCCATCTCGAATGAGTATACCATCAAGCATGTTTTCAGGATCATCAGGAATGCACAGTTACCGGAAGAAAACACCGAAATAAACAGTGCCAGAGCAGAACATCTTCCCTTAACAAGTAATATTGCCATATGGCCGTATGATCTTTATCCTTGATTTCATAGTTTCCGTAATAAGGATGAAAGTGTCCTCGTCTCTCTCTGTTGCAATCCGTTTCAGTGAAGCGGGTACATAAATTTCAAAGACCATGTTCTTCATGTAAAAGAGGCTAAAATTATTTCATTCCAAATCTTCTTGGATTCCTTGATTCAAACCAGCTGGAGTACAACACAAAGCATCATCAACGATACTTGTCAACCCAGGAAAATGAATGAGAGTAGAATCAAATTCTTGCAGATATATTACCTATCACGCAGCTTGCCCATTCATAAGAGTAGCGATGTGTTATGGTCACCGTATACTTCACTGTGTCGACCAAACAAAAAATAACGATATTTTTGACACCCCCACATGATGAGAAGGGCATGGAACTCTGGGAGCGTACAATTTCGCTCATATTTTGTCACTATTCTCCCTGCAAAGGGAAACGTCTTGTGCATGGTTGTTCCTCTTCCTTTTGTTTCTTGGAATAGAACTATGCCCAAATCCGACTTCATGATGTCCAGATTCATACAAAAGTCCTTCATTTTTCAGAGTGGCAACATAGCCCAGCTGCTAATTACTAAAACTTCTGCTATCAGAAATGGGAGACGATGATCATTTGATATTATTCATACACAATGAACCGTGAAAATTTACTTTCAAAATTTTGTCTTAAAGAATTTACTTTATTTACTAGTGATTCATCAAGAAAATTAACACACTATGTGAGTGTGAAAGTAGTTGCCAAGGAATAACTGATGGAATCAAATTAAATTTCAACCAATAGAAATTTTATTCATGAAAGCCTTTTCAAAAACAGATTTAAAATTTATAAGCCGAAAAGCACCCTCGAAATATCAAGTTACAATTTAACAAATGTGAATTTTATTCCTAAAAGCTTTTCAAAACAGTTTTATAGTTATAAGCAGAAAAACATCCTCGAAATATCAAGTTACAATTATTCAGAGGCAGGATTTCTTTTTAAACTAAAATTTTTACCAACCTACACAAACACATTAACTATGCACCCCGTCAGAGGGATGGAAGTGCTACAAACACTCACACTAAGAACTTATTTTCCACGAAAAGTGCAATTTGTTTTTAAAAGGGCTCTTACGGTGGAAGGGTGGCAACTTTATAAAAATGACTATTTAAATAAAACCCATGAAATTCAGACTTACATAAAGTGTACAACATGCTCTACATTACACATATACCGTCTCGCAAGATGATAGACAAGATAAACACATACTCCAGGAATTCGGCCCTTACCTTAATTCCATAAATTCGTTAACACCGAATCCGACAAACAAGGCAGAGGCAGCTAATAACGTACGGCAGACCGACAGACAGACAGACAGACACTAACTGCCTAACAAAACGAGCAAGCTGGGGACGAGAGACTGACCAAGAAGACAAGTAGAATTTAACAAGTAACTGAAACAACATATCACGGATCACTTATCTTCTAATAACTGCGATTTCTGGCGAAGACCTGGTGCAGCACCCCCAAAACGCTCTCCCGAACCGTCCGCTGCCAGCCGATTCAACAGACGCGGGAAGGCGCGCCGATCTCCCGTCTCACGGCGTCGCAGCTCGCCCTGGCCAGACTGACGTCGTGGGTTGACTCCTGTTGCTCTCGTCGGTCGCGAAGCCACTCCCCTTGGTATACCGCGAGGCCCACTGGACTGACGTGGCGACCTCACATGCGCCGACGCTCAAGACGGACAAGTCATCCTGTGTCCCAGTGCGCGACCGACCAACCGATCGATCCGACCGCCATTGACCATTGCCCTGAACAACTCGAGCAGACTGGCGGCCTAACACATACTAGCATTCCGGACAGCAGACAGACACTGACTGTCCCACACTGACCCGGCTGACCAACTGACCAGACTCGCCGAGACTGACCGACTCAGACTGATTGACTGACCAACTCCCTGCTACAGAGCTCATAGCGCCCCTTAAATGCACGCGAACAGGCAACCTTTCCGCTTTCCCACCAGAGGGAGACACCAAAGCTGTGATTACCACAGCGGCGCCACCGCCCGAAACGGAGGGCGACTGCTTCACACTACGCGCTGCGGCGCGCTCTTTAAAACACCAAATTTTACCACGACCCTCACATATTCAATTTCTTTTCCAGGAATAGTTTTCGTAAGTTGTCACAGGTCAGCACAGCGATTTGGCTTATCTGGTTATTCACTATGGGCTCTTGAGATATCACACCTAGTCTTTCCTCAAGTCATTGCTTTTTGTGGTGGGCATTCATTACTTGCATTCTTCCTGGGGTCTGGAGAACGTATTTCCAAAATTTCAATAGAATGTATGCAACTATGTGGCTCACGTGTCCCATGTCTAGAACGGTAACAATTACTCCTATGGAAGTTACCCCAGTTTCGGTAGTTGATTGAAGTACTGATGCCGGCCGCGGTGGCCATGCGGTTCCGGGCGCTCAGTCCGGAACCGCGCGACTGCTACGGTCGCAGGTTCGAATCCTGCCTCGGGCATGGATGTGTGTGATGTCCTTAGGTTGGTTAGGTTTAAGTAGTTCTAAGTTCTAGGGGACTGATGACCACAGATGTTAAGTCCCATAGTGCTCAGAGCCATTTGAAATACTGATAGTTCCCTCGTACTACTGGTGAAATCTGTCACTACGATTGCCATTTTAGTACTGTTGGTGTCTGAAGCACATCTGTTCTAGCTCCTGTGATCTATACGAAGCTCTCTCACCTTCCCTCTTAAGCACTACGTCTTGCAAGAGCCTTTCAAAGATATGTAATCCATGTCTCGATCTGACAACTTCAAGTAATTAAGTCCAATTATCTCTGAGTGACAGCACAACAATAAATTGGTTCTTCCTTAACATTCCTTCGAAGAACTTACAATTTTAGAGTACCATCTACACTTCCCTTCTCTGTCAGTGTTAAATCTGACTTCATAAGTACTCCTCACTTAAGCTAGAAACGTGCTACTTGAATCTGCCTCGCTATCACTCCACCAACTACAGGCTCCTTGCTTGTCGCCGGAGCCACTCGGCCCTCGCAACTGTGATTCACGATACCATAGCAACAAAGGCGTCCACTTTTGGCTCCTTGATGTCTTATTCCACAACATACCTAAAATTTTCATTACATTCATTTTAGACACGAAACATAGCCTAAAGAAGTATATTTTGAAAAAGGCTTTGCTATGGGAATTGCTCTGGAGACTTAACAACAGATGCAGGTGCTTTTTCATTTAGTAAAATATTAAGAGTATCCAAGCACTTTCTTTGGGAACACAGGAAAAGATATCAGAATGTTCAGTTATGTAACCTAATGTATGTCTGTGTTTTTCAAATTGGAACCAAAAGCTGTTTTATACTGCGTAAGTTACAATATCTTGTAAGGCAGCCAGGAAAGATCCCGTTTGACCGGCGTAAAATTTCAGAAGGTATAAAAATTTTCTCTTGTGGACCTCTAAGTATTTATCTATTCGTTCCGTATTTTTTGCATTTTGTGTAGAAACTGATTATCGGTACTGAATAATCATTCTCGCTTAGTTACAATTTCGGTAGCCTGAGTACGATGGTCGCTACAGAGGTTCTGCACACTGCGCATGGACGACCGTTACGGTGGCATGACAACATGAAATTCATGTAATGTGTGAGTAAGACTTTAGGTGTTATTGTCCCATCGTCCGCAGCTAGTGGTCGTACGGTAGCGTTCTCTCTTCCCGCGCCCGGGCTCCCGGGTTCGATTCCCGGCGGGGTCAGGGATTTTCTCTGCCTCGTGATGACTGGGTGTTGCGTGATGTCCTTAGGTTAGTTCGGTTCACGTAGTTCTAAGTTCTAGGGGACTGATGACCATAGATGTTAAGTCCCATCGTGCTCAGAGGCATTTGAACCACTGTCCCATACTTGTTTGCTACGTGTTTGCTGGTACGCGCGGCTGTGTCGTGAGTAATTGAAGTTTTAAACGGAAGCCGAAATCGAGTGATTTCGGATTAGACATAACGACCAGTATTCCTATATCAAAATGGAATCTGTACGCGAAAAGACCCCAATGGAGATTTACAACGCTTTGGAGGGATGTGTGGGAATAGTGTAGTGGATGATAGCACAATATTATGGCGGTCTGCTCTTTTCCGTGATGGTCGAACAAGCAGTGAGGGTAACCTAGGAAATGGAAGGCCATCAACTGCAACAGATTACATCTCTCAGGCTGCTGTTAATGACATTTTGAGAGAGGGTTGCCGAAAAACATGTGAGGCAATTGCTTATGAGGCCAGAATGTCTGTCACTTCAGATTACAGAACCATAGCTGAAAAGTTAAAGATGAGAAAAGTTACGCTAGGTATGCTCGGCATGATCTGAATGAATAGTAGAAAGCAGGTCGGAAAAGAACCGTAGAAGCTTTTCCGTTATCGAACAGAAGTAGCTTTCTGAGAACGACTGTTGGTCTGGATGAAACCTAGATATGAGACTTTGAACCAGAACCGATGTCACACTCGTCACAACGGAAAAATTGATGGAGCTCCCAGGGAGATGACTCAAGAAATCAGACAGCTCAACTATGAAGGCGCCCTATCCGAAATACAAAAGTTATCGAAAGTTTGGGAAGCTGTCATAAGCAAGAATGGAGAGATAATATTAAAGGCCTGTAAAGGTATTTCATAAACTTAAATATTTTCTTCAGTTGTATCTTGTAGTGCGCAGAACTTTTGAAATGACCCTCGTGGTCTTTTAGTATTTTCCTTTTGCCGTTTTTTTTTTTTTTCTGGGCAGGTCGTCCCCTAGGTCCTTTGTCCGATTTTGACTGAGTCTTGTCTCGTTAGTGCTCTTTCACTTTATTTAATATCGTGTGGAACGGTAATACTGTGAACCGGATGTGACACTAAACGATCTAGGCTGGGCCGTGGTGGTCTCGCGGTTCTAGGCGCTCAGTCCGGAACCGCGCGACTGCTACAGTCGCAGGTTCGAATCCTGCCTCGGGCATGGATGTGTGTGATGTCCTTAGGTTAGTTAGGTTTAAGTAGTTCTAAGTTCTAGGGGGCTGATGACCACAGATGTTAAGTCCCATAGTGCTCAGAGTAATTTTTTGATCTAGGCTGACAACTAAAAGGAATCCTTATACCATCTCTAGAACTTATTGCTTTCCCCACAATCGGCGTGAATATTCCTCACCAGGTTCAAACTGCTTCCGTGTCGGAGCCACATCATATGGCATGGTTCATCATTCCATAATTATTTCCGCATTATTTCCCAGAGCAACGATGCACTGTATTCAACACTCTAAGAGACGTCACGTTCATTCCGGTGGTCACTGCTTTTAGTTAGCGGCTGCACTACGAGGACTACCTCTTAAAACTTTTGGATGGATTTGTTTAGGACCGGCCTCTGCAGTGGAAGAACGCTGCCAGTTTTCGGAGGGAGTGAAACGATCCGTCCATAGAGTTCTCTTTAGAACGAGTCAGTCACCTTCGCACAACAGCGATTACAGTGTTTGATGTTTGTCTGACAGTTCTACCCAGCCGTAGCAGCGGGTGAACGTAATGCGATTACTGTGTGGCGGCAGTTAGCCCGGACTGAGTGGCGGCCGTGGCGGTCGCGGGTTTTCACAGCTCGGCCGCTCGGGCAGTCACGCCACGCCACGCCATGCCACGCCCGCGGCTGCGTGACTGGCAGCCGTTGGTCACGCCTAACTGCGGCGCGTCGGCCGCACGCGAGGGCGCCGCGACCCCACGCCCACACCCCCGCCGTGCGCTCGCCTTGTCTCCCCATCCCGCAGAGTGCGGCCGGCCTGCACGAGTTTCTCTCACCTCCTCTACCAGCTAGTTGGCAGCGCTGCCTCAACAGGCCACGCGAAACCACTGAAACTGATTCTTGTTGCGATATACGAGTTGTTCAACAACACTATATACATTGCTATTATCGGGGAACAAAAACTGAAAATACGTTCCTGTTTATTTAAAAGACTCTGACTGAAAAATGGCGTACCAGCTACCTCGTTCTATCTTCCTCGGCACCTTTGAAAATTCTTCCAAAAATTTTGAAATTCAAAAATATTCGCCTTTTTGAACATCCAACTCACCACAAACTCCCACAAGCTGGTCTAACTGTAATTCGCTCACACCCACTAGTCCATCGCTGTATGGACTCGCATTCGGGAGGACGACGGTTCAATCCCGTCTCCGGCCATCCTGATTTAGGTTTTCCGTGATTTCCCTAAATCGTTTCAGGCAAATGCTGGGATGGTTCCTTTGAAAGGGCACTGCCGATTTCCTTCCCAATCCTTCCCTAACCCGAGCTTGCGCTCCGTCTCTAATGACCTCGTTGTCGACGGGATGTTAAACACTAACCACCACCACCACCATCGCTGTACGTTGCGCGTACTCATCCACTTCGACGTGCCCTTTCTCACTCACATCCAGCCCAACTGATAGTCACTCTTTGTGTCTCTCTTTCATCGTCTTTTGTGTTACAGACACAGACTCCTTCATTCTATTCTACTACTGCTACAGTTCTCCTCGACTGTCAATGTTTCCCTCTTGCTCTGTTTTACTCCAAATATCTCATTCCTTCCTTCCTATTACTGCTGTCTCTTCCCCGTTTTAACTCTTTCTCTCACTTCCTCGAATTATCGAAACATCTGCTTAATCGTTCACGTATCAGAATTACTGACAAAAATAATATACCTGGTGCATAAGAATGGAAAAGAAAGTTGAGGATCCTTAGATGTCGATAATTTCGGCTCCAGGAAAGGTAAAGGCACCAGAGAGGCACAGCTGACGTTGAGGCTGGAAACGGAAGCAAGACTGAAGAAAAAATCAACACGTTCACAGAAGTTTTCGACTAGGAAAAAGCGTTCGACAGTGAAATGTGATACAAAATATTCGGAATTCTCGGAAAAATGGGGGGAAGCTCTACGAAAGACGGGTGATGTAAAATATCTACAAGAAAGAATAGGGTACATTAAGATTGGCAGGCCAAGAACGAATTGCTCGGATTGAAAATGGTGTAAGAAAGGGACGTATGTTTTCACTCCTTCTGTTCAGTCTATATAACGAAGACGCAGTAACGGAAATGAAAGAGAGATTGAAGAGTGGCATTAAAATTCAGTGTCAAAGGATATCAATCACAAGATTCGGTGATGATACTGCTATCCTCAGTGGATGCGAAGGAGGATTACAGGATCATGTGAATGGCATGAACAGCCTAATCAGTACAGAATATGAACTGAGAGCAAATCGAAGAAAGATTAAAATAGTGAGAAGTAGGAGAAATGAGAACAGCGAGAAGCTTAGCATCAGAACTGGTGACTACGAAGTAGATAAAGTTAAGAAATTCTGTTAGCTACGCAGCAAAAAAACCATGGTGGACGTAGTAAGGAGGACATAAAAAGGAGACAATCAATGTCAAAGAGGGCATTCCTGAACAATAGAAGTCTTCTATTATCAAACATGGGCCTTAGTTTGAGGAGGAAATTTCTGAAAATGTACATCTGGAGCACAGAATTGTATAGTAGTGAAATACGGACTGAGGGAAAAACCAGAACAGATGAGAATCCAAACCTCTGCGATGTGGCACTACAAAAGAATGTTGAAAATTACGTGGAGTGATAAGGTCATAAATGAGGATGTTCTCCTCAGATTAGACGGAGAAGGGAAGAAATTGACTTCTGTTAATATGTCAGTAAATAGCCTCGTTGTTACTAAAGTGAGCTGGAGAGGATACATCCAGCAAGTGATTGGTGACGTTGGCTGCTCTAAGAAGTAAGGGATGTCACCGGAGAGCAACTCATGGCAGGCCGCATCAGACCAGTCAGAAGACAGATGACTCAAAAAAAGAATCCTGGATGCCCTATGTCTTTTTTGTCGACTCCAGTTTCTGTTTCGATCAAGTTGTCAGGCAACTTATCGTCATGGAGGCCTTCAATGTCCTTTAACCACCTATCCGCACTTTCTTTTAAGAGCGGAATTCTGTTTGCTACTCTTGCTTTTAGTTCCACGTTAGGTTGTTTTAATGTTTCTGTATGCTGCGATTGTCCTCCAGGCAAAGACCCATCAGACCCCAAGTTATACAGACCAATTTACCTTATTAATACACTTCGTAAAGTACAAGAAAAACTACTCTGCAAAAGACTACAAGCACATCGAATACTACGGGGACTGACACCACACCAATATGGCTTCTGGGAAGGGAAATCTATAGACGACGCAATTAACAGAGCACTCCAAATATTACACGACACACCCTCCAAATACACACTTGCAATTATGATAGGCATCTTAGGTGCCTTCTACAACCTATGGTGGCCGCCCTTGTTCAAGAGGATAAGACACCTGCAGATATCGGAGTCTCTGTATAATAGTTTCATGGACTATTGCAGAGACAGAACGGTCGTTTGGCAAATGGACAACCATAAAGTGATTAAACGAATTACAAAAGGCTGTCCACAAGGGTCGATCTGCGGCCCCATCTTCTGGGACATAGTTATAGAACCGCTCCTACGGTTACTAGAGGAGCACATCTTGACAGATGGAGTTGTCGATTATACTGATGATCAACTCGTCGTAGTTTCAGCAAACAACCGTGCCCAGCTAGAAGAAAGATCCAATGGAACACTTCGGACAATAACCCAATGGTGCACAGATCATAAATTAAAGATAGCAGGAAACAAAACAACTTATACATTGCTAAAGGGTATCCTGCGCAGGAACCCAATAGTCAAAATCGGGGACACAAACATAAAAGGACTAGCAGTCACACGCTATCTACGAGTATACATTGACGAACGATTGAACTTCCACGAACACATGCACACACAAAGCAGGCTAAATTGGGAACAATACCATTGCGCTCTCTTCGAGTCAGTACTATGCTTTGCTGCCAGCACGTGGGCCCACAGATTAAATTTCTCAACCAGCAGAACCATTGTATGTCGAGGCCAAAGAAGTGTTCTACTTCGACTAACAGGGGCATTCAACACAACATCAAATGACGCACTATGTGTTGTCATGGGAATCATCCCCATAGGTATCACCATCAGGTACCGCGCAGCGATGTACTGGCTTAGGATGGGGAGAATAGACCCGGTTCGGCAGATCACTGGTGTACCGATTGAGACAACACGCCAACTCAGAGCACGGCGAGTGGATACCTGGCAGAGCGAGTGGACCAACAGCGACAAGGGCCGCCGTGTATACAACTTCTTCCCTGACATCCGGGAAAGACTAAAACTAAAACATATCGATCCCAGCCGCGGTATGGTACATTTCATCACAGGACATGGCTTACCCCACGCACATGTACCGCGTGAGTCTGTAGCAGACTAATAGATGCACATGCGGGGAAGAAGGTTCCCCTGAACATACTGTCTTCTTCTGCGGACAACGCACGAACACAAGACACACAGTACACATAAATCGCCTGAACACACAGAACGAACTACATGCCATAATACGCGACCCGGGAAGGTGGACTGAACTCAACAAACTAACTGACGAAATCTCGAAGATCCAACAAATAGAATGCTTGCGCAACAGACTCTACCGAAGGCAAGTCGGTCCAAACAGACATCATGATTCCCAGGGGGACACAGATATGATTAGCACCACGAGTTATGAAGAAGAAACAGATACAGACCAGGGCACCAACACAGATATTGAAGCGTCCAGCGTGGATGATCCATAGTGTCAACCAAGTCCTCTTCAAAGAAAGGCCTGTAACAACCGACAAGAGGCGCGCAAATCACACACAATCCTAAAAACAGATTGCACCTTATATGCAAATAGTTAACAGCACCTCCTTGTCTAATAAGAGCTTAAAGCTAGGTACCTCTTCAAGGGACCTACGCCTTCCGTTAAGAGGCAGCGCACAGTCTGGATGGAAGGATACTAATTGTGGTCCCTCTCTTTTGAGCCCAACCTGACGGATACCTATGGCAGATCGGGGAAAACCACCGTTCGGGTCGTGTTGTCGGCGGGGCCGGGAGGTGCTTGCGCCTGATGTACTCTACTAGGAGTCTTGTAGGCTCAACACAAACCGTTAGCGTCATTACCTTTATTACTATTACCACAAGAACCCTTTCATTAGCAACATTGAGCCAAGCACGAAATCAGTTACCTCTCTATTGTATATCGTAAATAGTTTAGCACGCTGGGCATGGAGATCTTAGTCATAGTTTCTAGCTGTAACGTACCCTAATCTCTTCTAGTTAAGTTAGTTTTTAGGATGGTAGATGTTAAAGGCATGGTGAGCGATGGCCAGCGTCTTGAGGGTCATTCCAAGACCCGGTCCGTCGCCCACAACCAGGTGACGGGCAATATTATATCTACCTCTTCTCTATTCAATTCTCTTCCTTCCTTCTTTCTAAATATTTAATTTCGTTTTGTTTATTAATATCTCACTTGACTTTGTATTAGTTATAAGTTTTTCTAATGCTGCACAAAAAAAGATGTCAAATGGATGTAAACAAATAGAGCTCGCCTCCACGTGGCGGGACAAGGGCAGCGGTGCGAGTGGGGACGGGAGCCTGGGTGGTGTTACTTTCAGTCACACCGGACCCCGGACCCAGTCACAGCGGCTAAGTGGCAACATACGACCCACCATAAGAAATTAGACGGTGGCTCATAACAAATAAGTAGCTAGTGAAAATAAAGTGTCCTTCGTACGATCATCCCCTTTCAGATTTCCTCACGATTCACCTTGGCTGCGCTGCGTTTCCTATCTATTTCATTCCTAAACAATTTACATTGGTTTGCTCCTACCCTTTTAACCCTCCCCTTTCATAGATGAATTGAAGTATTTCTTATGTTCCTCAAGATTCTTCGTAGTTACCTTGCTTGTTCCTGTGTCTGACTGTCCAACAACTGTGAACGCTCTTTTTTAGAGATATTCACTGCTATTAAACAGAACTGCCTGTGTGATGTTCGTTAGTGCAGAATTCACATCCTTAGTGAACTTCAAACGTATCTCATCATTCCTGTGTTCTTAAGCATCTCACTTTCTTTTACAAGGCTTCTACCGTATCATTCTTTTACTTTTGAGTTTAATCTTCATCATTACTAAATTATCTTCTGAGTCTGTATCCTTTCCTGGGATCCCCTTATAGTGCAGTATCTGATTCCAGATCCTCTGACCATGATGCAATCTATTTGAAATCTTTCCGCATCTCCGGATCTTTTCTAAGTATATAGTCTTCCATTGTCATTATTGAACGGAGTATTCGCTGTTACTATCTGAAATTTATTGGAGAACTCAATTAGATGCCTCCTCCCTCATTGCTAGTGCCCAGCTTATATTCTCTTGTAACTTTTTTTCCTATTCATTCCCCTACATCCATGTTCCAATAGCCCATGTCTGTTCGATTTTCATCTCCCTTTGTATACTGAATCACCCGTTCAGTATTGTTATATATTTTCTCCATCTCTTTTCTTCTGTCTGCAATGCCGTCTTGTATACCTGGAGTATCGTTTTCGGCGTTGCTTTTCTGTCGAACTGGATGAGACAAACACTATCACCGAACTGTTCACAGCACCTCACTCTCTCGCGCACTCTCCTGTTGATAACGATTCTTATTCCTCTGATGCTGATGTTGGTTATTTATTATTTTTTCATAGTTAAATGTTCTTTTATGGTCGTTCGCTCTTGGTAGCCCACTCCAGGAGATCTGAACGGTGGAACTAATCTAGAATCTTTCACCAATGGAGAGATCATCGCGACATTTTTTCAGTTACAAGTGACTTTTCCCGTAGATACAAATTATGGATCTCTAATGCAGTGGTTCCCAATGCCTTCCGCATCCTCTTGCTGTTGATCATTCATGATTCTTCCGCGTTTATATGGCAGTTTTCCTCTCCTGGAGAGTGCCCTGGACCTCTGCCCACTCCTCCGCCCTCTTTAACAAGGCCGTCGGCAGGTCGAGGACGACTTCTCACGCAGAAAGACTTCGGACGCCATTGCTGATGATTCTTATCCAACATTTACGCAGCGGCTTGCTTAAGACCGGGATCCATGACGCTGTGATTACCAGTTTAAGACACTACCATTAGACCACACGTTTCCCAGCACCTTATTTCACGTGATCATTCCACTTAATGTCTCTTTGGATGGTCACTCATAGATATCTTGCGCCCTACACTGTTTACTACAATTTGACATCATTGACGTAGCGGTATAGTAGAGGAATTCTTCTCCTATTTATGTGCAGTGTGTCACATTCATTTACATCCAGGGTCGACTGCCAGTTCCTTCACAGTTCGTCAATTCTCTGAAGGTCCTTCTGCAAATCGATACAATCTTCTGGCGTGGCTACCTTCCTGTTACCTTCTTAATACGCGTATTCATCTTATAACCATGACTGTGACTGCAATGAGGTCAACCACTCACCGCGCTTTCTTTATGTGCCGACTCGGCTTTGTTGCATCATGTTTGTACGGTCTGTAGCGTAGTTTTCTTGAGAATACAATATTCATTTTACATTTCGTCGATGTTAGCTGCCATCAAGTCGTCTCCAATCTTCAGCCAAGCGCGCACGCGCAGAGTCCAGCCACGAGCCCACTTGCACCCCGTCCAGAAGTCTGACTGCCGCGGAATCAACACGTCCTCTCGACCATGACAGCCATCTTCTCACGATGCCCCAAAATTACGGGTCACCGCACTTCGTCAGTGGGCTTCGCCTTTTTGTTCTGACTCCTCTAGCGCCGTCCTGGTGTCCAGATAACCTCCCGGATGCTTTCACAACGGAAGAACTACGCACAGCAAATGATATGGCCTAGAGGACAGACAATCATAATGCATCCACTTTCATTCAACGCCGAATCCATCTGTTTAGCACGTGTGGAATTTCGCCACCGTGGTGCTCTGTATTGTGCTGCAGGTCGGAGCAGATGTACGGTGCACGTTTGCCTGCGAATCAGAGATGATGCAAGTAAGTTTACGTATGATGCTATTCCAGGCAGGTACTTTCAGCTTAGTTTCTCGGCAGTCATCTTTGAATATGACACTACGATCCTAGTTCAGTCTCAGTTATATAGGAGTATCGTTGAGGAATAACTGTTACCCCCTCCAGATAATGCTTAATTTCCTCCTGGCTTTTCTGGTTTCTCAGATAGAGAACTGGGAATTTCTGGGATTTGGGTTTAGGTACTTATCATCTTAATACTTGCTGAGATCTTACAAAGTTCCTGTCACCTTCATTTCCACTTCCTCATGGGCATTGCCTCAACCTACTGTTGCCGGGTCATCTGTGTTCCAGGATGGACTGGTTGGCTGTTTGTGTTGATGTTGCACAGAAGGTGTACCGATTCACTACCCTCACGGAGACAGTTTTTCAAGGTCCTAAATCGCTTCTTCGTATTACGCAGAGTAGCAAAAAGTTCCTGTTTTTCAGCAAACACTAGATGAACTATTTCAAACGGTGTCTTTTGTGACTGAATATACGTTTCTAACCTACTTCTTGTGGTTGACGGAGCCGTAAAATATGACTGTCACTCCTGTAACTTGTCCTGTTTCGTGTCTCTCTTCCTGAGTGGAAATATCACTGCTCACTTATAAGCTTTTTATCTACATGTAATGAGATGCAATTAAGGATCAGGCTTTCCAGGACTTTATACAGCTGGAAAATAAAGATAAACTGATCGGAAATGCTTAGGGTACACCCGTTTTTTTTTTCAGGCTTCAGATGTGCTACAACTTTGGTTCTGCACAAGATCACAGGAATCTATCATCATGAAATGAAGGTATTCGTTAAGTTTAAGACTCATTAGTCTGTTACTGGCCCAAACATTTTAAAATTCTCTGGCCTTGGATCGTCTAAGTCAGCTTTTTTAATTATTCTTCTCAGGCTGAAAAGTTACTTTCAGTTCTTCCATGGTGAAAGGAGTACCACTTTATTTTTTCTCATCAGTATATCGTGAAACCTCCTGTTAATAGTTCTGAGCACTCAAAGGCACAGTTGAAAGGTATCAACGTAAGAAGTCCTTAGAGAAATGCATCAAGACTTGTAGAGAATCAACAACTGGCGCAGGGTCTAGCATTTCAACCCAAAGGTAAAGGCAACGTACTGTACGTAAAAAGGCCAAGCGAACCATCACCGTTCCACCATACCACTGGAGAAAGCACACTGGAAACAGTAAATAGTCTAAAATAATTAAAATTAACGATCCAGAGTGACAAAGTCTAACAACTTTTTTTTTTTTTTTTTGTCATCAGTCTACTGACTGGTTTGATGCGGCCCGCCACGAATTCCTTTCCTGTGCTAACCTCTTCATCTCTGAGTAGCACTTGCAACCTACGTCCTCAGTCCTCAATTATTTGCTTGACGTAATCCAATCTCTGTCTTCCTCTACAGTTTTTGCCCTCTACAGCTCCCTCTAGTACCATGGAAGTCATTCCCTCATGTCTTAGCAGATGTTCTATCATCCTGTCCCTTCTCCTTATCAGTATTTTCCACATATTTCTTTCCTCTCCGATTCTGCATAGAACCTCCTCATTCCTTACGTTATCAGTCCACCTAATTTTCAACATTCGTCTATAGCGCCACATCTCAAATGCTTCGATTCTCTTCTGTTCCGGTTTTCCACAGTCCATGTTTCACTACCATACAATGCTGCACTCCAGACGTACATCCTCAGAAATTTCTTCCTCAAATTAAGGCCGGTATTTGATATTAGTAGACTTCTCTTGGCCGGAAATGCCTTTTTTGCCATAGCGAGTCTGCTTTTGATGTCCTCCTTGCTCCGTCCGTCATTGGTTATTTTACTGCCTAGGTAGCAGAATTCCTTAACTTCATTGACTTCGTGACCATCAATCCTGATGTTAAGTTTCTCGCTGTTCTCATTTCTACTACTTCTCATTACCTTCGTCTTTCTCCGATTTACTCTCAAACCATACTGTGAGCTCATTAGACCGTTCATTCCGTTCAGCAGATCATTTAATTCTTCTTCACTTTCACTCAGGATAGCAATGTCATCAGCGAATCGCATCATTGATATCCTTTCACCTTGTATTTTGATTCCACTCCTGAACCTTTCTTTTATTTCCATCATTGCTTCCTCGATGTACAGATTGAAGAGTAGGGGCGAAAGGCTACAGCCTTGTCTTACACCCTTCTTAATACGAGCACTTCGTTCTTGATCGTCCACTCTTATTATTCCCTCTTGGTTGTTGTACATTGTATATGACCCGTCTCTCCCTATAGCTTACCCCTACTTTTTTCTGAATCTCGAACAGCTTGCACCATTTTATATTGTCGAACGCTTTTTCCAGGTCGACAAATCCTATGAAAGTGTCTTGATTTTTCTTTAGCCTTGCTTCCATTATTAGCCGTAACGTCAGAATTGCCTCTCTCGTCCCTTTACTTTTCCTATAGCCAAACTGATCGTCACCTAGCGCATTCTCCATTTTCTTTTCCATTCTTCTGTATATTATTCTTGTAAGCAGCTTCGATGCATGAGCTGTTAAGCTGATTGTGCGATAATTCTCGCACTTGTCAGCTCTTGCCGTCTTCGGAATTGTGTGGATGATGCTTTTCCGAAAGTCAGATGGTATGTCACCAAACTCATATATTCTACACACCAACGTGAATAGTCGTTTTGTTGCCACTTCCCCCAATGATTTTAGAAATTCTGATGGAATGTTATCTATCACTTCTGCCTTATTTGACCGTAAGTCCTCCAAAGCTCTTTTAAATTCCGATTCTAATACTGGATCGACTATCTCTTCTAAATCGACTCCTGTTTCGTCTTCTATCACATCAGACAAATCTTCACCCTCATAGAGGCTTTCAATGTATTCTTTCCACCTATCTGTTCTCTCCTCTGCATTTAACAGTGGAAGTCCCGTTGCACTCTTAATGTTACCACCGTTGCTTTTAATGTCACCAAAGGTTGTTTTGACTTTCCTGTATGCTGAGTCTGTCCTTCCGACAATCATATCTTTTTCGATGTCTTCACATTTTTCCTACAGCCATTTCGTCTTAGCTTCCCTGCACTTCCTATTTATTTCATTCCTCAACGACTTGTATTTCTGTATTCCTGATTTTCCCGGAACATGTTTGTACTTCCTCCTTTCATCAATCAACTGAAGTATTTCTTCTGTTACCCATGGTTTCTTCGCAGCTACCTTCTTTGTACCTATGTTTTCCTTCCCAACTTCTGTGATGGCCCTTTTTAGAGATGTCCATTCCTCTTCAACTGTACTGCCTACTGCGCTATTCTTTATTGCTGTATCTATAGCGTTAGAGAACTTCAAACGTATCTCGTCATTCCTTAGTACTTCCGTATCCCACTTCTTTGCGTATTGATTCTTCCTGACTAATGTCTTGAACTTCAGGCTACTCTTCATCTCTAATATATTGTCATCTGAGTCTATAGCTACTGCTGGGTACGCCTTACAGTCCAGTATCTGTTTTCGGAATCTCTGTCTGACCATGATGTAATCTAATTGAAATCTTCCCGTATCTCCCGGCCTTTTCCAAGTATATCTCCTCCTCTTGTGATTCTTGAACAGGGTATTCGCTATTACTAGCTGAAACTTGTTACCGAACTCAATTAGTCGTTTTCCTCTATCATTCCTTGTCCCAAGCCCATATTCTCCCGTAACCATTTCTTCTACCCCTTCCCCTACAACTGTATTCCAGTCGCCCATGACTATTAGATTTTCGACCCCTTTACATACTGCCTTATCCTTTCAATATCCTCATACACTTTCTCTATCTGTTCATCTTCAGCTTGCGACGTCGGCATGTATACCTGAACTATCGTTGTCGGTGTTGGTCTGCTATCGATTCTGATTAGAACAACCTGATCACTGAACTGTTCACAGTAACACACCCTCTGCCCTACCTTCCTATTCACAACGTATCCTACACCTGTTATACCATTTTCTGCTGCTGTTGATATTACCCTATACTCATCTGACCAGAAATCCTTGTCTTCCTTCCACTTCACTTCACTGACCCCTACTATATGTAGATTGAGCATTTGCATTTCCCTTTTCAGATTTTCTAGTTTCCCTACCACGATCAAGCTTCTGACATTCCACGCCCCGACTCGTAGATTGTTATCCTTTCGTTGATTATTCAATCTTTTTCTCATGGTAAGCTCCCCCTTGGCAGTCCCCTCCCAGAGATCCGAATGGGGGACTATTCCGGAATCTTTTGCCAGTGGAGAGATCATCATGACAATTCTTCAATTACAGGCCACATGTCCTGTGGATACACGTTACGTGTCTTTAATGCAGTGGTTTCCATTACCTTCTGTATCCTCATGTTGTTGATCATTGCAGATTCTTCCGCCTTTAGGGGCAATTTCCCACCTCTAGGACAAGAGAATGCCCTGAACCTCTAACCGCTCCTCCACCCTCTTTGACAAGGCCGTTGGCAGAATGAGGCTGAGTTCTTATGCCGGAAGTCTTCGGCCGCCAATGCTGATTATTTATCAATAATTTAGGCAGTGGCGGGGATCGAACCCAGGCCAGAAAACGTTTTGATTATGAATCAAAGACGCTACCCCTAGACCACGGGGTCTAACAACTACAGAACACTAATTATAGGAAATTCAGAAGCAAGGCTGAAATTCATTGGGAGAATATTAAGGAAAATTTGTTCATTCGCGAAAGAACTGAAACATTTGGACGAGCGATTCTTGAGTATTGCTCATCTATCTAGGGCTCTTGCCAGAATGGTTTAAGGGGACGTAGGGAAGATCCAATGGAGAGCAGCGCGTTTCGACGCAGGATCGCTGACTAAACACGAAAACGTTACGTCGGCTCTCAACATACTTCAATGGCAGCCGATATGAGAGAGGCATCTTATATAAGCGCGTCGCGGTCGACGTGTTTCAGGATTTTGTGATCACGTGTTTCCACTGTGCTTCCAAATATTATTTTAATATGATGGGCTGATGGCCATGAGGTATCATGAAGGAAGAACTAAGATATTATTTTAGCCTTCAAGGGAAAACAAATAAAATTCCTTAATAACTGCATGTGAGGGGAGCCTAAAAGTAATGTTATTTCTGCGCATGTCGATATTCGTTTGTCATTTACCAGCTCATCGTGTACTTCAAAGTCGTGCCAAAAACATTTTACCTGTAAATAAACATATTTTTTTTTTTTGCAGTTCATGGTGAAATGGTCAGCTAAATACCAGAGGCGGTACATATCCGGGATTTATCTTATATTTTTTGAGTTTCGCAAGGGACGCAACAAATACTACCAAAAATATGCACATCAAAAAAAGTTTTGCATCACCTCAGTTAGAGAGTTCCGGAACCTGTACAGAAAATTGGAATAGGGATCAACATAAATATCATTTCCGCCCTTTTTATTGTTAATAAAAGCAACACATTGCATGTTGTACCACCATACAGCGAGAAATTCAGAGGTGGTGATCCAGATTGCTGTACACCCCGGTACATCTAATACACAGCAGTAAGTGCTCTTGCACTGATGCATGCCTGTATTCACCATGGCATACTATCTGCAAGTTCATCAAGGCACTGTTGGTCCAGATTGTCCCACTCCTCAACGTCGATTCGGCGCAGATCCCTCAGAGTGGTTAGTGGGCCACGTCGTCCATAAATTGTCCTCTTCAGTCTATCCCAGACATGCTCGATAGGGTACATGTATAGTCGAGCGTTGTCGTTATCCTGAAGGAAGTCATTCAAAAGATGTGCACGATGAGGGCGTAAATTGTCGTCCATGAAGACGAATGCCTCCCCAAAATGCTGCCGATATGGTTGCACTATCGGTTGGAGGATGGCATTCAGGTATCGTACAGCCGTTAAGGCGCCTTCCATGAACACCAGCAAGCCTCACATAATGCCACCCCAAAACAGCAGGGAACCTCGACCTTGCTGCACTCGCTGGACAGTGTGTCTAAGGCGTTCAGCCCGACTAGGTTGGCTCCAAACATGTCTGGTGAAGAGAACGTGATGCCAATCCTGAGCGGTTCATTCGGCATGTTGTTGGACCTATCTGTAGCACGCTGCATGGTATAATGGTTGCAAAGACGGATTTACTATGGATGTCGGGAGTTAAGTGGCGCATCATGGAGCCTGTTGTAAACAGTTTGAATCGTAACATGATGTCCTGTGGCTGCACGAAAAGCATTATTCAACATGGTGGCGTTGCTGTCAGTGTTTCTCTGAGCCATAATCAGTGGGTAGCGGTCATCCACTGTAGTAATAGCCCTTAGGCGGCCTGAGCGACGCGTGTCATCGACAGTTTCTGTCTCTCTGTATCTCCTCCATGTCCGAACAACATCGCTTTGGTTCACTCCCAGAGGCCTCTTGAGAGCCCTTCCTGACACAGAGTAACAATGCGGATGCGATCCAACAGCGGTATTGGCCGTCAAGGCATCGTTGAACTACAGACAACACGAGCCGTGTACCTCCTTCCTGGTGGAATAACTGGAACTGATCTGCTGTCGGACCTCCTCCGTTTAATAGGCGCTACTCATGCATCGTTGTTTACATCTTTGAGCGGATTTAGTGATATCGCTGAACAGCAAAGGGACTGTGTCTGTGATAAGATATGCACTGTCAACGTCTGTCTGTAAACTGGGGTGATGCAAAAGTTTTTTGATGTATTTATTTGTGATGGGTATACGAGTGCATTAGACGTTTGTAAATCACAAAGGTAGTTTTCTAAGTTCAAATCTGGTAGTATTGAACTTTCATACTTGTATCTCAAAGGAAGACCAACATATTCAGACACTGACATGTTAATGGAGGAAGTAGAAGCAAATGTGTCAGATAATCGAGAAACTGTCAAACATTCTTAACCAATCTTCGCCAAGGATGCAAGAACATTTGCAGGAGATTTGTTAAGATAAACAAAGCTAACCGATCCATCACATGCAACTGAATACTTCAGCAGCGAAATACAGAATCAGTTAATGGTTGGAGTGCTGAGATCACAGTTACAGACATTCCGCGTAAACCATTTACATTGGCCACTGATGCAGCGTATATGTGGGTCGTGATAATCCCTTCTGCAACAACTACGGCCTGAAGATGGCACGCCGAAGTGCCTAAGCTGGTAGCTACACAATAAATAAGATAATAAGGATGGATGTAGGCGTTTCATTTTCTTACAATAGTGAACAGCCGTGATCCCTAATAGCTCAAGTCAAACGGATAGACAAACAAAAACTCAATACAGAAGCGTTTATTGATCACCGAAGATGGCAAATGGGACCTCTGTGATAATCCAAAATGCAAAACCAGTAGCTCTCCCCGAGTGAATCGCCACGAACTACAACTAAATCAGGTTTGCACCCCAAAAAGTTGCTTTTGTGTACACTCCTGGAAATTGAAATAAGAACACCGTGAATTCATTGTCCCAGGAAGGGGAAACTATATTGACACATTCCTGGGGTCAGATACATCACATGTTCACACTGACAGAACCACAGGCACATAGACACAGGCAACAGAGCATGCACAATGTCGGCACTAGTACAGTGTATATCCACCTTTCGCAGCAATGCAGGCTGCTATTCTCCCATGGAGACGATCGTAGAGATGCTGGATGTAGTCCTGTGGAACGGCTTGCCATGCCATTTCCACCTGGCGCCTCAGTTGGACCAGCGTTCGTGCTGGACGTGCAGACCGCGTGAGACGACGCTTCATCCAGTCCCAAACATGCTCAATGGGGGACAGATCCGGAGATCTTGCTGGCCAGGGTAGTTGACTTACACCTTCTAGAGCACGTTGGGTGGCACGGGATACATGCGGACGTGCATTGTCCTGTTGGAACAGCAAGTTCCCTTGCCGGTCTAGGAATGGTAGAACGATGGGTTCGATGACGGTTTGGATGTACCGTGCACTATTCAGTGTCCCCTCGACGATCACCAGTGGTGTACGGCCAGTGTAGGAGATCGCTCCCCACACCATGATGCCGGGTGTTGGCCCTGTGTGCCTCGGTCGTATGCAGTCCTGATTGTGGCGCTCACCTGCACGGCGCCAAACACGCATACGACCATCATTGGCACCAAGGCAGAAGCGACTCTCATCGCTGAAGACGACACGTCTCCATACGTCCCTCCATTCACGCCTGTCGCGACACCACTGGAGGCGGGCTGCATGATGTTGGGGCGTGAGCGGAAGACGGCCTAACGGTGTGCTGGACCGTAGCCCAGCTTCATGGAGACGGTTGCGAATGGTCCTCGCCGATACCCCAGGAGCAACAGTGTCCCTAATTTGCTGGGAAATTGCGGTGCGGTCCCCTACGGCACTGCGTAGGATCCTACGGTCTTGGCGTGCATCCGTGCGTCGCTGCGGTCCGGTCCCAGGTCGACGGGCACGTGCACCTTCCACCAACCACTGGCGACAACATCGATGTACTGTGGAGACCTCACGCCCCACGTGTTGAGCAATTCGGCGGTACGTCCACCCGGCCTCCCGCATGCCCACTATACGCCCTCGCTCAAAGTCCGTCAACTGCACATACGGTTCACGTCCACGCTGTCGCGGCATGCTACCAGTGTTAAAGACTGCGATGGAGCTCCGTATGCCACGGCAAACTGGCTGACACTGACGGCGGCGGTGCACAAATGCTGCGCAGCTAGCGCCATTCGACGGCCAACACCGCGGTTCCTGGTGTGTCCGCTGTGCCGTGCGTGTGATCATTGCTTGTACAGCCCTCTCGCAGTGTCCGGAGCAAGTATGGTGGGTCTGACACACCGGTGTCAATGTGTTCTTTTTTCCATTTCCAGGAGTGTATTTGTTGGAGTATTCACGGTGTCGCGCATTTTGAAGTGCTGAAATCTGGACAAACTGTGCATGCAGACTTTTACCGTGAACAACTGGATGGAGTAAATCAATCTTTAATTGAAAAGCACCCAGTCATTGTCAACGCAAAATGCATTATTCTGCAACACGATAACGCAAAACCGCATTGCGGAACACGAACCCTGGGAAAAAATTAATTATTAGGAATGGCAGATTTTGCATTGCACAACATACTCGCCAAATATTGCGCCATCGGATTTCGATTTATTCCTATCACTAATACATTTTTTGAATGGCAGATATTTGAAAATGTGGATAATGTTCAAATTGCTTTCTCCAGATATTTTGCTGAAAAACAAATTGATTTTTTAACGACCGGGCATCAAAAATTTTCGCATTAGGTGGCGAAAGGCTGTTGATGACGAGGGTTATTACATAATTGATTAAATATTAAAACTTGTTAGAAATTTATCTGTTTGAATTTAATGTAAAGCTCGTCGCTAGTTTGTGGTCCCACAGTTCTTGTATCCTAATCCTGGGGTCAGAAAATTGCAAGGAGATTCTGCACTTTCGCATGACTAATTTTTTTTCCTTCAGGTATAAATATGTCACTGTTACGTTATTAAAACACGTTGAGTACGTACAACATTCACACAGTACTTGCGATCACGTTATTCCGATCGTAACTCACGAACTTTCTTGCTTTCCAAAGCAATAAAAAATTGTCCCCAAGAAAATCATGAACATCAGCCAAACAAAATTAAAGAAAAGTGGAAAATATAAAAATATAGAGAATACGATGGTGAGAACGATAATCATACATTAGCGCACCAAAGAATGAAAAGGCCATTATTTTCGATGAAGAACTTCTTAAATGTGAAAATTTTTAAGTATTATATATGTCTCCAATTTTTATTATCTGTAGCATCTAATAAACACAACGAATTTTAACTCAGCGCTGTGAAAATCAATGGGTAGCTACTTTCAGGTGACTGTTAATCGTAGCATTAAAGATTTTGGACAACATATCACGAAAGTCCCTCCATGTATACATACTGAGACATATTGCAGGAATCGGAACACATTCGAGAACAGAGATAGTGGCTGAGGCGAAAACACTCCACACAAAACGCTGACATCACGTGCTGTAGAAAATGATTTTATTTATTAGCTTGTCGAAATTCTGAATATCTGTGACGCAGAAGCTGAAGAATGTATCACGCCTGTGGTAGTTAGATAATGATCTGTAAAAAACGCGTCTCCGGATCACTGATCAAACCACTGATGTAGCCTGAATTTTTGACAATCAGACAGGTGGAGTTCTGGTAAAACCCTCAGCACTTCTCTTTCATCTTCCGCGCGACGACTTTGCGCCAAGAGTGCAGGAAGATGCTTTTTCGCTGCCGCAGATTTATACATTCCTTAGGGACAGTACTTCTGCAACTTTTTTTTTTTCCTTTTTCAAATCGTTTCGTTCTTGGGAGTGGAACTGTTTGATCGGAGATAAAAACTCCTTCCGCTCGAACCATTCAATAAAGATGAATGCAGATGCCAGGGGGAGCGGGGCAGGCCGAGATAACTCCGCAAACATTTCAGACGGGAACAGAAAAGCGGTTTTTAAGTCGTCTGCGCGAAGGAGCGGCACGCCTTGCTACCATTAAGAAACTTGGTTTGCCGGTATCTGCGGATTTCCGACACTCGAGGGAACTTGTGGTGCAAGGTGACCTTGCCTTTAGTCCCGATAATTGCTTCCAGGGTGCGCCAGCATCTGAAAGAAAGGCCTTTCCGTTGTGACGCCTCACAGTGCTTGGTTGTGCTGACGTCACCCCAGTTCTGCTATCTTGGCCGCCCTTGTGGCGTGACCGCAGCTTTGCATGCCGAGCACCGAGATAGCCGCTGGGCACGCCACACACAACACTGTTTACAACATGAACATGGCAGGCGAGCAGCGTTTGTCTCTCACTATCACGCTTGCTTCTCTTATCCCTGTGATGTCAGGGAGTGCACACCCTCCTTCGAGAGGGGCAGTAGCGCTGACAGACGGAGAGAACGATGTTACATGTTACTAGCCTTTCAAACAACATTTCACGCGATTAACTGGTTTGGTTTAGTTTAGTTTAGTTAAGTCATATTCCGCAGATTACTTTCACGATTATTTTATCGATCTGATGTAGAACAAGTCAGATAACAAGACATATATACACACACCAATAGTGCTAATATTAACATTACTGAATTTTGTAGTTATACACATGCAACTACATTTAGAGGTACAATTTTCTTTACCAGTTCTGAAATAGAAACTCGTCCATGGAATAGAAGGAGTTATCCAAAAGAAATGATTTTCAGCTAGATTTCAAACTTGATCTGCTACCTGCTGGACACTATGTTGTTGGGCAAATGATCAAAGATTTTTTGTTGCTGAATAATGTACTCCTTTTTGAGCAACTGACAGCTTCTATAACGGATAGGAAAGGTCATTTTTCCCTGTAGTGTTGTAAGTATAAACACCACTGTTCATCGCGAATTGAGATGGATTATTTATAACGAATTTCATTAGTGAATACATGTACTCTGACGATGTAGTTAAAATACCTAATTCCTTGAATAGGTGCCTACATGACGTTCTTGGGTGAACGACACAAATTATTCTCACTGCTCTCTTTTGTGCAATCAATACTTTATGGCTAAGTGCTGAGTTACCCCAGAAAAGTGTTCCATAAGACATTATTGAGTGTAAATATGCAAAGTACGTTAGGAGGCTGATCTGTTTATTACCAAGATTAGCGATTATATGAAGAGCGAAAGAAGCTGAACTTAATTGCTTGTTAAGCTCAGTAATATCAATGTGAACACACAAAAGTTTGGAGAAATCTGCCCTGTTAACTGAGCCCTGTTCATACGCTACATCAATTGTCGGTATGACTATATTCGGTGTACAGAACTGGATACAGTGATTTTTTTTTCAAAATTAAGGGAGAGTCCATCCTTAACAATATATTCAGCTGCTTTTTCTGGAATGGGCTTTATTATAACACTCGTGTTATCTCCAAAAAAGTACTAGTTCTGTTTCTGAACTTTAAGTGAGAGGACATTCACATGAATAAGGAACAGCAGAGGACCCAAAATTGAACCCTGTGGGACTCCCTCTGTGATAACACCCCATTCACTAGAATTTACCACCCTCCCGACATTAGTTGTGTTATTCAACACAACTTTTTGATTTCTGTTCGTTAAGTATGATTCAAACCAGCTGTGTGTATAGCCTTCAATTCCATAAAACCTGAGATTTTCTAAGAGCGTGATATGATCCACTCAGTCAAATGCCTTGGAAAGATCACAAAAAATATACCAACTGGCGATATTTTGTTATTTAGGGCTGGTGTTTCAACCTATAACAGTACACACACACACACACACACACACACACACACACACACACACATACACACAGACAGAGGGAGAGAGAGAGAGAGAGATAATTCGAAATAGCGAATCTACATTTTTTAATTGAAACAGCATTTTGATATACATAACATAATAATTGAATTGATATAGTTTTCTTCGTATCAGATCAACTAATTTCTCATTTGTCGTCACAGAATGTACTAACTGTATGTAGTGAACTCAAACTCAACCGATAAGACAAATTTTTTCATTGTAGTTTTATCTTGTGCAGATGAAGTTTATATAGAAGACACGGCTAGTCATTGAATGACATGGATTCAGTGGAGGTGTGTGGAACTCGGGTCAAAGTAACAATCGGCCTACAAGCAGACACTGAGCTGTGACGCAAGCTACAAGTAAATATATACAAATGAGCTGGCTGAGAATGATAAATGAAAGACAGGGAGAAAGGAGACACGCAGGGATTTGCTTCTACCGTGTGCAGTCTGGGTCATCGCGTTTCCATAACAGCTGGATAAAAAAATGGTTCAAATGGCTCTGAGCACTATGGCACTTAACATCTAAGGTCATCAGTCCCCTAGAACTTAGAACTACTTGAACCTAACTAACCTAAGGACATCACAAATATCCATGCCCGAAGCAGGATTCGAACCTGCGACGATAGCCTAACAGCTGGACACCTCCTTTTTTTTTCAGTTTCCTAAATACAGTCGAGTGCTGAACCTGTGCTTTCCATTACCTTGCACGTCACAACACGCATCCAAATCTGAATTACTTCCTTTGTAAGGATCTCCAATTAACACGGATTTCTCACAATGCTTTCGTCTGATTAACTAGTTATAGAGAAACCCCACAATGAAATGTCAAAATCTGTCATGTTTCCTAACATTTTATATGATGCAAAGTTAATTACTGAACGTCTATTTCCTCACAGCAGCTGTTTCAGGTGAGTGTCAATTATATCGAAAGGAGGGAAGTTGCCTCAACTCCATATGAGATACGAGCGTGTTTTGGCTGTAGTGCTCTTCTCATATTTCAACAACGTTAGCTGACAACATCTCGATGCATTTAGGGGCTTCTCGACTTGCAATGGGATCACCAGATTTTATTCTAATCTTGTTATTATTTGCGATCTTACGCAGTAAAATGACACTGGTTGACAAGATTTTCTTCAAAGGACATCTGGGCAGTGATTCTGGTGCATGTCGTCAAAATTTTTCCAACAAGCACAGTTTTTGTGGCAGTTAATTTTTAAAATTTTATTTTATCATTCTCTTTGACCTGTCATAGGAACTAGTACCTTACATGTAGTGAATTTATTTCCGCTCTTTTTAAGGAAATGATATGTAATATCATGTCTAAGCATCAAACGGCAAAACTGCGCAGGTTCATTCTTGTTTTGATATGCGCAGACCTGTTAATCTTCCATTGTGATGTGTCAGTACTGAGCTGACTGTGAGCGTGCTAGCACTAATATCACTAGCGAAATATTGTTCCCTTTCTTTCTGTGTCGAGTGTGTCGTGTATGATATGTTTTGGTGTTTCGGCATGTCAAAAAACTGTGGAAATTATGCAGATAACTCCTGCTATATTTGTGGTGAGCTGACCTTCAAGTCTCAAACGCGACATTTCACGCGTCTTGTGAAGAAAGGCTATGAACTTTGTCTGTCACGTGGGTGATTTGAATAAGATCTGGGCCCTATATATGTGATTTGTTTCCAGACTGGAGACTGGGTGGAAATATGGTACACATGTTTTGCCATTTGTTCCACCCGTGATTTAGAGAGAACCGATGGATCATCTAACTGATGGTTATTTTTGTATAACAAATATTAAAAGAATCACATCAAAATCAAAATATACGGTTATATCAACGAAAATTATCATTTATTGATAATATAATGTAAATGAATAGATAAAAAATATCTATCATCAAGCATCAGCAGGGGAACGCAAACATAAAAGGATTTAACTTCTACAAGTTTTCGGAGCCAGTGGCTCCTTCTTCTGGCAGAGGGGTTGAAGGAAAGGAAGAAGAGTAAACTAAAAGGACTGGAGAGGTTTAGGGAAGGGGGTACGGTTTAGAAAAGACACCCAGAAACCCGAGGCAGGGGAGACTTACCGGAGAGGATGAGACTGAAAAACTGAATCAGTCTTTCCTTCTCATCCCATCCGGTAAGTCTCCCCTGACAGAACCACATTTTCTCAGTCAACAAGAGATAATTCCGGATTTAGACCTGTCTAAACACCAAACTGAAGTTTTAACTTCCAGACTCAAAGGCTAGAAGCTACTCCTGCAAGATGTACGAATGTGTAATTATCGCCGCCGCCATTGTGATTTCAAAGGCCGTTTCTCTGAAGAAATTGATAGTGTGTTTTGAAACGATATTTGTCCTGTTATGAAAACTCAAGCACATAAACACCATCCTGATGAGTGGCGATTGTTCGTGGCCTCCTATAAAGTTAATTTGAAGGTTGTGCTGCTACAAATTGGCATTGGACTTCCATCAATACCTGTAGGACATACTCCTGGTGTGAAAGAGTCGTATGACAAAATGAAACTGGCTTTAGAGAAAATCCATTATGAAATATGTAAATGGAGTATCCGTGGTGCCTTAAAATCCATTGCTTTATCGCTTGTTTTGAAACTTTCGTTCACGAGATTTTATTACTTTTGCGCGAATGGGACGACAGAGATAAGAAATTCCACTAGGTTAGAGAAACATGGCCTACAGGTGAATTTCTTATCCCTGGCCAGAAAAATGTGTGACGTTTCCCGTAGTGAATCTTGAAACAATACACTACTGGCCATTAAAAATGCTACACCCCGAACATGACGTGCTACAGACGCGAAATTTAACCGACAGGAAGAAGATGCTGTGATAGGCAAATGATTACCTTTTTAGAGCATCCACACAACGTTGGCGCCGGTGGCGACACCTAAAACGTGCTGACACGAGGAAAGTTTCCAACCGATTTCTCATACACAAACAGCAGTTGACCGGCGTTGCCTGGACAAACGTTGTTGTGATGCCTTGTGCAAGGAAGAGAAATACGTAGCATCACGTTTCCGACTTTGATCAAGGTCGGATTGTAGCTTATCGCTATTGCGGTTTATCGTATCGCGACATTGCTGCTCGCGTTGGGCGAGATCCTGTGACTGTTAGCAGAATATTGAATCGGTGGGTTCAGGAGGGTAATACGGATCGCCGTGCTAGATCCCATCGGCCTCGTATTATTAGCAGTCGAGATGACAGGCATTTTATCCGTATGGCTGTAACGGATCGTGCAGCCACGTCTCGATCCCTGAATCAACAGATGGGGACGTTTGCAAGACAACAAACATCTGCACGAACAGTTCGACGACGTTTGCAGCAGCATGGGCTGTCAGCTCGGAGACCATGGCTGTGGTTACCCTTGACGCTGCATCACAGACAGGAGCGCCTGCGATGGTGTATTTAACGACGAACCTGGATGCACGAATGGCAAAACGTCATTTTTTCGGATGAATCCAGGTTTTGTTTACAGCATCATGATGGTCGCATCCGTGTTTGGCGACATCGTCGTGAGCGCACATTGGAAGCGTGTATTCGTCATTGTCATACTGGCGTATCACCCGACGTGATGGTATGGGTTGCAATTGGTTACACGTCACGGTCACCTCTTGTTCGCATTGACGGCACTTTGAACAGTGGACGTTACACTTTAGATGTGTCACGACCCGTGGCTCTGCCCTTCCTTAGATCCCTGCGAAACCCTACATTTCAGCAGGATAATGCAGGACCGCATGTTGCAGGTCCTGTACGGGCCTTTCCGGATACAGAAAATGTTCGACTGCTGCCCTGGCCAGCACATTCTCCATACTTCTCACCAATTGAAAACGTCTGGTCAATGGTGGCCGAGTAACTGGCTCGTCAGAATACGCCAGTCACTACCCATTATGAACTGTGGTATTGTGTTGTAGCTCGTGGGCTATCTATCGCCGTTGCATATTAAGTTAGGAGTAATGAAAATTTCGTCAAAGCTACGGTTAAACTTTCTGATGAATTCTTCTGGTTTACATCGAAATTACAAAGTCAGTGACGCTAAACTGAAAGATGGAATTCGTACTGGGCCACAAATACGGTCATTAATGGCTGATGAACCATTTGAAGGCTTGTTAAATCCACTGGGAAAAGCAGCCTGGGTGTTTTTCAAAGATATATGTCATAACATCGTTGAAACTATAAAGCATAAAACTGTCCTGACATAGCGACTGGTATTCTACATTCTTATAAAGCTATGGGATGCAACATGTCCTCAAAATTTCACTTCTTGAACTCTCATCGAGACTTCCCGCGGACTGTCTGCGATGAGCACGGTGAGCGTTTTCATTAGCAAATTTCTACAATGGAAAAGAAATTTCACGGCAAGTGGTGTTCTAATATGCAGGCTGACTACTGCTATACCAAAAAGAGATATGTTACAGATGCAAAATATGCCCGAAAATTATTATCCACCGATTTCTAGGTATGTTAAAATGAGTAGTATATCGTTCAAAGTTAGACAGCTGGTTACTAATTTTGTTTCAAATTACCAAAAATTCAAAGAAATATCACACAAAACTCTTGCCTGATGGGGAAATACGGAAGTGATATTTGCCTTAAACATGAAAAATATATCTACAGTCCTATATTTTTATTCTTTTGAAAGAATCAACTCCTTATTGTCGGCCAGTGTTATTGGCGAATTTATACATTTTATTTTTTTCTCAAGTTCCTTGGAGCAATTCTAGACTTTTTCATGTAACAAATGGTGCATGGTTTACGGAAAATAGAAAAAAAAATTAAAAACGAATTAATCAAACATGAAAGAAACAGATTACACGAATAAATAACCCATTACAGAGAGAAGCTGTCAACTATTGCGAGGAAATTCCGTCAGAAAAGTAGCGTATCATAAATAAACCTTTCGACTTGGATTTAAATATTTGGAATTTTATACTTTTTTCGGTTTTTCTGGAAGCAACTTTGTGTAGAAAGATGAAAAATTATTATCCAAGTGAACGTCGTTTCTCCGTCAAGTGTTTACTGACTGAATGCTGCATTTTCATCTGAACGAGTGAATACTGTCGGAAAGCAATCGCACATACAGGGACGGCGAAGTCAAAATTCCGAGACTGTACGAAGCTCGCGAACTTAGACAGCAGATTAGTCTGACCGCTTGTTCCTGGGGTAAGAATATTGTTTGTGAACTTACAAACATGCCCCAAAATATAAGAAGGTACGAGAAAATAGAGCAATTTAATTTATTTATTTATAAGGTTTTGTTTTGGGACAATGCGAGCCAAAGGTACCTGTTCACGGAGCGAGGCAGCAGATAGATATCAGTAAACAAGCCTTCGTCTTTCTGTACGAGAGGCAGTAGAGATTGTTCAAAATGGCTCTGAGCACTATGGGACTCAACTGTTGAGGTCATTAGTCCCCTAGAACTAGTTAAACCTAACTAACCTAAGGACATCACACTCATCCATGCCCGAGGCAGGATTCGAACCTGCGACCGTAGCGGTCTCGCGGTTCCAGACTGCAGCGCCAGAACCGCGCGGCCACTTCGGCCGGCAGTAGAGATTGTTCTTCGCAGTGAATACAGCGGCATACAGTTCTGTAAAAGATCTAGATCGTGATACTTCCAAGAAAGAGTGGCTTTTAACCTCAGTCCTAAAAATGGGTATAGTGTTGTGAGAAATGCTCAGCTGCCAGCTGCGTTTACACGATTGATGTCCTCCATGCAAAACTTGTGTGAACCGTATGGAGATGCAACGGGACTGACAAGGTGGCAGGGGTGTGCTCAGTCGCTGTCGGAAACACTGATAATTCTTCGTGTACTGCTATCGCTGTCGATAAATATCATGAAACTGAATATCGAGGTTGCCCTACCGACTGTAAACATTAAAAAGCACTTGAGATATTTAGTTTATGATAACGATTGTTTACGATTACACCACACTAATAGTCTCGTTACTGTATTGAATGTCGGTGTGTGTGTGTGTTTTATGAAATATATCCGGAAAAAGGATGCTGATAACGTAAGAACGGAAGTCATTAACAGTAAATGTGAAAGGACTATTACTGTTTGAAAACATTTTTGGGTCATCTGTCTTCTGACTGGTTTGATGAGACCTGTCATGAGTTCCTCTCTTGTGGCAACCTCTTCATCTCAGAGCAGCTACCTACGCCCTCAATTATTTGCGGGATGTAGTCCAATCTCTGTCTTCCTCTACAGTTTTTAGCCTATGCAGCAACCTCTAGTACCAAGGTAGTTACTCCCTGACGTCTTAACAGATGTCGTATCATCCTGTCGCTTCCTCTTGTCAGTGTTTTCCACATACTTCTTTCCTTTCTGATTCTGTGCAGAACCTCCTCATTCCTTACCCTATCAGTCCACCTAATTATCAACATCCGCCTCTAACATCACTTCTCAAATGCTTAGATTCTCCTCTGTTCGCATTTTCCCTCAATCCATGTTTCAGTACCATTAAATGCTGTACCCCAAACGTACATTCTCAGATATTTCGTACTCACATCAGGGCCTGTATTCGATACTAGTAGACTTACCTTGGCCAGCAACGCCATTATTGCCAGTGGTGGTCTGCTTTCAATGTTCTTGCTCTATCCGTTGTGGCTAGTTTACTGCCTAGGTAGAAGAATTCCTTAACTTAATCTGCTTCGTGACCATCAATCCTGATGTTAAGTTTCTCGCTGTTCTCATTTCTGCTACTTCTCATTTTTTCGTCTTTCCCAGATTTCTATCGATCCATATTCTGCATTCATTAGACTGTTCGTTTCATCCAGCAGGTCAAGTAATTCTTCTTCACTTTCACTGACTATAGCAATGTCATTAGTGGTAGCTTTACCACAGATAAAAATCGTATTATGCATGTCGTTACCGTATTACCCAACAACGTGATCCTTCTCTTTTTTTTCGAGGTAGCCGTTCAGATTCAGTCCGAAGACTGGTTTGATACAGCTCTCCATGTTACTCTATCCTGTGCGAGACTCTTCATCTCTAAAAAACTACTTCAATCTACATCCTTCTGCATCTGTTTACTGTATTCCTCTCTTGGTCTCCTTCTACGATATTTACCCTCACACACTCTCCTCCAATATTAAATTAGTGATCCCCTAAAGTCTCAGAACGTGTCATATCAACCGATTCCATCTTTTAGTCAAGCTGTGCCACAAATTTCTTGTCTCCCGAATTCCGTTCAGTACCACCTCATTAGTTACGCGATCCACCAGTCAAATCTTCAGAATTCTTCTGTAGCTCCACATTTCAAAAGCTTATATCCTCCTCTTCTTTGAACTGGTAATCGCCAATACTCCAGAAAAGACTTCCTAACAAATCTATATTCGATGTTAAAAAATTTTTCTTCTTCCAAAATTCTTTTCTTACCACCGACAGTCTACATTTTATATCCTCTCTGTTTCGGCCACCATCAGATACTTTGCTGCCCAAGCAGCAAAAATTATCTACTGCTTTAAGTGCTCGTTTCGTAACCTAATTCCCCACGCCTGTCAGATTTAATTCTATTCAATTCGATTCCCTTGTTTTCCTTTGTTGATATTCATCTTATATCTTCCTTTCAAGAAACTGTCCCCCTCACCCCCCCCCCCCCCCGCCCCCGCCGCCTCCCGTTAAACTTCGCTTCCTACTCCTTCGCTGTCTCCGACAGAATTACAGTGTCATAAAAAAACTCTGAGTTTTTATTTTTTCTTCTTGAACTTTAATTCCTACCCTAAATTTTTGTTTCATTTCCTTCACTGCTTGCTCTGCTTACTTGTAGCGATCCGTCTCACTCCCTTCTCTGCCATTCCGTTACACGCCCCTCAAGTCTTATGACTGCCGTCTGGTTTCTCACAATATTTTTCCCCTGCTACCTTCAGAATTTCTAAGAGAGTATTCCAGTCAAATTTCTCAAAAGCTTTCTCGAAGTGTACATACGGTATAAACGTAGATTTGCCTCTCTTCAAAGATAAGTCGTGGTGTCAGTTGTTGCCTCGTGTGTGCCAGCATTTCTCTGGAATCCAAATTGATCTCCCTGAGGTCGGCTTCTACCAGTTTTTCTGTTCTTCTGTGAAAATACGTATTAGTATCCTGCAATCATGACTGATTAAACAGATAATTCGATACTGTTCACACATGTTAGCACCTTCTTTCCTTGAAATTAGAATTATTACAGTCTTCTTGAACTCTTTAGGTATTTTGTCTTTCTCATACACCTTGCACACCAAATGGCAAAATTTTGTCGTGACTGTCTCGCAAGGCTATCAATATATCTGACGGAATGTCACCTACTCCATGTGCCTTGCTCCGACTTACCTCTCTCAGCACTCGGTCAAATTCTTCTCCTAGTATCATATCGCCCATCTCTATCTTTATCTATCTTTACCCTAGTTATTTATTTTGCAGTTTCTGTCAATCTCGTTTTTATAGGTTTGTTTTCCCCTTCCCCTGATTCATATCCTGCTTTCTTATATTTTCCTCTATGATCAGTTAAATTCAATATGTTCTATGATACCTAAGAATGTCTGCTAGGCTTTCACTATTTTATAACTCAAAGCTGCCCATTCGTCTTCTACTCTATTCTTTTTTCCTATTCTAGTCAATCGGCGACTAATGCTCCCTCAGAAATTCTCGAGAACCTCTGATTATTTCAACTAATTCAGGTCCCATCTCCTATATTTCCTCCCTTTTAGCAATATCTTCAGTTTTAGTCTACAGTTACTAATCAATAAATTATGGTCAGTGTTCACATCTGCCGCTGAAAATGTCTTACAATATAACACAGAAATCTCTGTCTTACCATTATATAATCGATCTGAAACGTCCTAGTGTATCCAGGTCTCTTCCACGTGTAGAACCTTCTTTCATGATACTCAACCCAAGAGTTAGCTGTGATTAAATTATGCTCAGCGCAAGATTCTATCAGGCGGCTTCCTCTTCCATTCCCTTTCCCCAGTCCACATTCACCTACTATTTTTCCTCCTCTAGCTTTTCCTACTTTCGAGTTCCATTCCCCAAACACAATTAAATCTTTGACTCCATTAATTACCTAAATACTTTCTTCTACCTCATCATACTGTCTTCAGTCTTTTCATCATGTGCGGAGCTAGTTGACATAGAAACTTTTGCACCTGACGTGGATGTGGGCTTCTTTTCTGTCTTGGCTACGAGAATGCTGTTCGTAGTATCTTACTACAGCTACTTCTGCTGTACGCCTATTTGATTCTATACTTGTAAACCTGTATTCGCCTGAGCAGAATTCCTGTTCCTCGTACCGCCGAATTTTACTAATTCACACCATATTTAACTTCAACCCATCCATTTGCCTTTTTAAATTCTCTAACCTACCTGCCACATTAAGGGATCGAACATACCAAGCTCCGAAACGCAGGACACCATTTCAGTTTCACCTGATGACCACATTCTTGTGAGTAGTCTTCTTTCGGAGATACGAATGGAGATTATCTTAAATTTGAAATATTTTACCCAAGAGGATGCCAACATCATTTATCCACTTAGTAGATCTAAAGTATGGGAGCAGAAGTACCGTGTCATGGATATGAATGTTTTTGAGAAAAATCTGTCTGATGTCTAACGGAATCTGTTTGAGTCACATTATGGCTTCTTAAAATTCACAACTGCGGGACACTGATATCGGTAAAAGTTTTCTGATCGAAGAATCTACACCTTTTTACCGTTATTATAGACCGCAACAGAGGCCACGTCCTGAAATGATTCATAAGAGAGGAATGTACAAGAAGATCTAAAACAGGTGGCTGAAATCATTCATCTCCATACTACGTGTTGTAAGATAATGTCTTGTCACCTCAATGTGCCGGAATTTCATCCTACAGCAACTTTTCCATTGTTCACAAGAAATTTGCAGTAAAACATTCTTTTACTCATTTGGATCAACACTGTCACAACAAGTGGCCAAGCTTCACTACGAGAAAGCTACTTCAACATAACTTCCTAATTTAGAAACTGTACTGCACTACGTGTGTCAATAAGTGCCGCACACCAACAGACTGCAAACCTGGAACCATGCCGTAGTAGAGTTAAGTTTAGCGTTTCTGCGGTAGCCTCATGACTGACCCTTCAGCGTATTACAGACTTCCCCCAGTCACGTTACAGGTTTCCCCCTATCACAAAATGCTGGCTGTAAAAGCTAATTAAAACTGCAGCTTTGTCTATTCTCGTAAAATGGATTCGAATGAAAGATTCTGCAATATCAGACCTATAGTGTTGCCCCTGTATCGGATCCAAGACCCAGCTATTCTGTATTTCGAAGCCCATAGCATGCTCTCACATATGTGGGTTTCGTAACAGGGCCTGAGATTTCTTGTTGACCTATCGGTCCTATCATTTACGATGTCGATTAAGGAACTGTTTGAATCAAGGATAACCACAAAGGATTTACCAGGTTCGTTCATGGGGCTCTTGTCGTACCCAACATGCCACCTCATATAATGGCAACGGGGGCTGTAATAGTTTTATAGCCTGGATACGACCTCTTGAGAAGAGCAGTGTATCATTTTTGGATCAGAGCTAAACTTGTTACATATCCTATGCAGACGCGAATTCGTACACGTGCGTTGCTTGAGCAGGTATATGATTGGTCAGAGTTGCAGATATGTGTGACAACCACAACGTACACCAGGGTCATTAATATTTTATCATGTGACCATGTTATCCGGCTTAACAGGCTATACAAGGGGAGAGTGCTGCGTCATATGGTTGGTGAAAACTGTGAAGCAATATCAAGGACGGCGCTTGCTCGTGTACGCCTAAGCTATCAGCATTTGGCACAGTTTGAAACGGGCGTAATTGTGGGTTGGATAATTAGTCAAATCTTGCTATGTAGAGGCGCGAAAGGCATTCGTAACTGACAGTGGGCAGTCGTTGGAGTGAATGGTAATGTCAAGCTACTGGTTGATCTAGTCTGATTACGGCGAAAGCACGTGCCATACCCTGTACATCTGCACCTGACATCCGGGTAATAGTAATTTTGTCAGTTTAAAACTTCCTGTCATTCCACGTCATTAGTAGGAGTCATTACAAACAGAACTGCTGAAGAGCTAACCATGCATGTAGGTTGTTAACAAAACACGGACCGGTGGGTTTGCTGTCGTACGCGACTGACTAGCTGACGAGCAGCGCCAATCATTTTAAGTGATGAGTCTAGGTTCCGTGCTACCGCCGATCACCATCGTCTCTGAATGTGTGACGCCGTAGGGAGAAGAGACATTCTGCCATTTCTTTGAAGAGAAACACTTGTGTCTGGAGCCACGATGTGAGAAATTACCGTGGATAACTTAAGATGGCATCTCCTAGCTACGCAGGTCTGGAACGGCCATTCTGCGCATTCATGTGTTACTTGACATGTGACAATATCTTGGGACAAATTTTCAACAGCACAAGGAGCGCGCTCACACTCACAACACTACATGATGCTGACGTTCTTCCTTGATCAGTAACATGTCGCTACCTGGGATCAGGTCGGCAGCTAGGCAGTCAACTCCACCTCAGTATCAAAATTCAGGATTCGAGGCTCAGGTACAACAGTTTTGAACAACCATACCACCTCAGAAGAGGATACACCGGCTGTAAGATACTTTTGTCTACATGTCACATGCAGCTCTTAAGCACTTTGAGTGTGGCTCTTCCACAAAATGACGCGTGCGAACGAAACTTCGTGACCTATACACCGGATCAGGTTTCCGACCTGGGCGAGTCTGTTTGGATGAAGTGGATTTGCATGGGGACGTAGCGACTCAGACCACCTACAGTCGCTGCAGCGAAAAAAATATCTATTCAAAGAAGCAGACAAAATTACGCTTCACGCCTTCTTGAGAAACGGTTTCTACTCCTGCCCATCTGACGATTTAAGTGAAGACTAGACACGGCTTGAATTCAAAGATATAGTATCGCCAGCAGTTGAGACATTTATACCAAATAAATTAACAAACGACGGAGTTGACTACCTTACGATACACCAAAGGGGTCAGAACCGAGTTGCAGAAACAACGAAAAAAGCGTGCCAAATTTGAACGAACCCAAGACCCCCAAGATATGCGATCTTTTACAGAAGCTCGAAATTTAACGCAGACGTCAATGCTAGAAGCTCATGATAGTTTCCAGAACGAAACTTTGTCTCGAAACTGGCAGAAAATCGAAAGAGATTCTGCTCGCATGCAAAGTATGCTAGCGGCAAGACACAATCAATGCCTTCTCTGAGCGATAACAACGGAAATGCTATCGACGACAGTTCATTCAAAACAGAGCAACTAAACACAGCCTTCCTAAATTCCTTCACCAAAGAAGACGAAATAAGTATTCCAGAATTCGAATCAAGAACAGCTACCTACACGAATAACTTAGAAGCAGACATCCACGGAGTAGTCAATCAACTTATATCAATAAAAGATGTCTCCCAGCCCAGACTGTGTACCAACTAGTTTCGTTTCACAGTATGCTCAGGGAATAGCTCCATACTTGACAATCATATAAAATCTCTCGCCCGACTAAAGATCGGTACCCAAAGACTGGAAAGTTGCATGCGTCATACCAGTATTCGAGAAAGGTAGTAGGAGTAATCCACTACGTTACAGGCCCATGCAATTAACGTCGATATACAGCCGGATTTTGGAACATATATTGTGTTCTAACGCTATGAAGTACTATGAAGATAACGGCCCATTGACACACACTCAACGTGGATTTAGAAAACATCGTTACTGTGAAACACAATTAGCTCTTTACACACACGAAGTATTGAGTACTATCGACAAGAGATTTCAAATTTATTCCGTGTTTCTAAATTTCCAGAAGGGTTTTGAGACGCGGCTTGTATTGCATTTCCCTACTTATGGAATATCGCCGCAGTTACGTGAATGGATTCCTGATTTCATATCAGAGGGATCACAGCTCGTAATAACTGACCGAAAGTCATCGAGTAAAAGAGAAGCGATTTCTGGCGTTCCCCAAAGTAGTGTTACAGGCCCTTTGCTGATTCTCATCTACATAAACGGTTTAGGAGACAATCTGAGCAGCCGTCTTAGGTTGTTTGCAATGTTGCTGTCGTTTATTGTCTAGCAAAGTCATGAGAAAGTCAAAACAAATTGCAAAACGATTTATAAAACAAATCTGTATGGTTCGAAAATTGGTAGCTGACTAAATAACAAAAAATGTGAGGTCGTCCACATGAGTGCTAAAAGGAATCCGTTAAACTTCCGTTACGCGATAAATCAGTCAAATCTATAGGTCACAATTTCATCTAAATACCTAGAATTTAAAGTTACGAGCAACTTAAATTGGAAAGAACACATAGTAAATTTTGTGAGAAAGGCAAACAAAAGACTACATTTTTGGTAGAACACTTAGAAAATGTAAGAGATCTGTTACACAGACTGCTCAAACTAAACTTGTCCGTCGACTTTTGGAGTACCGCAACGTGGTTTGGAATCCTTACCTGATAGGATTAACGGAGTACATCGAGAGACTTCAAAGAATAGAAACACGTTTTGTATTACCGAGAAATAAAGGAGAGAGTATCTCTTACATGATACAGGATTTAGGATGGACATCATTAAAACAAAGACACTTTTCGTTGCGGTGTAATCTTCTTATGAAATTTCAATCACCAACTTTCTCCTTTGAGTACAAAAATATTTTGTTGATGCCAACCTGCATAGGGAAAAAGATCATCATAATAAAATAAGGAAATCATAGCTCGCACGAAAAGATGTAGGTGTCCGTTTTTTCCGCGCTGTGCCCGAGATTGGAATAATAGGGAATTATTGTAAAGATAGTTAGATTAACCCTCTGCCAGGCACTTACGTGTGATTTGCAGAGTATCCACGTAGATATAGATGTAGATGAAGAGAACGGTCTATTTACACCCTGTCAACACGGATATAGAAAACACTCTTCTTGTGAAAACAACTAGGTCCTTAATTGCACGAGGTGTTGAGTGGTATCGATAGGAGATTTCTAATTGATTCCGTATTTCTATATATACAGAAGACTTTCGACACTGTGCTTCACAAGTCACTTGTAGTCAGATTGCATGCTTATGGAATATCGTCGCTATTGCCTGCTGGTTTCGTGATATCGTGTCAGAGACATCACAGTTCGTAGTAATTGACGGAAAGTCATCGAATGGAACAGATTTGCTTTCTGGCGTTCCCTAAGGAAGTATTATATGCCATCTGCTGTTCTTTATCTATATAAACGACTTAGGAGACAATCTGAACAGCAGTGTTAAATTTTTTGCAAATGACGCTGTCGTTTACCGCATAATAAAGTCATCAGAAGATCAAAACAAATTGCAAAACGATTTAGAAAACACATCTGTATGGTCCGAAAATTGGTAATCGACTCTAAATAATGAAAAGTGTGAGGTCATCCACATGAGAGTGGTCTCTCAGACTGCGCGAAAATTTTCGAATTCCAAGGCCAGTTGTGGTGGAATGCTTCTATACTCCCCTTATCCTCCTTAAATTGCCAAGCCTGCCATGTTTTGCTGTCGCTTACGTTATCGCCTCTTTTGTTTATTGTTGGCACTTGTTACTGATGGGTGTTGGAGTCCACGTACCTGTTTTATTCAGTACGGTACCATAGGTCAAAATGTGTTAGTACGAATGTGTCAGTTTTAACTTTGGTGTCAGTGGTATAGGTCAAGAAAGAAACGAAAAAGTTGACGATTTTAAATTAGCCAGTGATCACATTTCTGCTATCGAACAAGAGTATCATTCAGAGGAAGAACTTCAGGAAATTTGTGATGGGGATTGGTCTGTTTCTGCAATGAAATACTTCAAGTGTCTATTAAAATCGCATGTGCTCTGACTGGTGATAAGAAAAATACAGTTCCCAACAATGAATTTCGTTTGATGGACTCTCTTTTTGTACCTGTCGGGAGGAATCTTTATGCGCAAATTTAAACCCTGTAATTTAGTTTTATTTGGAAATTTATTTTCTACGGAGATTGTATAATTTTCCGGAATGTAAAATTAAGTACTCTAACGGTCCACTTATATGTACTATTTAAAAGAACCACACTAAATCACGTGCTTTTGTGTTATAAATAACAAAATGCTGCAGTCTTTGTTTAGTGCAATAAAATAAACTAGAAGGATTTAAACAACACTTTAATAATTGTAAAAATAAATGTTACATAACATAAATTAAAAATTTAAATGATTTTTGCCTTAAATCTCGGTTTAAAGATAGGGGTCCCAGAAAGCCCTCTTCGTGGAATACGTTACAGAAAAGTCACTTCGGGAGTTAACGGTTAAATTAGAATGAACACACAGATAACGTTGTGGGCTAGGGAACCAGAGATTGCGTTTAGCTGGCAGAACAATTAGAAGGTGCAACAGATCTATTAAAGAGACTGCCTACACTGAGCTTGTACGTCCTCTTTCTTCTTTTGAAATGCTTTTGTGCGGTGTGGGATCCTCAACGGGTAAGATTAACGGAGTACACCGACAAAGTTCAAAGAAAGGCAGCACGTAATATATTATAGAGAAGTAGGGGAGAGAGTATCACTGACATGATACAGTATCTGGGGTGGATATCATTAAAATAAAGGCTGGTTCAAATGGCTCTGAGCACTATGGGACTTAACTTCGGAGGTCATCAGTCCCTTAGAACTTAGAACTACTTAAACCTAACTAACCTAAGGACATCACACACATCCATGCCCGAGGCATGATTCGAACCTGCGACCGTAGCGGTCGCGCGGCTCCAGACTGTAGCGCCTAGAACCGCTCGGCCAACCAGGCCGGCTTAAAATAAAGGCGTTTCTAGTTTCAGCGGAACATTTGACGAAGTTTCAATCACCAACTTTTTCCTCCGAATGTGAAAATGTTACATAGGGAGAGACAATCATCACAATAAAATACGGGAAATCAGAGCTCGTACAGAGAGGTACAGGGTTCGTTTTTTCTGCGCGCTGTTCGAGAGTGGAATAGCAGGGAATTATTGTAAGGGTGATTCGATGAACCCTGTGACAGGCAGGTAACTGTATGATTGGCAGAGTAACCATGTAGATGTACCCGCACCGCTTTTTCTGCTTGCTATTATGTCTTCAAAAGAGAGGATGAATAATGGTTCCATGTCAGGCGCGTGAGGTAATTTTTAGCGTGGTGCACTGTAAAAAAAATCTATTCCGTTAAAGAGTATGGAACTGTTTCTCGTGAAATGTGGGGGAGAGTGCGCTATCAGGCCAAAGAAGAAAATAATTACATTAATATTGAACTAGTGCCCGCCCTGCTAGCCGCGCGGTCTAACGTGCTGCTTCCCAAGTGGGAAGACGTGCCGGTCCCCGGCACGAATCCGCCCGGCGGATTCGTATCGAGGTCCGGTGTGCCGGCCAGCCTGAGGATGGTTTTTAAGGCGGTTTTCCATCTACCTCGGCGAAAGCGGTCTGGTTCTCCTTATTCCGCCTCAGTTACACTATGTTGGCGATTACTGCACAAACACTGTCTCCACATATGCGTACACCATAATTACTCATCCACACAAATATTTGGGGTTACACTGGTCTGGTATGAGACGTTACCGGGGGGGGGGGGGGGGGTCACAATAACCCTGGGTTCAGTGTTGGGCGGGAGGGGTGTGGGTGGACTGCCGTGGCCAGTTATGGGGCTGTGAACCACTGAGGGCTGCGGCGGGACAATTCCTACGCAATAATGAACTAACAGTTGATCATTTGGAAAGAGGTTTAATAATAACTATGAATCTGAAATAAGTGGAACAGACGATTGTACGGACAAGGAAATATAAGATTGTGTAATACCAAATAAAGTACTTGTAAAAAACTGTTTTTTTGTTTCTGTTTTTACATACCTAGTTCGTGTTTGTGCCTTTATCTTTAGACGAATTCTCTGAAATGAAAATCTTGTCAGAAAAAATATTAGTACACCTGGGAAAACGAAGTCGAATTTGATCCGATGACGGCATAACCCACCTGGTAGATAGTAGATGTACTGATAATTATTTCAGCGTCGTCCGCTGACATACAGCATAGTGTTAAAGCTATCAGGGCACCACTAGCAATTACCCTTTAATTGGGAATGCTCACAGCCAGAAGGCTCAGTGTGGTCGAAATGTGTGAAGCAAGCGGGCAACCAGGCCACGGACACACCCGCGTGCTTACTACACTCAAATGAGGGAGTTTGATGGTGTCAAATTGCGGCCCTCTCCAAATGGAAGGATAGTCCTTTAGAAGAACTGCAACATAAGTTGGACGCTCTGCGTCAGTTGCGCAACATTTCATGTATCAGTATTCACGTGAAGATTCTCACACCCGTGTAAATGAGGTTCAGGACGTTCACGCAGCATAGATGCTCGCTAAGATCGTCGATTTTTTTGGCAGCAGTGGCAGATCGTACAGCTACCAAATCACATAGAAGAGGACTTGTGAGCCCAGATGTGTCAACACGAACTGTTGCGAACCGATTACGAGCAGAGGGTCAAAGGCACGCACGTCTCTAGCCCGTCTTTCACTCACGTCACATTATCAACGTGCAGGGCTCGACTGGTGCAGTCTGAGGACCACTTGAAGGATGAAATGGCGCTCCGTGATCTTTAGCGATGAAAGCACAGTCTGCTTATGCGTACGACACAGACGTTATGAGCCGTGTCTGGTAGAGTGCATTGGATGTGATAAGATACAACTGTCGTTCACCTTTGGTATTTCTAGAGGGGATGCTAACCAGTGCTCGGCACGTGCTGAATTTATCCTTTGCCGTTCTTGAAACGGCAATGTGATGTGCTGTTACAACAGGATAATGCTCTCCCACACGCTGTCCGTGAAACTCAACGTGCTCTACAAGACGTGCAGCAACTTCCCTGGCCAGCACGATGTCCGCACCAGTCGCCAGTCTCGCACGTGTAGGCATGATGAGACGAGAAGTGGCTTTTGTGACTCATCCGTCAACAGCTCTTACAGAAGTGGGTGAAAAGACCAAGCAGGTGTGGCATAACGTATCCCAGTACAGTATTCGCCCTCTGTTCGATCGACTGGATACCAGAGTCAGCATCTATACTGCCGCCTGTGGAGGCTATCCTAAGTACTAATATGGGTATTTCAGCATAGGTCTATACATAAAATCTGTAAATCTAACCATTTCATGTACACCATATACATTGTTGCAGCCATAAATCTTGAGTAAATTGGAAACCTTTAAAAGGGTGTACTAATTTTTTTCCGGCAGTTTATGTTGATTTTTAACAGATGGAATAGTATTCCTGACTCATAATCGGCTGAAAAAACTAGTGCTTGCTGTTCTTTCCTTATTACGATCTACATATGCATGCGAATAATCATTATCAAACATGTCTCTGAACAAAGTAAACTGAGAAGACGTCTTGTTCACGAGAACTTCTAATATTACCTGACATTAAAAGCAACAGATAAACGTGACTTACTCAGACTTTCCATGGAGATACAAGGGCAATGTTCACATCAGTTTCTATCAGTCACTGTCACGATTTAATTTCATGAATACCTTAAAATCTAATTTTATCAGTAAATGTACGATGAATTTTTAATATTTTATGTTAAGTTAAGTGGCGTGAAAGCTGTGGTTTCGATTGTTGAGAAACGTCTGTTGAGATGATTAGGACATATAGAGGAATGTACGAAAGGAGGTAGAGAAACAAGTACGGAAGACGAGCATTGATGGGAGATTTGGAAGTGATCGACCTCTGCGAATGTAGTACTTCAATCAGATTGAGGATGTTTCTACAAGAGCCAGCTTAGAAGGACTCTAATTAAGTTAATAGGAATGTACATGTTTACATATTTTAAGTTTAAATAACTTTGCTCTCAAAAGAAATTTCAGTCATTTTACTACTGATATGTCACTCTTTCGACCAATGACTTTGCCGATCTCTGATCTAGGCGCAAGGAAATGTAGTATCCTAATAACAAGGAACCCGAAATGCGCTCCTACTACGTTGTTCATTTAACCTAATTTTGTGGTACTAGAACGAAACTCACAATTAAACAAATATTCCGGGCTATTATGGTCAGTCAGTAGCGAGCCAGGGTGTGAATGTCTTCAGACATTCAACGAAGCTACGATCCCCCTTGAAAATGCCCTCCGCAGATGGGGATGAAACGTCGGGTATTAAACTGAAATCCCTTCGACCACGGCATAATAGCCCGCAATATTTTATTAATTGTGACGATTCCGGCCGTGAAAGTTTACATTTTAGAGTTAGTATGAGCTACATAAGCTCTCGACGAATAGCTCGCCCTTCATTTTATTTCTTCTTTTCCTAAGATTTTTTCTGTGAGTGTCTGCTACTCGACAACATTCAGCCGATGTGATTTAATCACGTAGGTGATGGCTTACGGTTTACGCTGACTGCTAAAGGCTGATACCTAATCAATATTTGGACATTATTTTATAGGCTATCAACATATAACACACAAAATAAAATTTGGCTCTATCCTTCGTACGCGGCGCCACGCCTGTTGTTAAAAAGCTCTCGCAACCCCAACCAAGAAGAAAGCTGTTTGAGCACCGCCTTTGTAAGTGCAGGGAGAAAAAGAATCCTCTGTGAGGCTCCGACATTACAAGGCACGTTAACAGGTCCTGTTAAATCATGATTATAGTCGTCTCCGGATATATATCTTATTCAAGGACGTTGACATATAATACCCAGTCGTAACAGTATTATGTTTAGAGTAAGTTTATCTACGGCCAGCAGCTGTTAAAAGACGACACGACAAAAGCTGTGGATGGCGTCAGTTATATCGCTGAAGACTTATATCATCTATGAACAACGGTACATTATATTTCAAAGGAATTTACAAATTATGGAATCACGTCGATAACTTCATTAACACATATTTGGATCTAGTCATTACTCTCATTACACTTTACGCTCGAGTACGGGATGTTTCCGCTCTGTTTGTGTTTTTATTTCCTCTTCATGCGAAACGTTACGATCTCTACCGATTAATTTCAGGATAGCTTCTCCATTTAATTACTGCACCCATCACATTTAAAAACATTAACTGCATTCAGCAAATATCTGCATGTTAAGTGTTCTCCATGATTAAACACAGTTGCAGTTAATCATGTTACCAATACCGAAAACTGCTGGCAGTGATAATCCACAGACGTTTCACATTAACAATGACACACCGGATGCTGTTGGAAGTTTCATAAACAAGAGATAGTGAGGGGTGTTTCATAATTGAATGGGATTTTCACTGTGAGTACTTTATTGTTATATGGAAAACAACACACTTTGTTCGCTAGTTACTTAGTTTTGCGATCTTGGGTTCTCGTTATCAGCTCATTGTCCAGCACAACTGGCGGAAATGTTCAAATCAAATGTATGTGAAATCTTATGGGACTTAACTGCTAAGGTCACCAGTCCCTAAGCTTACACACTACTTAACCAAAATTATCCTAAGAACAGACACACACACCCATGCCCGAGGGAGGACCCGAACCTCAGCTGGGACTAGCCGCACAGTCCATGACTGCGGCGTCTAAGACCGCTCGGCTAATCCCGCGCGGCGGCAGAGATGTTGCTGTGCAAAGTGGAACCACCATAAACCCCAAGAATTTACCGTCATTAATCTCTTTGATGATTATAAATTGTTTCCTGTTCAAGTTTTTATGACTATGACCACTATCATCCTTTTCAGTTATGCTGTGCAGTAGCCTAATAGCCAGAAACGTAGATCACTAAAACAAATAATTAATTATACTAGTTGACTGAGATATTTTAATTGATTTAATTTTACCTAGTGCTCCTTTATTACTTAACTCCTTTCTTCTTCGTCTGGTCAGGCGTTAAGAAATCAGGAACAACGGTGAAGATACGTTGTATTGGTACACTGACTTGCATCAGTAATGTTTTCACACTAGCAACTCTTGTTCACGTAAATGTTGGATTTCATTGCCTACATATTGTAACAAGTATCTGTTTACCAGTTATCGTTAGCCCCAAGTTACGTTTTTGTTGATGTGTATTCGACTGTAACAACATGGACTTTGTTCGACGTTTGAACTACCTGGCAAATTTAGGGGTCAAATACGTCAATTCGAAATAAACGTTATGGAAAACAGTATCAGTGAAACTGACGTTAGTGTTGGGTTTTTAATGTCTGCACATGTTATTGTTGCTGTTGCCGTTTATTTTCTCACTACTGCGTGTTCGTCTTAAACCAAAGACAATTGCATGCAAGGTTAAGGACAATCCGCAACCACAGAACAAGTTCTGGAAACGCTTATTCTCTAGACAAACTCCCAGTGAAACCTCTATTGCGTTCACTTCCTTTATACACAACAGTCATATTCATCAAGTGGTAGGTGTTCAATCCGTTCCTATTTCGTTGCAGATTTTTGAATTTTTCCGTTAATTTAAGTATATCTTTATGAAACCAAGTGATTGAATCCGATTTTTAAATTTTCGAATCACTAAAGTTGTGCTGAATAGCTCGTACAGCGAGATCGAGAACCCATCATCGTACTTGGCTGCACAGGTGTGCAGTGGGCCAATTTTATGGTGATTTATTTCTTAAAACACATGCAAGGTGACAAGCCATTTGTTCCGGCTTAACAATTATTCATCTTTTATAATTATTCAGTCGCGTAATGAGATCAGACTGTAGCAGATCACATAGGCGCTGTTAGGAGATTAACTGTTAGAGAGGTTTATTTGCAATGCATTGCTTGATCAAATTGATTTTCTTTTTCTAATTAACTTTCATAACAACTTGGTGCTGGTAACATTTTCGACTGAAAAAAGGAAGTGAGCAATGAGCTTTATGGATGCTGAGGGTGGACTAAAGGTTGTGCTTCTGGTAGCTTCGTGGTAGCGAGACCTTGGAGTGTCCTTCGAGGAATTACAGCGCAGATAGCAGGGTAGTGATGGCAGCCATCCAGGGCCTACACACTGCAGAGTGAGGCGACGAAACAGCCTTCGTTTTGGGGGCCGAAATGGCGGTTCATCTGAAGTTAGGCCTCCGTTTTGTGTCGAATACACCCTTGTCATAAGATCTGTCGACTATGGGCAATCTTCCACAAACAGCCAACACATAGTAAGAAAGTGGTAACTGCTGGCAGTCTGAGGAACTAGCATCTTAGCCAGTTCACTTCCTTCTCACAGACTGTGTAGCAAGACTAGCTATTTAACAGAAAGCAATGACTGTTCAGCTACTCTGCAACGTCAAATGATCTTACGACTCTTGTTTAACTACTCTAGTAACACTTAGAGGGAACGTACAGCAAGGCAGTTTTAGAATGGGCAGATAAGAACATTAGACACCGGGTCGACACCGGGTCGCCAGAGACGGAAGATCTTCACGAGGAGTGCAACAACCCAGATTGTATATGAGTGTGCCAATATAGCGCTGGGTCCACTTCCAACTGCAGACCTCACTGGCAGATCATCACAACTGCTGTACCGGTCGTCAGCCTGTCACCTCAACACCATTCAATTCACATGGCGACAGATACGAGGGTGAGTCAAATGAAAACCTTAAATTTGTAATAACAAATCGAAATTTCACGCCGTTATCTTGTAAGTAGGTATGCGTGCTACAAACAGCGTGCAGAATGGCCTGTAGGTGGCAGCATAGTGCAGATGCACACATACCGTCGCGGTATCAGTATAAAAATGGCCGCCCCACTTGCTGTCAGCAGGTGTCCTTTGCAACAGACAACGCAAGGCCCCACACTACCCGTACAACAGTTACAACAATCACAGACCTGCATCCTCATCCACCATACTCACCAGACCTTGCCTCCAAGTGATTTCCGTATGTTTGGACCACTCAAAGACGCAATAGAAGGAAAGAAGTTCCGTTCAGATGAAGAGGTACGCCATCCGGTGTATGAGTGGTAGCGCGGACTACCAAAAGAATTTTTTTCTAATGGAACTTATGCACTTTGTAAGCGCTGGAGGACTTTCATTGTGCTTGGGGGAGATTATGTTGAAAAGTGATACAGCTTTGTACCACTTCTGCACAACAAATAAAATTTAAAAAATATATTTAAAGTTTTCGCTTGACTCACCCTCGTATTATGGTGAGCATCGGTATGTTAGTGAAGTATGGATCTTAGAATTTCATCAGTGGCTGGGATACGTATTTGCAGTCCATCAGCGGGCACTGATATCCATGGCTCTATCTTTTAACTTCATCTAATAGACTATCAGACACTGTAAGCAATTAGTAGGCGAGACAACCACTCGATACTGAGTTACAACAAACGGAGATTTAATCCAATCACCACCCCTGTAACTTCGTCATGCAATAGCTTCTGGAGAAACTTTATGTTCATTATTTTAAAATAACATTTTAAAGTCATGTATTCTGTGATTAACTAATGTTCTACAAGTTTTGTTCAAAAAATGTTGAAATGTGTGTGAGACCTTATGGGACTTAACTGCTAAGGTCATCAGTCCCTAAGCTTACACGATACTTAACCTGAATTATGCTAAGGCCAAACACACACACACCCATGCCTGAGGGAGGACTCTAACCTCTGCCGGGACGAGCCGCATAGTCCATGACTGCAGCTCCTGAGACCGCTGGGCTAATCCCGCGCGGCACAAGTTTGTTTCATGCTAATAAACCAAATAGTTAAAACTTGCATTTGATTCTTATTCAGTTAATGAGACAGTCCCTCGTTATTGGAATAAATTTAACAGTGAAATTGTGGTTCCACACGTTAAATGTTAATGCTATGTCTACGGCCTTGGAGTGTGTTACAGGAGTTATTTACATTTCACCAGCATTCGATCATAACGTTGCGTCTGGTTTAGGACCAGGTACGATTCAGTTAACCCTAGCGACTCTCACAAGCTGGGTTCCGAGGAGGCACGCACCTAACGTTCCCCTGGTCAGCGGTAAAGAGACCAGTTTGCAACGCTCTGCCCCAACAGAACAAATGGTCCTGTCACGGGAAAAGCCACATATAACATTATTGTACGGGGAATTGACTTACAGTACACACGTCATAAACTTCCCACAACTATCTCACAGTGTTACCCCTTTTACAGGATTTGACCGTCATGTATGACTAATGGATACGGAAATCAGAATATTAGTTTCTTTTCCAAAGAGTTTTCCAGCGGTTAGAAGGAAACGCAGAAAAATGAAATTATACTGAATCTAGGACCTTTCTATACCGAGGTCGTGAAGTTGTTTGTCTAATGGATTTACGGTCGTCAGTCTCTTTAGGCAGAAAAGTTTCAGAAAAGCAGAAGCAATTCTGTCATACTATCCCGATGTTTCCTAACATAACTTCAAAAATAAATATAACTTTTCAAGATATGGTACTCAGAAAGACACAGAAATATTTTAGCTACTACATCCACAAATAAATATAGATTTGACGTAGAAAAGCCACGAATTTTTGATCAAATATGGCCAGGGGGACTTCTATGTTTGCATTATGCATAACGTACAAATGAAATCATTAAATATTCTAATAGCATAATGCAGCAGCACTCCGTCTTCAGGCCACAAGTAGCCCATCGGGACCATCCGACCGCCGTGTCACCCTCAATGAGGATGCGGATAGGAGGGGCGTGTGGTCAGCACACCGCTCTCCCAGTCATTATGATGGTTTTCTTTGACCGGAGCCGCTACTATTCGGTCTAGTAGCTCCTCAATTGGCATCACGAGGCTGAGTGCACCCCGAAAAATTGCAGCAGCGCATGACGGCCTGGATGGTCATCCATCCAAGTGCTGGCCACGCCCGACAGCGCTTAACTTCGGTGATCTGACGGGAACCGGTGCATTCACAACGGCAAGGCCGTTGCCCAATAGCATAACATACACATTTAAATTTATTAAGGCACATTGTTTACACCTTTCTCTTAACGAATCATCTTTCAAAAGCCGAAGGTAGGGTGTGGCCACTTTGTATTGTCATGCAGTATTGTTATGCAACCCTACCTCAGTGTTACTGAGCCACGAAAGTAATTTTCTTTTTATAACTCTTTGGACTTTAATGAATTTTATTTGTAACTGAAAGAATTTTATCTTTACTTTACTCAAAACTTGCAAAACCTCTCAGTTCGTCCTTTTGGTAAAACTGATTTCCACACTTTCACTTTACTTATTACCACAAAGAGAGTAAGAATATTAAAATCGTTAAATTTCTCTGAAAACATCTAATTCAGTACTTCAGCAGAATTTCAGTTCAGCTCTTCTACAGCGTAATCATATAGTACTTTTTTTACCTGTACTTTAAAAGTTAGTCCATACCTTATTTTCAGACATTTATTGAGAGACGAAAACAGTGCTTGTAGATACGGAATAAACCACTTCAAATGCTTTTATGACAACTTTACTTGGAATAATCAAACACCAGGAAAGGACCCGAGATAGGTGAATGATAAGGAATAAAATAATAGGGTTTAACAAATTTTATGTTTAACATAATAATTATCCAAAAAAGTTAATTTTGAATTAATGGTTCACGCTTCTACAATTCTATTTATACAGTTCGTAGCCCTTTGGCTGTAGTCGTTGGGTGTAGCAGATAGTAATGGCGGCAACACTACCCTTAGTACAGTGTACAAGTTCCTGGAAGAATGGACTAATTAATTCTTCTTGGCGTCGGTTTGACATCCATGACATAGTCCTACGAAGCAGTCGTCATCCAAGGCTATTGTGCAACAATTTCCAGGCAAGGCATCGCCTACTTCGTCCGAGTGTTGCCTCTTTCGCTGCTGCCTACAGACTGTGTTCTCTCGTTCCCGCTCACTCTGCAGGTAGCGCTCAAAAACCTAAGCCACCTTTTACACTTCCCACAGTAATTTTCGTACAGCACAAAAGCACTCCATCTTTTACATAATGCCTATCCTACACATTGTCTGCAAGTGCGTGCCATTTTACACAAATGACAACTTGCACAAACATACAAAATTACATACGTGAACATTTTCATTTCATTAATCCGCGACGAAATTTTATTTTAATAAGTTATAAATTTCACATATTTATTTAAGTAAGTTACAGACATATATTAGCAAAGCAACCTGACATCACACTAGGACATTTTCCATATAGTTTTTGCGTATCGTTGTTGTACACTGAAGAGCCAAAGAAACTGGTATAGGCATGTGTATTCAAATACAGAGATATGCAAACAGGCAGAATAATTCGCTCCTGTCACAACTGTGTGGCGCAATTGTTAGATCGGGTACTGATGCTATAGTGGCAGGCTATCAAGATTTAAGTGAGTTTGAACGTGGTGTTATAATTGGTGCACCAGCGATGGGACGCAGCATCTCCGAGATAGCGATGAAGTGGGGATTTTCCTGTACGACCATTTCTGGAGTGTACCATAAATATCATAAATCACGTAAAAAAATCATATCCCCGACATCGCTGCGGCCGTAAAAAGATCCTGCAAGAACGGGACCAACGGCAACTGAAGAGAATCATTCAATGTGACAGAAGTGCAACCGTTCCGCAAACTGCTGCAGTTTGCAATGCTGAGCCATCAACAAGTGTCAGAGTATGAAGCATTCAACAGAACATCATCGATATGAGCTTTTGGCGCCGAACGCCCACTCGTGTACCCTTCGTGACTGCACAACACAAAGCCCTTCGCCTCGCCTGTACCCGCCAACACCGAAATTAGAGTGTTGATGACTAGAAACATGTTGTCTGATCGCACGAGTCTTGTTTAAAATTGTATCGAGCTGATGGACGTGTACGGGTATGGAGACAATCCTATGAATACATGGACACTGCATGTCAGCAGGGAATAATTCAAACTGATGGAGTATCTGTAATGGTGTGGGGCGTGGGCAGTTGGAGTGATACGGAACCCGTGACACATATCGATACGACTCTCACTAATGACATGTACGTAAGCATCCTGTCTGGTAACCTGCATCCACTCATGCCTATTGTGCATTCCGACGGACTTGGGGAATTCCAGCAAGACAATGCGACACCTCCCACGTCGAGAATTGTTTCACAGTGGCTCCAGGAACACACTTCTGAATTTAAACAGTACCGCTGGCCGCCAAACTCCCCAGACTTGAACATTGTTGAGCATATCTCGGATGTCTCGCAATGTGCTGTTCAGAAGGGAACTCCATTCCTTCGTACTCTTACGGATTTTTGGACAACCCTTCGGGACTCGTGGTCTCGTTTCCCTCCAGCACCACTTCAGAAGTTAATCAATTCGATGCTACTTCGTGTTGCGGCACTTCTACGTGCTCGTGGGGCCCTACACGATATTAGGCAGGTTTACCAATTTCTTTGGCTCTTCAGTGTGTAACATTACATACACGAACATTTTCATATCATTACTCCACGACTAAATGTTATTTTAACAAATTATACATTTCACTTATTTCCTCAAGTAAGTGACAAACGTACATTAGCAAAGCAATCTGACATCACAGTAGCACATTTTCCTTATAGTCTTTGCATATCGCAGTTATATTATGACAAACTATGAAGGCAAAATTTTTTTATAAATTACATGATTCCATATGGGACAAGTTGTCTTGGTGACTGACTTGTCTTTCATTTCAAAAGGCGAGGAACTATTACTGGTACTTGAATCAAAAGCTTCCGGTGCATAGTTAGAGCCCACAATAGAACAGCTCTCATTGTACGAGAACAATAGGATAAGAAAGATGGACTTACCCTCACTGACGAGCATCTGGTCGAAGAGCTCGATGGGCGACAGTGTGGAGGCGTCGGCATCGGGGGCGGCGACGGGGGCGGGCGGCGTCGCCGTCTGGGGGCCCGCGGACTGCGCCAGCGCCCGGTGGTGGCGGCCCTTCTGCAACACACAGGGCTGATCTCAGCGTGGTTCTGGCACCTGCAGCGGTGCTCCTACTGAACAGTGCAGGAGCAGTGCAAGTTAGTCGGTGCCGTTCTTCTGTGGGCTTCCTTATTTAAATTACCACATGTCTTTCGTTTCATTGATTTAAAACGGCATTAATAGCCTAGAATTAAACAAATTTACTACTTTAGTTTACCTTCTACTCATACGTCTAAAATCTTTCGTTGCAAAAGATATTGAGGTGTGATTCTTACTTTCGCGTATGGTAATACATAAAACTTTTTGTAGCTACAAAGAGGGATTTAAAATATCTTTAACAAACTGCAATGCAGCTACAGACGCTACGACCGCACAAACAAAAAAGTTAATTAAGCCTTCCAAAACACTTGTAAATATTGTCGTTTATTCCTTTTTGCGTCGTTTCTTGGTTGCTCCAAAGTCTTGAACGTATATTCCATCTTTGCAACCAAAGGAAAGGCTGTTTGTTTTTTGCCATATGCATTTTGCTTCTTTTATTTATGAGTGGTCTGTAATTCATGAATATAGTAAGTGTATATCTTAGATGTTTCATGCCGACCGCTGTGCCCGAGTGGTTCTAGGTGCTTCAGTCCGGAACCACGCTGCTGTTATGGTCGCCGGTTCGAATCCTGCCTCGGGCATTGATGTGTGTGATGTCCTTAGGTTAGGTTTAAGTAGTTATAAGTCTAGGGGACTTATCACCTCAGATGTTCAATCCTATAGTGCTTAGAGCCATTTCAACCATTTTTAAATGTTTCATATAGTACTTACAAGCATTTCCAATGTTTTTAATGCGTGAGTGTAGTCCCCGAGATGCGTTTACTCGACCTAGAACCTTCAGATGGCTGATTTTCGGCGTTTATTAAACCACATCCATTTCAATACTTCCAGTTTTCATCAGTGTGTTGAATAAGTATGTTTACGAAGCGTAGCGTTGTCAAGTGTCGCTGCACCTTTATTTGCCGTCTTTTGTTTTTGCGTAGTATGTAACTGCTTCATGTTATATGATAATGCACACATACATACTGAAAGAACAAATTAAAATCTTTACGAAGGCTAGGATTCGAAATCAGGTCTCCTGCTCCCTTATCTGATGTGCTAACCAGTACACCATCCGGACACAGCGGGTTTGCACATCTCCACGGACTACATGCCTCCCTCCTCAATACAAACTACCATTCACTCCTCAGCCCACCTGGTATTCCCCTCAATTCGAACTGCATTGCAGAATCTCTCCAGCTGTATTATAATAGCTCTTGAGCATCGAACGAAACGAGGGCCCTGCCTGAAAAACGGGCACAATTGTTTTAATTCAATAAATCTATACGGTCCCAGAGATCTTTTTAACTATCACTCACCTATGACGTACACATGCGAACAGAGGTATGAATGGGAATTTCCATTGAGGAGGGGGGCGTGTTAGGGTAGTCTGTGCAGATCTACAAAGCCATTCTGCCAGGGTCGCGTAGTGGATAGTGCATCTGCCTAGTGAACAAGAGACCTTGGATCGAACCCCAACCCTCGTACACATTTTCAGTCGCCGCTTCGGTCTGCATTTTAAGGGTGATCCATTGATAGTGACCGGGCCGAATATCTCATTAAATAAGCATCAAACGAGAAAACTGCAAGGAACGAAACTCATCTAGCTTGCATGAGGAAACCAGATGGCGCTATGGTTGGCCCGCTAGATGGCGCTGCCATAGCTCAAACGGATATCAACTGCGTTTTTTTAATAGGAACCCCCATTTTTATTACATATTCGTGTAGTACGTAAAGAAATATGAATGTTTTACTTGGACCACTTTTTTCGCTTTGTGATAGATGGCGCTGTAATAATCACAAACGTATAAGTGTGTGGTATCACGTAACATTCCGCCAGTGCGGATGGTATTTCCTTCGTGACACATTACCCGTGTTAAGATGGACCGTTTACCAATTGCGGAATAGGTCGATATCGTGTTGATGTATAGCTATTGTGATCAAAATGTCCAAAGGGCGTTTGCTATGTATGCTGTTCGGTATCCTGAACGACATCATCCAAGTGTCCGGACCGTTCGCCGGATAGTTACGTTATTTAAGGAAACAGGAAGTGTTCAGCCACATGTGAAACATCAACCACGACCTGCAACAAATGATGATGCCTAAATAGGTGTTTTAGCTTATGTCGCGGCTAATCCGCACATCAGTAGCAGACAAATCGGGAATCTCAAAAACGTCGGTGTTGAGAATGCTACATCAACATCGATTGCACCCGTACCATATTTCTATGCACCAGGATTTGCACGGCGACAACTTTGAACTTCGTGTACAGTTCAGGCACTGGGCACAAGGGAAATTACGGGACGATGACAGATTTTTTGCACGCGTTCTATTTAGCTACGAAGCATCATCACCAACAGCGTGAACGTAAACCGGCATAATATGCCCTATTAAGCAACTGAAAATCCACGATGGCTGCGAAATGGGGAACATCAGCGACCTTGGCGGGTTAATGTATCGTGCGGCATTATGAGAGGAATGATAGTTGGCCCCCATTTTATCGATGGCAATCTAAACGGTACAATGTATGCTGATTTCTTGCTTAATGTTCTATCGATGCTACCACAAGATGTTTCACTGCTTGACAGAATGGTGATGTACTTCCAACATGATGGATGTCCTGCACATAGCTCGGGTGCGGTTGAAGTGGTATTGAATTGCATATTTCATGACAGGTGGATTGGTCGTAGAAGCACCATACCATGGCCCGCACGTTCGCCGTATTTGACGTCCCCGGATTTCTTTCTGTGGGGAAAGTTGAAGGATATTTGCTATCGTGATCTACCGACAACGCGTGAGAAAATGCGTCAGCGCATTGTCAATGCACGTGCGAACATTACGGAAGGCGAACTACTCGATGTTGAGAGGAATGTCGTTACACGTATTGCCAAATGCACTGAAGTTGACGGACATCATTTTGAGCATTTATTGCATTAATGTGGTATTTACAGGTAACAACAGGCGTTCTCAGAAATGGTAAGTTCACAAAGGTACATGTATCACATTGGAACAACCGAAATAAAACGTTCAAATGTACCTACGTTCTGTATTTTAATTAAAAATAATACCTGTTGCCAACTGTTCGTCTAAAATTGTGAGCCGTATATTTGTTACTATCACAAACCGGAGAAAGTGGTCCAATTAAAACATTCATATTTCTTTACGTACTACATGAATATGTAGTAAAAAATGAGGGTTCCTATTTAAAAAAAAAACGCAGTTGATATACGTTTGACCTATGGCAGCGCCATATAGCAGGCCAACCATTGTGGCATCTGGTTTCCCCCTTTAAGCTAGACAAGTTTCGTTTTTTGTAGTTTTTTCGTTTGACGCTTATTTCGTGAGATATTTGGCCCGGCCACGATTAATGAACCACCCTTTATACATTATAAATGTTTGGGAATTGGAAACATTGCTGGAACCATACATTTTCATTTGATCTTGATGTTAGCGTTAATTAAGCTCTTAAATCTGTTCCTCTGACGACCTGCAAAAGTTTCCTCCCTTCTTTGGGAAGACGATTCTTTGGCGTGAGCGCTACTCACCCTGTCCACCGTAACTGGCTTCTTGAATCTGTCGCTTCTACTCTGGTTGTGGGTGCCGTTTCAATTATGCTGACATTTGTGCTTCTATCTTGCCATGTTATACATGGAATCACTCTGGCCTCTCTGGCGACAGGGTTCGATCGTTTTAAGATGTCGTCTGCAACATGTTGAGGCAGTTGACTGTGAACAGAAATAAATGTAACATACTGCGAATAACTAGGCGAATGTTCTGAAATAATATAAGCGTTAGATCACTCGAAACAATGCGGGAAGATCTAAACTAAAATTACCGCATGATGCTTGTTCTACGGAAAGCAGATGAGGGGCTAAGATTCATTGGGAGAAACATAGGAAAAATACGAGAGAAATGGCTGATGAAACACTTTTTCGACCTACTCCTGAGTGTTGCTCTTTAGCTGGTAACAGTTGAGAGGTTAGGACTTAGTAGAAGAAATAGAAAAAAATACAGTGAAAAGTTGGTCATTTCATCACAAATTCCAATAGCATGTGCGGGAACGATACGAAGAAGAAAGGCAGTAGTAGTCTCTAGAACAGAGGCGTTGTGAATCATGGACAAATTCACTGTTAAAGTTCTGACAATGTACGTTCCTACCACTTGCCTCACGAAAGAACCATCAGTGGAAATCTGAGGCCGGTAATGTCGCTAATCTATAGCCCTTGCGAGGGTATCACGGAAAGTACCACAACCGAACTCACCTGAATTTTCGCTCATTGGACGAACACCTAAAATAACGAAGACGTATCTCGGCTTAGTAGTAGATACGAGACCAGTTCTGAGGAAACGATTGTAAAAGATTTCCCCGTTATTTACATGGCTTTTAGTGTGCCATAAGCTCAGCCCAGTTGGTGACACAGTGGCTAACGTCGCGGTCTATCACTTCTGCCCGCATTAGTTGGATGACCAGAGATGTCTGCAGTGATAATAAGATTTCTTGACGGGCAGCAGAAATTAGTTTCTGGAAGACAATGAAGACGGACGTCAGCAGCGTAATGATCTTATTCCAGCGTTACTTTGAGCAACTTGTGCCAGTATCACATGTGTACTAAATAACACAGAAGGTTAACGCTGTGGTGCGGTACATGAAACAATGGACAACCACCTTTCGCAGGTGGCTTTCGTTCTGCTGGTATGTTCTTTACGTTTTATAAGTTTCGAAATGATGGCACCATATCCTTAGCTAGTACGAATATTTCCTCTGCAGTGCAAGTGAAACCTTCATTGAAAACTTTGCGTTTAAAATCACTCCTAAAAACGTATAATAATCAATGAAAATACACCAGACAAAATTTACTGCCGCATTTGTGTCCTGAAGCTCTCATTCGCACGACTTTTGCCGGAGAAAACTTTAAATGAATTTTTTTAGCGAAGCAAAAGGTTAATTAAAAACATTCTCAAGGGACTTTTCGTGAAGAAACATCGGAGATAATTTTGCCTACACGCGACGCTTCGTAAGAGAAGGCGATTTTAACTTTATCTTAATGAGATACACGCAATGGAAAAAATTTGCCACAGTAAATTAAGGCAAAATAAAGTGCATGAAGTAAAGCGTAAAATAAAGCGCATCAAGGTTTCGTAAAATTAATGTGGATTTTCTGTCACTGTCTTTGGAATAGATTCCTCCTAATCACTGGGTTACATTGAAGGCAACAGATGACTTAATGAGAAACACGTAGAGAAACTGAACCAACTCATGTCAAACGTAAAACCAATATAAATCCCAGATGCATATTATTTGAACAAAGATCCTCGAAAAAGTAGCTTTACCGCGAGATGTCAATGCGCTGTTTTGAAAAGGAAATGTATTCGTGCTACAGAACCGCTGAATTTTTGTGCCAGACACGAACGTGACTCCAATCTAGAGTTGATTACGAAACAAGAGATTAATTCAAATTCCTTAGATAGTGCACCGTTTTGCGCTTAAAACTGTAAATCTGCAAAGTCAGAGATTTCTATATCAGCAAAACTTCCACATTTTGATTAAAATGTAATTAAAGTAAGGAACGTTTTCACCTTTATCTCAATCAATGTTTAAGGCTCGTTATCAGAACTACAAAATGTATCCTAAATTTTGCAATAAGATGTTGGCTTTCAGACGAAACTTTTTTTTTTAATTTTTATGTCACAGTAGCCAAAGAGGTCTCACACATAGAAATTTAATTCGTTTTGTTGATGTTTTATTAAGTGGAGAAAGTGGTCCAAATTTCGGCTTGTGTCTAAATTTGGGGTAGCTATATATTCGGCACTGGAAGGTCCTGTAGCCTACGGGAACTCTGTAAAACAGCGCTTCAGGTCACGTCAGTGTTCTATAAAACTGACGCGACGGTTCATTGTCGTATGCGTTTCTAACAACACGTACCCAATATCGACAATTCTGAAACTTTTGCAGGTATGCGTTCTTCATTTTTTCATGTGTTTCCTGTGTTTACCAATAGTCTGCTCTCTAATATACCGTGTTAAGGGTATTTTTAGCTTTTATAATATCTTTAGTTTTAACATATCTCAATTTTTCGTTGCTTTGTCATTAACTTAAAAATTACGTACTAGAAATTGTCTAAATTCGGGACATTATGTTTGGACGAAATTGCCGGTCGGCCTTGCCGCAGTGGTAACACAGGTTCCCGTCAGGTCACCGAAGTTAAGCGCTGTCGGGCTGGGCTATCACTTCGATGGGTGACCATCCGGTCTGCCGAGCGCTGTTGGCAAGCGGGGTGCACTCAGCCCTTACGATGCAAATTGATAAGCTACTTGATTGAGAAGTAGCGGTTCCGGTCTCGGAAACTCATACGGCCGGGATAGCAGTGTGCTGACCACATGCCCCTCCATATCTGCATCCAGTGACGCCCATGGTCTGAGGATGACACGGCGGCCGGTCGGTCCCGTTAGCCCTTCATGGCCTGTTCGGGAGGAGAGGAGGAGGAAATCTGGGGTACAGTCAGATTTTGCAACGTTTTAACAATATGCCTCACTGTGTTGTTTTCGTTGAAGAATACCGACAACAAAACCAAAATGTACGCTGATAAGAAAAAAACGTTACGACTACTGCGTACCGCTTGTTGACGTTGTTCGCACGTGACACGCTAACAATTGCAGTCACGGACGAGGGATCACCCTGACGAGGATTTGGGCTACAAATGGGGAAATACATTGAGATAAGTGACTTTGACAAAGGGAAGATTATTAATATGCAGAGCCTGTGAACGAGCATCTAGAAAACGGTGAAGTTGATCGAATGTTCACAAGCTACTGTCACTAGCATCTACGAGAAGTGGTAAAAGGATACTGAAACAATCACTAGGCACTGACTGGTTGGACGTCCACTGCTCTTCACAGAACTTGGTGTTTCGAGGGTTGTCCGCTAAGTAGGCCAGACGGGGATCTGTGGCATCTCTGCCGAAATATGTCAATGCTGGTGGACGCACAGATGTTTCAAATGGCTCAAATGGCTCTAAGCACTATGGACTTAACATCTGAGGTCATCAGTCCCCTAGACAGAGAACTACTTTAACCTAACTAACCTAAGGACATTACACAACAATGCCCGAGGCAGGATTCGAACCTGCCAAAGTAGCAGCTGCGTGTTTCCGGAGTGAAGCACCTAGAACCGCTCGATCACATGTGTTTCAGAGCACACCGTTCATCGTACTTTGTCGAATACGGAGCTCCGAAGCAGACTACCTCGGCATGCTCTCATGTCGACACAACGACATCGTCAATTACGATTGCTGAGGGCACGGGACCATTTGGATCAAACAAATCCATCAATGGAAACTTGTCGGCTACTCTGGTGAATCACACTTTTGCTACACCAGGTCGGATGGTCGTCCCTAAAAACCCCGTCATGGAGGTGAACGGCGGCTCGAAACGTGCAGCACACCGCGGACGCAGGCTGGTGGGAGGAGTATTATGCTATGGGACACATTCTCCTACGTTTGCATGGGACCTGTGGTAGTAATCAAAGACACGCTGACAGCTGTGAACAATCTGCATCCCGTTATGCTTGATGTCTTCTCCGATGGCGATGTCGGCATTATTATTGTCCGTGCCTCTGAGCCATGACCATGTTACAAAGGGTTGAGGAGCATTAGCGTGAGCTCACGTTGATGTCTTGGCGCCTAAATTCGCCTAATGTAAATCCTTTGAAACCCATCTGGATCACTATCTGCCGCCGTCACTGCGTACAATAATCAGTGGGCCGTAATTCCGCGAATTATATGACCTGTGCGTAGACATCTAAAGTCACATACCTCCACAGACCTACAAGCAAACTGTCGCAATACCCATCAGGGACCCTCGCTACCTCTGATTCGTAGTGGTGCCATAAGTGCAGAGGGTGGAGGGGGTGTTTATTACCATGCGTCGCATTGAAACCATTTGGGGGGCGGTTGGGGGGTGGGGTGGTGGGGGGGGAGGCATTTGGTGCCTCATACAGCACCCTGAAGTCACAAAATATGGCCCGCCAAACACACAGTGTATACAGAAGTTAGATTTGTACAGCAGTTTTCCTTTTCTTCTCCTTCCCTCGTTATTTACACCAATTGACGACATGACCACTGTTATGATACCAACACTTACGGTATTCATAATACACCAGGAGCAGTACAAATGTGATGTCTTTCAGATATAAAATTGAAAAACAATACAAATTGACAAGTTGACGGAACCACTACAAAATCGTAGACGCCTAATTGTACAGCATTATTCCAATATTGTAGCGTTTTCTCCTAGATGGTTTTCCAGGAATAAAAAATATTGCAAGCCAACGTAAACTTTTTTCTCGTCGTCCAAACAAGGATCGGTAGAATAATTTTTTTTTTAATTTCAATCTATCATCACAAAATCTTTTAGTTCTTGTATCTGTAATTATCTGTTAATATACGTTACTAATGAAAAATTATTCACCATTCTGAAAAAATTTCACAGCCCTTGAAAATATAGTTTTTTTTTCTGCTGATCCTTAAAATATACTATCTACAAATTGTCGGATGCAAATAAAATAACGCACTTATTTCTTTCTTGAGAAAAAAAATTGCTTCTCCTAAATACATTTTCATTAACTGCACATTTTACTCGCTGTCTTCAGGAGTAAGGAGTCATCTTAATTCCATTCCTGAAAATTGTTGGTTATTGGTTTTCAAATTAGGGGCAGAGTATTTTTTTAATCGTTGAAATTTTCACCCATCTTTGTGTTGGAGGTAACCATGACTAGACACCGCTGTAACTGTCGTGCAACCGGCAGAATTCCGAGTGCTATCGATGGCACAGATGAACGACTCCTCAGGAAATTTGTAAAAGACATCCGACGTGCAACAATGCACCACAACGCTGTCCACAGCGAATAGGGCGACAGAAAATAGTTTCTGTACCTGCATTAACGGTGATTCAGTGATTTTAACAGGGAATCTGAACCAGTTTGTTGCTTCTTGACGAGTGGCAGGCTTCACGAGATACTGGTACATAACTGAAAGGGTGGATCCTTGTCTGTCCGAAGAGAAACTTCGGGAAACTAACTCTAGAACCACTGCTGGAAAAAATATTAGGCAGCTGGTCGAGGATTATAGCCCGGCATACGTCGAGACAGCTTATCTATAATGATTCATGTGATAACAGATAACCACATTAAGCAATAAAAAGACGTAATCTTCGAGTAGTATAGGATCTATCAGAATGTTATTCCGCTTTGTCCATATTCTAGAAATGGCTGGTCGGACAATAGTATTTCTAAGTCTTCCAAAAACCTCGAACGTGAAATTTTTGGGTCAACCTGGTCGTCCTGTTTCCTGCAGTATCCTCTGACACGCTGTTAGACACAATGTAAACGGCATACTCCGATGTAGCCATAGAGACCAATCACAACTGATCCTGCTACCAGTTCGATTTAAGGCTACACTTGATGCAAACTGCTGTAGCGCTTATATCAGCATATCGTCACTACAACGCGGCGTACGACTATTTGGGCCTCACTGAACGATAAGTGGGATTGCGCTTCATAGATTCACTGCAGGCCGTTGATCGAATTCAAATAGAATCCCCACGTGACATCGATAGATTTGTATGTGTGAACAACTTAGATATTTGACGATAGCAGTTACAAAAGCAGGCTATACATCATCGTCTAGGTACCCTAAAAAAGCTGCAAAAATTTAGAAATCTTATGCGGTGTTTCCATCAAAAGAGAGAGTATATTATATGACAGCAGTGAAACTGTTGCAGTTGGTTAGAGGTTCTGACTCTCCGAAAGTGATCTTCAGATCTCGCTTTGCGAGAGCCAAAATTTTAATTTAATCACGTTTTCGCAACAGCATCTCGTCATATTTTAAGAAAGAAAGGGTGTTGTAATTTTATATCGACACCAGGTGAGTACATGGCAGAAAACAGTACTCTGCTGAAAATGTACTTTAAATACGATACCAGCATAACACGGTTTTCTCAAGTCCACTATTCACTTACTGAATGACGTCGGTGCACTACTATTCTGTTCGACACGTAGATGATTTACCATACTCGCATATATGATCTCGACCTACATCTAGAACAAAAATATTAATGCTATGGTACAATTTTCCATTATACTTGTGCCAGCACGGATAGCAGTCTCTTAAAATATGATTCGTTTTTATTCTAGCACATATACTTCCTACGCATTTCAATTTTATACACAGCCAAATGATATTACGCATACAAATGACCATAAACTAATTTTTCAATTGGAAGTTTTCAATTGGAAGTTTAGTAAGTGGAATAACAGAGAATGACCCTGAGTGAATTGAAACCTGTAACAGTTATAGACGATGAGGTTGTGTTCTTCGTTCCGTGACATAGCTATAATTATGCATTATAAATCTATAACGCTCACTTTCAAATTAAGTTTGCAGATCCACACGTATTATAAAAATGGATGCACGTATGTGCGTATGTTTCAAATCTCCTCCTAAAGCACTGGATTGGTTTCAGTAAATCTTGGTACACATATCCCTTAACTGCGAGGCAACAATTGTCGTGATGGTAAGAACTACGAGTACTAACCCATCGTAGTTCAGGAGTTATGACGTCGTAAACTGCAAGATGCCTAAAAAACTGCCTCGTTGTGCATAACGTTTAAATGTATTACTTCTTTTTACTTAAACCAATTAGCAACACATTTTTGAGACAGTATCCGCTAATGTCGCTGAATGTCCCTACAAAATTATTTCATTGTATGATGCGATGTGTGACACCTGCCACCGCTTTTACCGGCTTTCAATCCGAAGCGCCAACGATTGTAGGCGAAAACAATAGCCGCCTGTGGAGCTATGAAGAGACATTGCCGTAGAGACGTTTACACAATCGCATTGTGGCTACTGGACATGTATCTAGAAAGATTGGTTGTAAACAAGTTCTGAGTTAATCAAACGTTAGAGACAATTTTTGTTTTGCATATTATATTTCTTTATATGGATACTTTACTTATACATTTGTACATTATTCGTATTTCTTTGTAAAACAGTTTCATAATTTGAAAGGTGTTTCCCCGAATAGGCTGAAATGAAATTTTTTCGATACGATAATACAAACATAGTTAATTTTTGTTTTCGTTTTAATAGAAAATTGATAAGATGAATAGACGAAGAATGTCAGCTAGTAATTAAACAAAATTGTATTCCTTTGTTTATATATTCATTGCTTGGCCAGAAAAATAATAATATTGAAGTTTGTTTATTCCAGTTTGCTGCTTGATACCGCTGGGGGAAACACTATCATCTAAGAAAATTTATTTTTAGATACGCCCTACACTGAGTGCGATTGCACTTCCTCGACGGGTGGGTATATTACGCTAACCAATGCCAGGAAATAAAAGACTCAAGTTGTGATATTTACAATCCTGCTAAAATAATAAGGGCAATACAGGCGTTCCATATTTGCTTTTGTCTGTTTTCCTGTGATTCATTCTTGAGACGATTTACGCCAGTCGGCTTTAATTTGAGCTACAAGCTGATGCCGAGTTTATAAGGTTAGATGCAGAAATTTCGACACGGGCTGCAGTTAATTTCCGTTCCATTTCCTGCACAACGCGGCCCGGGGTGAGTGGAGCATCCAGCAGCTCTGCTCGGCCTGCTCGGGAGGGAACCGAACTGTTTCGTCCGAGCTCGCGACTACTTTCGGTAGTTTCGCCTGGAACGCTACATTAATTTCACGGATAGCGGCGTTCGCCGTACTCTTTCTGAGGGAACAAATTACCGGAGGTGCTGCCCAATGTGCCTCGCTTACGGAAATTTACTTCTGCCGAGCAGACCTCAGCATTCTGTCCGACTTCAGGGGCTCTGCGCACTGCAGCTTAATAATGGAGACACTGCGGTCCACACTGCCGACGAGAAACTTCTTTCCAATATTAACGATTACTTTTCTTGGATTTTTTTTTACTTCTTTGCCCACAAATGCCCTCTTTGTCAGTGCTAGTTTACTCTTCATGTCGTCTTTGGTTTCAGGCTAGCAGAATCCTTTCATTTCGTCTACTTCGTGGTGCCAAATGTTGATGTTAAATTTGTATCCAATTTTTTTTGTGCTACTCCTTACTAATTTTCTCTTTCTTCGGATTACTGTCGGTACATATTCTGTACTCATTAAACGTTTTGTTCCATTCAGTAAGTTCTGTATCTTTTCTTCGCTTTCAACTACGACAGAAGTGCCATCATCGAATCTTGTCGTTGATATCCTTTCACCTTGAATTTTAATGCCACTCTTGAATATTTCTTTTATTTTTACCATTGCTCCTTCGATGGACATGTTGAAAAGTAGGGGCAATAATCTGTATTTCTGTCTTCCGCTTTTTAATACGAACGCTATGCTCTTTTCCTTAGTCTTATTGGTCCCTATTGATGCTTCTACACATTATACACTGAGGTGACTAAAGTAATAGGACAACTCCTAATATCGTGTCAAACCTCCTTTTTCACGTCGTAGTGCAGCATCTCGCCGTTGCATGGATTCAACAAGTCGTTGGAAGTTCCCTGCAGAAATATTAAGTCAAGCTGCCTCTATAGCCGCCGATAATTGCAAAAGTGTTGCCGGTGCAACAACTGACCTCTCGATTATGTCCCATAAATGTTCGGTGGGGCCCATGTCTGGTGATTTGAGTGATCATATCATTGGCTGGAATAGCACAAAACGTTCTTCAAAGCAAAAATTGTGGCAAAGTGACACCGCGCATTGTCGTCCATAAAAATGTCATCGTTGTTTCGCAACATAAAGTCCATGGATGGCTGCAAACGGTCTCCAAGTAGCCGAACATACCATTTCCAATCAATGATCAGTTCAATTCCATGTAAACACAGCCAACGCCATTATGGAGCCACCACTAGCATGCACAGTGCCTTGTGGACAACTTGGATCAATGGCTTCTGGGGGTTGCCCCACACTCCCACCCTACCAACTGAAATCGGGACTCATATACCGAGGTCACGGTTTTCCAGTCGTCTAGGATCCAACAGATATAATCACGAGCCCGGAGGAGGCGCTTCGGGCGATGTCGTGCTGTTAGCAAAGGCATTCGGGTATGTCGTCTGCTGCCGTAGTCCATTAATGCCTTATTTCACAGCACTGTCCTAACTGATACGTTCGTCGTACGTCCCACATTGATTTCTGCCGATATTTCACGCGGTGTTGCTTGTCTGTTAGCACTGACAACTCTACGGAAACGCCGCTGCCCTCGGTCGTTAAGTGAAGGCCGTCGGCCACTGCTTTGTCCCTGGTGAGGGGTAATGTCTGAAATTTTAGTATTCTTGGTACACTCTTCACACTGTAGGTCTCGGAATATTAAATTCCCTAACGATTTCCGAAATGGAATGCGTCTAGCTCCAACTATCATTCGGCATTCAGTGTCTGTTAATTCCCGTCATGTGCCCCTGGTTACATCGGAAACCTTTTCTCCTAAACATTTGAGTACAATTGACAGCTCTGCCAATGTACTGCCCTTTTATACGAGTGCAAGCGATACTACCGCCATCTGTATATCTGCATATCGCTATCCCATGACTTCTATCACTTCAGAGCACATCCTTGTGTTAAATGAAGATATTACCTCTGACAATTTACTGGTAGTAAGTAGTAATATTCATGAGGGTAATGATGGAAGAGATAAGTGCAATAATTAATACCTTCAATTTTTGTACTATTTTCTGCCTCAAGACAAACTCAAGTTTTAACCCGCATTTACTACACGATGAGATTCTGATTATACCACTTTCTACCAAAAAGATGTACCAGGTTGAACCAATATGAAGGACTGTCCGTGGATGTCGAGTTAATTTCAGTCTTTATGCTGGCACAGGGAGTACTGGAAGTGAATGGTTTACTCCTAACTGATACGTTCGTCGTACGTCCCACATTGATTTCTGCCGATATTTCACGCGGTGTTGCTTGTCTGTTAGCACTGACAACTCTACGGAAACGCCGCTGCTCTCGGTCGTTAAGTGAAGGCCGTCGGCCACTGATTTGTCCCTGGTGAGGGGTAATGTCTGAAATTTTAGTATTCTTGGTACACTCTTCACACTGTAGGTCTCGGAATATTAAATTCCCTAACGATTTCCGAAATGGAATGCGTCTAGCTCCAACTATCATTCGGCATTCAGTGTCTGTTAATTCCCGTCATGTGCCCCTGGTTACATCGGAAACCTTTTCTCCTAAGCATTTGAGTACAATTGACAGCTCTGCCAATGTACTGCCCTTTTATACGAGTGCAAGCGATACTACCGGCATCTGTATATCTGCATATCGCTATCCCATGACTTCTATCACTTCAGAGCACATCCTTGTGTTAAATGAAGATGTTACCTCTGACAATTTACTGGTAGTAAGTAGTAATATTCATGAGGGTAATGATGGAAGAGATAAGTGCAATAATTAATACCTTCAATTTTTGTACTATTTTCTGCCTCAAGACAAACTCAAGTTTTAACCCGGATTTACTACACGGTGAGATTCTGATTATACCACTTTCTACCAAAAAGATGTACCAGGTTGAACCAATACGAAGGACTGTCCGTGGATGTCGAGTTAATTTCAGTCTTTATGCTGGCACAGGGAGTACTGGAAGTGAATGGTTTACTCTTGCTATCGTCCGATGTGAGAAAGCGTCTCCACCTGGATTGGAATCATTCGCCGACCGAGATGTCATCGCTTACAAGACCTGGCATTGTGGAATAGATGCTAAGTCCCAATCTATATCTAGTTATGTATATAGTAATATGCCTTTTACATTTATACCCGCTCCTGTCGTAAAGTTAGTAATGATGAAAAAATACATGTACGGGTTAAAGGACTTGGCGTACTTCTTGAGAATGTAACTGTGACTGGTGATGTAACCCTGTATTATAATTATTAATAACGTGTGATCTGTAGCGTCAGCCATTAACCAGGGAGCGTACATCGCGGACCGGGGGCTCAAGGGTGCAACAGTTTGAAAAAAATGGAAAACATAGTGCCGCACTGCCCGCTGGGCGCTTAGCCAGCTGGTTACGCATCTCTTCGTGATTCTGTGGATGATATTCTTTTGCAATGTTTGATGTTATGTCTCCAGTCTCATAGAGAATACTTACGAACTCTCGGTTGCTACTACCTCCAATGAATGCGAAGGAATATTCTTTATACCTTCTGTCCTTTTAGAATGCAAGTCGTCCAAAGCTCTGTTAAACTCGGATGATAATGCTGGATCTCCCTTATCTACACTATACAAAGAACTGAAATGAACCTGTGATAAATTCTTATTATTATAATTTCATAAACAGGACGTACGGTGCAAGCTAGAAGCGAATAAATCAAGAATATAGGAATGTATATGTGTATACGTTACAATTGACTCTCTAATGTATGGAACACTTAGCTGCGACATCAGATTTTGCACCACACACTTTCCTCGACCCTTCGTAGCTCTAATCGCAAACCTTCGTGTGTGTTGGCATGTGCACGAAAGAGTAGTAAGATGAAGAATTCCTCACAATACGTAAATGTGGAAAAATGATCATATTCGTAATGATGGTGAATCTCAAAGTGGGATGTGAAGCTAATTAAATATGGAATCTTGATGTAAATTATCTGCAAAAGAGCACTACTAAACCATTTTATTTAGGTCATAATGTGTTCCACGTTAATTATACAGTGTGATTTAAATGCCTCTACCTATGGGTTTTATGCAACTCACAACGCCTTCAAATACCAACCGCAAATTTTCATATTCCCCTTGGTCGCCCTGTTCAAAGTATTTGTCCTACAGAGAAAGTGAGCAGAACCATTTTGTACGAAATTTAAGCAGGTTAGGTTTCGTACTGGGATACATTTTCGCTAGAGGCCATGGTTTTCGAATTATTCAGGAAAAACGTAAAAAAGTCACCTTCAAACTCGTTTTTATTGAATAACTCAAAAACCATGGCCTCCAGCGAAAACGTAACCAAGTACAAAATTTAACCGCATGTAAGTTCGTACAAAAATGTTTTGTTGATTTTTGCTGTATGACTAATATTTTGACGTAGTGAGCGAGAGAATATCAAAATCTCGTACGAGTTTTTGAAGGTGTTGTCGGTTGCTTAAAATCCATAGGTAGGGACAACTAAATCACCATGTAATACAAGATACTTTTAGATAAATTATACCACCTTTGTGAACAAATAAAATGTTTTGCAAATATTCTAGGTGTTTTCAGCAGATTTATACCGCCTTTATTCAACTAAACTTGGACGTAAATACCACCGTAACTCTCTCCATTGAGCAGAGCGACCATTAATATTATACACTCGACTCTGCTATCGTTGTTTTCGTTTACTGTAACCTCCCGTCTTCTCAGCCCTCCCTCACTGTCAGGAATAACTGCGATAGCACTGTAACTAATCAGGCAAGAGTTCCAGAAAACTATGAAACATAAAACAATTATGGCCTTTTTCATTTGCTTTTAAATCTCACTTATACTCAGCTAGCCACACTTAGGGTTGGTATAGGTGTTTCATTCTCTTTGCATTTCTTCAAGTGACTTAGTCGTACGTTCACCAAATGTGGATGAAATTACGCCAGGACATTACTCGAGCAAATGGGTTTTGAAAATACGAGAAAGTACTATAGGTATTATTACTTGTAATTCGCGAATGACAAATAAAAATATTTATTTCGGCAGTTATTCGTTTACACTAATACCGTTCATTCGTTATTTGTGAATAGAAATTGTGTGCGAATAAAATGTAAATTTTATGCTCCAATTCTTCAGCATCTTATAAAGCAAATCCATAGGGCGCTGCTTGAGTTTCTTCTCCGAAGCATCTCGCCGGACATGTCACCAACACTCCGTTGAACTATGAAATAGCGACTCATAGGTGAAATATATGCACGTCCATTTAATGACAGTAAAGTTTAAATTCCAGGGAGAAAATTCGCTGAATTGCCGTAGGCTCTCAGTATGAGATATCATTGCCAAAGTTAAAACTGAGTTCAGAAGTACAAGAGTCAAGATCGTTAGGTGTCGGACAAGCCTCTTGCAGTATGTTTTTTCTCAGGCTGCAACGCCAGAATTCAGCGAAACGTTCCCTTTCCGGCCTTCCTTTAATTAGAATCACAATCCCTGTTCATTAAGATTCATTAGAGCCTTGTTTCCACGGACTAAATAATGCTGTCCCATAAACTGAAGTTCCGCACTGCGATATTCTGTCTACGCTCATTCATAATTAGATCATATTTCAGGAATTACTTTGCAAAGCAGCCATGAAAACCAGCTTTCACTGCGCCCTGTGGTGAAATGAATTACGGAGTGAGTGTCGTAGTTCATGAGCCGTATTGCTAGCATCCCATAAATTCGGAGTTCACCCAAATTAGCTAGTCGGAAATCCTCGTATACAGTGACAAGGGAAGTATTTACACAATGAAATAGGTCTGGCATTCGCATTATTAAGATGTCGTTAATTTATTAAAACACTTGTCGCAGTCGAAAGCGTCGATCCAACGAACATTTCAAGGAACACAGGTTTATCAGCAGTAAAAGAAAACACTGAGAAACGTGGCCGGCCCTGACCAACGTAGATAAGGGCTCGGACATCGTACGACTTCATCATATGGAAACTAACAGGTCAGCTTGAGTAATGTACAAGGCAGCAGGCAAATTAGGGAAAAACGTTAAACATTCTTTATTTTGTAGGAAGAGGCGGTGTAACGGACCACACCCTATTTGTCCTTAGTGCCACGATTTCTTTTCTCTCTGTTTCAAACTTGCTGGGTACATACTTGACACGACTTTCACTTATTTATCATACTGTTTTCGAGATATTATGTCTTACACAAAAAATAATTTATTTTATGGAACCTTAAACAATATGTGAAAAAATTATGCTTCTAATGTGAGTCTCATGTGATAAAGTCAAAAGATTAAGCAACAACTTACAAAAAAGATACTTTAAATCAAGATTTACAGTTTACAATCTTCTTGAAGACACCCTACATTTGCCTCCCATTTTTAGCCCCATTCTTTGCCGGATGTCTTGCTTTTAATGTCTCATTCATCTCAAACCTTTCTTTTTAGTTTTCTCATAGGCATTAACGCTTTACTAGCATTAACTCTTTACTAGACCTCTCAACACAAAATTAAACGGAAGTTGTCGTACTGTAGTGATTATAATTTTTATCTTTGGCACTGGGGTTCATAGTGCCAGCACGAAGGGGACTCATACCTGCACCGCCATCCTCGAAAACAAATATTTACCATCACCTAACGTTAACTATAAATAACAGTATGAATATGTGGACATAACCCTGGATACGTGGGTAATACAAGTAAAATATGACAACGAATGTAAAAATAGGCATAGCTGCAGTAATATTGACACAAACTACTACATCTATAAGTGTCTTGTCGGTGGTGAAACGAAGATAACCTCGCTGCTCACTGGTGAAACTATCTCGTGACGTAACTACCAACTACCCTTGTAACTGACACATTCACTACCAGAATTCGCAGCTTTTTTATTACATAAAGAAGGAGGCCCACATTACTACCAGGCCCCACGATATCACCCTTACATCTAACGATTTCTGTCACGATTTCTAATGCGCCGTAAATTACAAGGGAAACTATGTGAATGGAAGTAATATTTTGTTACATAGGAAATGTTAGTTACAAAAGTTACTGGGGTTCCAACGTACAGGCATTAAATTATAGAAAGTCGTTATTGTTCCTGCTGATAATAAATATTTGCGTTTATTTAATCGACTATTGGCCATTTTCAGCTATTTAGTCATTTTCAAGAGAAAAAGTTCATAAACATATGTCATAAGACAGTCAAACTGCAATCAGGGCTTCTAATTACTAGCTCAAGCTAAGGAATGTTATTGTTAGCAAGCAGATGCGGTTGGTCATTTGTCTGAAAATCCCGAACTGGCCTCTTTATTGATAGAAGTAAATATATATTGGCGTATACATTTATTAAATGTTAATTACAATATCTTCCTTTTATTTGCCACAATGCGATCATTGTAACTCCTTTTCACGTAGTGATCAATGCTGGTAAAAATTTTCCCATTAATTAATTGCTAACGAACGTTTTGATCCTTGACTTATAAATGTTTTTTTACAGAAAATGGCCGTAAAAAGTATATCTCAACTTTTTTAGCAGTATGTCTTGCACCGTAGCCTTTGGTGTCGCAAAAAAACTAAAGCCAGTTGTAGGTGTAGTTTTTAATTTTCTCCGCATGTACAACGCAAGGCACAATGAGAAATCTATGACTTATAACAAACAGCAAAACTAGCAGACCGTTATATGTAAAACTCATTTTATCTGTTCTGTTACTGTCATAATTGTAAACGAAGTTGTTACACCAGTGTTTCAGTTGATTAGACACAGAGTTTATAAAATTATAGTTTGCTTCGTCTTGTGCAAAAATCGACGAACAGCATCTTGACCAGTGTTAGACCTACTGAATAACAGCAGCAATTATAAGGGCATTAATGGAATACTGAAAGGGAAACTTCGCTAACCGGATGTGGTATATTCTTGTATATTTCAGTGTAAAAGTGATTTATTTTATTTGGAAACTAAACTAAATTTTTGTAAGAGGATTATATGTGGCTTTTCCCGTGACAGGTCTATTTGTTGTGTTGGGATATAACATACAACAAGGAGACAGGTTTTTCTGTGATTTAGGTGAAACCATACTAAAATACAAGAGTAGAGGTAGGTTATACACTCAACACTATTTTCCTTCAGTTTCTTACTTTCAGTCCGAAGAATGAGTGCAGATCACCTCCAGTGGTATTGCCTATAATTTTTTTAAATGAAAACTACATTTCTCACAGCCAGATTAGTGGAAAATCTGCAGAAAGGTGCGCTGCCTAGGTATCATACACCAAGGCGGTCAGATAGTAGTGTTTTGATAGTGGATGGTAGCTGGAAATCACATTTTGTAGCATCGATCCTTTCTCTTTTTTTAAAAATTTTCTGATCAATTCTTCTCTTTTGTAGTTGCTTCAAATATGCAGCAATAGGGAGCCACTGACAATTAGAAATTGATTAATGTGGAAAAACAATCTTCCAAGAACACCCTCTGCCTTTGCACAGTGATTTCAGGCGTATAACTTCTGCAATTCCTGTTAAAGAAGCCGCCTGACAGCGGACGCCGCCACACTCAGGGAACATTAAATTACTTTTGCTCCCGTAAAAAAGACAGAGTTTCTCACTCTGAAAACTTTTTCGGGATTTAAAATGTATGAAATGCAAGCCGGTGAGGATTAAGGCTGAAGGTAAGGAAAGAGAAAACGTTTCATCTTCGAGATATCTGCCTACCGGAATCCGCGAAAGCGAACGCAGACGCTTCGTAACATTGTGGTCAAACGATTTTCATCATCTACACAACATCAGTCACAGAACTGTATCTAACAGAATTAAAACTCATTAGGACTTCTAACTTGTTACTACGTACGGGAGCACATTACTGATAACAATACCGAACAGGTATAATCGTGGTTTGATCTTTTTCACACACAAATTACATCTGCAATACGCTTCACTGCGTTGCCCACCTGCGATATCGTTTTGATAACTCAGTTCTATCCACAGAACAAATAACGCTTGTATTCAGCGTCAGGACGAGTGTAGCGGCTAATTTACCGTTAGTATCCTTCTATTTGTAATAAATACTAAATATAGAATATTACTATTGCCGGTCCTGAAGGTTTTTAAAGACAGTTTTTCTTTTATTACTCCAGAGTTACTTGAAAGCAAGATGAATACCAGAAAAATAATTACCACGTAGCGTCGTAGCTACTGTGTTTTAAAAAAATTGTCGTAAGGAATTACTAAAATTATTTACAATACAACCGAAAATTGACTGCAAAACTAATCGAAACACGACAAATTGGAAAGGCCACGATTCCACTAGATTCTTCTTCTGTTTGTTCGTTATAAAACTATGTACTTGATGAAAGATACATTAACGTTTGTAACGCCGGAAATTTCTGTGTCTATATATATATATATATATGCATTTATGTCGATGTATAATTCGTTTGATTTGTAAATATTATTGGTATTTTTACTCTGGGTCTTGCCCAGGGAAAACTACGCTATCGAACGATTACATCGATAGGTCGTGTGGAGAACCAAAGTGTTTAAGATCTTGGGAGTGTTAACTCTGTCGCGTGGTGCATGGGGGCAGAGCAGAGCCTGGCTGGAGTAGGGCGGTGGAGCAGGTGTGTTGAGTGATGCTCCTGCGAGGTTTGGCAGCATGTAATTACGCTCGACTTGCTATGATAGTTTCTGGCACGGGGTCGCGGACGGGAAACATTAGCTGGGACACATCGAGAGCCGTTTCGCCTGGTGACCATGTCGTGAAGAAGGAGCGCCAACATCCAGCTTCTGCAACAGTGATGGCCGACAATAAGTGATTGTTGCCACCTCCTAGATCGACGACTTCAAGCCTTCAATCAACCAGCAAGGAAGGCTGAAAGCACGTAAAGTTTTAGAACCGTATGGCAGACCTCAGCTTTTCAAACTGTTCCATTTGCGTCACTAAAATACAGCAACTTAGCATGAACCTTTGTTGATCATTGTCCCAATTCCATTACCAAGCAGGGTCCCTTCCTTTTCCGAAATGAACCCGAGTCTCGTTGAAATTCAAACGCCTGCATTAAAGTAATATCATTCCATTTCACTGCTTTAATTTCAAAGTTCAGTTAAAGTATTCATAGCTGGCTACAATATTTAGATTACACAAGCACAAATTAAGAGTGCGAGTTTTGTTACCATATTTTAGCTTACCTGTGACTGCAACTCCGCTTGGTACATACTAAATTTTACTATTGTTAATTGTTCAGAGTCATTTAATTCAAGTTCAAAGTTAAATCTCTAATTTCTAAAATGCAAAGATTCATGTTGCTTTTGAGATGATTGTTGAGGTAGCCCAAGACTAACCTTCTTTTATTTAATATCGCAATGCTTCAGAAACAACGCTCACTATTAATTTCAGTCACTAAATTAACTTTCAATTTTTCGGTTTTATTAATCCTTCTGCTAAATCAAGTCAGAGTGTAGCGAATTTTATTACTTCTGACAAACATTCAGTTTTCACACAACAAGTGTCAACCTTCAGTTGCCACGCTTTTAGTGCTAATTATATGTGCATTAACCTTTCTTTTTCAGTTATTATAGTAGTTGTCTATACGACTGGCGACCGTAATTTTCCCCAAATCTCAAGTATCTAATTAACGCCAGTTAATTGTTAACGTAACGACCGTACATTTGCTTTCTTTATTAACTTTACCCTTTTTCAAAATTAATTTCCACCAATTTCATTTGCATTTTTCCTTTCATTTAGATGTAACCTTTCCTCCCTCTTTACTGACAGATTAACTTCCGTGACGATTGCTCTTCCCAAATTTCCATTAGCTAAACGCGGTTTAATTTTTCAATGTCATTAAGGTCGATAAGTGAGGGGGAGGTTACACGTTGTCATTTCATATAGTAAAAAAATTAACCCCTTTATTAAAGTAACACAGGAAATATGGTAATGATTGTCTGCAGGCAACATTAAATGGTTCAAGTGTCTCTGAGCACTATGCGACTTACCTACTGAGGTCATCAGTCACCTAGAACTTAGAACTAATTGAAGCTAACTAACCAAAGGACATCACACACATCCATGCCCGAGGCAGGATTCGAACCTGCGACCGGAGCGGTCACTCGGCTCCAGACTGTAGCGCCTAGAACCGCACGGCCACTCCGGCCGGCCAGCAACATTAAGTCAGAGAACAATCAATAAACTGTGTTGTTCCAAAATTCGTAGTTCAGATATGTTCTATAATATGATTTATTCTCCCTATGTACTTCTAGATATGACAGCACACAAAATATCTTACCCTGTAGTAAATCAACAATTGCAATATGTGGTGTGGAGCAACATTACACAATTTATTTTCGTCTCTATCAATGGAGACTAATATGGCTCACCAAGACGCCATCCAGGGCCATTGTCTTTTTCGTGTCAGTGCCACAACCACATCTCCACAATTCATGTCCGGATATTCTTGTATTCTTGACATATATTTTGTTGAGACGACTTACAACTGTGAAAATTTTAGCCAAGAAACTTCCTTAATCTTTTTATCCGAGCTTCGTTACAATAAAGAACTCTTTTAACTAAGCACCTCACAACATCGAACCGCGACATCACTGCCTACAAGCCAGTATCGATCTGTCTCCAGGTCAGTCCTCCAATGGAAAAAAAAACACATGGATTATTATTACAAATCTAAATTCAATTTAATATGAACCTTTGGGAGTCGATCTGCATTTTGCACTTTAAATTAAAAAAAAACACATTATCAATTCTCTATTGTATTACAATTAGTAAACTACACACAAAAATAAATCATTCAGCTTTTTAGATTCCCAGAGAGGACAACAGAGGTACAATCAGCTCTGACAGGTTACAGTTGATCAATACAATAGTGACACTCAAGCAGATAAAATGTTAACAGAGAAACATGTAAAATTTTTGTATTGTACTTACGAACACATGTTTTCGTTTCGTCAGACTTTCGTTTTGCGCAGAATTTTAGCCCATTGTGCTAAGTCACTGTGAACTTTCTCGATGTACACTAATACATTTCTCGGTTTGTAGGGTACAGGCAAATATCTTTAATGTTTAGTTCAGATAGGACACTCGAAGATTTTATAAAACGTAATGATTTATACAGACATGTTTATCATCATCATCATCGTCGTCGTTATCGTCATCAACATCATCACCACCACCACCATCATCATCATCATCCTTATCATCTTCGCTTTCAGGGATTAGGTGTGACGGCTATTCCGTCTTCATCAGTAAGCCTGATTTGTGGTACCTCTTCCTTGGTCTTCCAAGACCAGTTATTCGTCACTTATAGAGGTAATCGACACTTTTTCTTATCACATTTTCTTACCATTTAACTCTGCAGTCATCTATTTCATTGCTCATTGTTTAAAACTGCAACTCTTTTGTAATATGTACATTTTTTATCTAATTTTGTACATACTTCAGAGCTCTTAGGAATCTCTTTGCAGAGACATGAATTGCATTTTTCCACACTTTGGAAAGTTTCCCGGTCTTACTGCCGTAGAAAACGACAGGAACTGCCATAAGTCAGTAAAATTTAATTTTGGTTTCTTTCGAAAACTTATTTTTTGCTACTCTATTTACAGTGCCACAAGTACTTGTGAATTCTGCAGCTTTTTATCTGCGGGGTAATCTTCAGCATAAATTATTTCACCTCCAGGATGAAATTTTTTACTGGTTCTTATGATAAATAGCAATTTGTGAACTTATATATTTGACTCTTCTAAATACTATTTCTTTTGCTTCACATTACATCTATGAACAGTAAGTTGCGTTAGCAGTTTCGCATTTTATTTTTGTCAGTTATCTATACAATAATAATTTAAGTCCTCCTTCTCGATTTTTTATCTCTATACGAGAGCTAGTCTCAGGAACTGCTGCGATTTTGATATAGTCTTCACTAATAGACAGGTCGAATCAGCGGGAAAAGTTTGTGCGTAAAATTTATTACCGCAACGCCAGACAAGTCGTAAGGCCATAGACGCTTATTAATGCAAATCCAGGGCAAATCGCTACTCATGCACAACGAACTGCTCCTCGGCGACTTTGTGTTTATGTATATTTCGGTTGATATTCTTAAGCCGAGGTGAAATACAATTTTATGCATTCTCAAAATGTCGGGGTCTTTCAGATAAAGTGTTTATCTCTTTAACTTAATAATAAGCGAGAGGAATAATTATTTAGATTGGTAAACATAAGAATAGTTATTCTTTTTGTAAAGCATGACTATCACATGTTTAAGATAGCTTCCCGAGCGAAGGTGACTAAGAATCACTATTCTGCGAATATGTATTCGTACAGTGCATTCATAAAAGCAATTTGTCGTTATCAAGTGATGATTGTTTCTGTGAAGGCGCATTTGGTAACGGTTCACCCATAGATGCCTAGAAGACAAGCCCACCATTGTCGAAAGTGTTACGATGCGAACCGGTAAAAGTTATGTTCCAAGGAGCCAAGTGTTACGTTCTCGATGCTACTGATAGGTTGGTTGGTTGATAGAGGGGAGAAACCAAACAGCACGGTCATCGGTCCCATCGGATTACGGAAGGATGGGGAAGGAAGTCGGCCCTGCCGTTTCAAAGAAACCATCTCGGCATTTGGCTAACGCGATTTAGGCATACCACGGAAACTTAAATCAGGATGGCCGGACGCGGGTTTGAACCGTTGTCCTCCCGAATGCGAGTCTAGTGTGATAATCTTTGCACCACTTCACTCGGGGCTGCTAATGATACATGGGTGGAATGTGGCCAAAGGAATATGACGCTGTAGGATTTTGGACGGGCAAGCAAAACGATTAGTTGACACACATACACTTTAAATAAATATATCGTGCGTGAAAAAACCTATATTGTTCACAGCTGGTGACATCCGAGGCAGAAGGTAGACGCGTGAGTAGTCTCGGTATACTGAATGTTTGCCGGTAGGGCTACCAACAACTCTATGTAACGTTCGGGACCAACTAGAGACGCGGAACTAATATCGAATAGAAGATTGGTGCCTGCCGCTTATAGCCCCCTCCTCGCAGTCTTCATTGATCGGCGGCCTGGAAGTTCTTCATTGGTGGCGATGTCCAAAGGGCCCCTTGTGGCGTCCGCAGAAATCTTCGAGAGGGCTGCGGCAGTATCGATAGACTACGATACTGTAGAAAGAAGTTATAAAGTGATTAGGTTATGTGGCAGTCAACAGGAGTATAAATGAATATTTCCTATTCTATACGGCTCTCTGGATACATTCTGAATAAGCAGCAATTGCATGGAAAATAGCAATGGCGGCAGAAGTCGCCAGCGCTGCGTAATAAGGCTTCCGTGTGAGGAGGCTTAAACTGACTGTTCAGATGTATAAGAGTACAGGGGTTGGACAAAAACATGGAAACATCGTGAGAAAAGCATGTATGAAGAAAAATGCAGATGCTGGCCAATTCTACAAGTTGCACTGTTTTATTCGACCACGAACGGAATATGTGCAACGGCGTCGTTACTTTGCGAGGGTCAGTTGTGATTAGGAAAGTGTACTGTGTAGCTGTGAGTGCATTATGTCGCAGATAAATGAATTCAATCGTGGGCAAATCGTTGGTGCTCGTACGGTGGTTTCTCCCAGGGGAGCCGAGGGTTTGGCGTTTCAAGAGACACCGCATCGAGACAGCTCCATAAGCAGGAAACTGCAGGGCGATGTGGAATTCCAGATTCACTCATCTGTGCTGCAGATGCCCATAACAGGTAACAATGGTGCCGCAGCCATAAAACTTGGTCTATGAAACAATGGAATAATACCATGTAGTCTGATGAGTCTTGTTTCACATCGCAAGGGTGAAAGATGGCTAGGATTCATTGATGATTTGGATAGCTATATCGTGGTATTCCATGGCTCTTGGGTACTCTGCAAGATTGCATTACTGCTGGGGATTATGTGACCGTTTTGGCTGGCCAGTTCCATCGCTTAGAACAATGTTTGTTTCCCAGCAGTGATTCTGTTTTCCAAGATGACGGAACACAGTGCTTACACGGTCGAGGACTGGTTTAGTGAGTACGAAGATGAACTGTCGCATCTCACCAGTCCACCACGGTCGCCAGATCTCACTGTTATTAAGCCTTTGTGGTCTACACTGGAGAGAAGGGGTGCGTGGTCGCTAACCACCTCCGTCATCGCTACCTGAACTTACCACTGTTTTGCCGGAAGAACTGTGTAAGATTGCACTGGAAACCATACAACAGCCGTATTTATCCATTCAAAGATGAATGGAAGGTGTATTGAATGCCAGCGTGTCTTCTGCACCTATTAGGCGTGATAATCAGTTGTGTTTTTAGTCTTTTCATACATTTGTCCATCCATTTACAGCCGTATAAGGCCACCTTTATCAGTGATTTACAACTTAGCTGGCTTTTAACGTTTACTTTTCTGTCTTTTCTTGTAATTTTAAGATTCTCTTGAATATTTTGAAACATATTTCAGCGCTTCAACCATGCTAATTACAACTACATAGAAGTTTCTACCTATTCTGTCTAATAGTGTGTCCGGAAACATGCTACCGTCCTTCTGTAGCATCGAATCACATATTTCGCAAATTTTGTTACTTTACCCAAGCTTTCATATGTATATACCAGGGTCACTCCAAAATAAATGCACACTATTTTTGTAAAAATACAGTTTTAATTCTGCATGTGTGAAAGTTTTACAGCATATAGATACATCCTTCCTGCTTGTTTTCAAACTTAGTTCAACCTGTTCCCGTGAGTGTCGCCGTCACAGCCTGTATTCAAGATGGCTGCTACACTCGACGTTCGTCAGAAGCAACGTCCTGTCATAGAATTCCTGTGCTGTGAAAACGAGACAGTGAGAAACATCCACAAGAGGTTGAAAAAGGTGTATGGAGATGCTGCTGTCGATCGCAGTACAGTTAGTCGGTTGGCAAGCAGGTTACGTGATGAAAGCTGGCACTGAAAGATTGAGGATTGTCCTCGCAGCGGCAGGTCTCGTACTGCACACACTCCAGACAATGTGCAGTGTGCAGAGAGTTAACGAATTGGTGACTGCTGACAGACGCATCATAGTGAACGAATTGTCACGCTACGTTCTGATAAGGGAAGGAAGTGTTTGCAGAATACTGAAAGTGTTGGCGTTAAAAAAGGTTTGTGCCAGGTCGGTTCCCAGGATGTTGACAGTGGCTCACAAAGAAACAAGAAGAACGGTATGCAGCGAACTTTTGGAACAGTACGAGAATGGTGGAGATGAATTTCTTGGAAGAATTGTGACAGGTGATGAAACATTGCTTTCACCAGCGACGAAGAGGCAATCAATGCAAATTCACCCAAGAAAAAAAATTCAAAACCACACTTTCTGCTGGAAAAGTTATGGCTACGGTGTTTTTCGATTCCGAATGACTCTTGCTTGTGGACAACATGCCAAGTGGAACCACCATAAATTCTGATGCATATGTGACGACACTGAAGAAATTTCAAGCTCGACTGAGTCGTTTTCGACCACATCAGCACAATCAGGATGTTTTGCTGTTGCACGACAATGCACGGCCACATGTCAGTCAAAAAACCATGGAAGCGATCACAAAACTCAGATGGACAACACTGTAACACACGCCTTACAATCCTGACCTGGCTTCATGTGACTATCATCTCTTTGTGAAACTGAAAGTCTCTCTTCGTGGAACAAGGTTTGAAGATGATGACTCCCTTGTGCACGCTGCCAAACAGTGGCTTCAACATGTTGGTCCAGAATTTTACCGTGCGGGTACACAGGCGCTGGGTCCAAGATGGCGTAAGGCAGTTGAGAGAAATGGAAATTATGTGGAGAAATGAAAATATTATTCCTAACGTATGTATCTACACACTGTAAAACTATCAAACATGTATAATAAAAGATGGATTTTAAAAATAATAGTCTGCATTTCTTTTGGAGTGACCCTCGTAGGTATATACAACACAATAGTGAACACTCATTTGACCTCGTTCTGTGATATTACTGTCTAGGAAGTAAACTTATTCAATGTTGTGTTTCTCACATCTCGAAAGCCGAAATGGGTTTAAAACACGATTTTTAGTTATTTACAAACAATGCTCGTACCACCTGCACTATACATATACCACTCAGATTTTTGTTCCAGTCTTTAGTTATGCGTATCTCCTTCATCCCTGCGTAGTTTAATGGAGATCCATCCTGAAAGCAGGGGCACGGCAACGAATAGCTCAGCTGAGGCCAAAGCTATATCTCCAGTATCAATATTTCACTCTGCAATATCCAGGGCTATTAAGGCGAGTCTTCAATTATGTATTCCGTCGGGAGCTGAACCCAGCGATTTTTTTTTTCCACGGAAGACTGAGCTATTTTTTGTTCTATCACGTTAGAGTTTAAGGTTCAAATGGCTCTGAGCACTATGGGACTTAACTTCTGAGGTCATCAGTCCCCTATAACTTAGAACCACTTTAACCTAACTAACCTAAGGACATCACACACATCCATGCCCGAGGCAGGATTCGAACCTGCGACCGTTACGGTCTCGCGGTTCCAGACTGTAGCGCATAGAATCGCTCGGTCGCCCTGGCGGGTTTGAGGTTAAGGATTCATTTTTTTTTTTTACCTCGTGTGTATATGATTATTAAATTACGTTCTGCGGGCTTACATTGATTTTGTCCTCTTTGTTAAAAACGGAAGCAAATCTCTAGAATGAGTCCTCAATCATCATTAATATTTTGTGAATAAAACTGTCTAGATCGATAAATAAAACGTTTTCATTTATTAAAATATTTAATATTGAAAGTGAACCTTGTTTCTCGCGTTCAGTTTTCTGATATTTTTGTCATGTTGAATAATCGGGTTTCTGCCAGTGGTCTTTCCTGCAGAAATAACCTGCTGAAACCCGATTATTCAACATCACAGTGTCTCGCCGGGAAATCCCGAAGAATTAGATTAGAAGACACTATGGAGATGAAATGTATCTGAATATTAGAAAGCTGGAGAAGCTTTGACAAAGGAAGGGGAGACTGCTCAGTTCTCTCTTTTTCCTGCTCTGATGCCGAGAACAGGATGTGGGTCTGGCACTTGCTAGAATTAAACATCTCGTCAATAGCAGAGTGGCCAGCAGAATTAAACATCGAGCGATTTTATCATTGGTCAGGGAGAGTGTAAGTGACATGCGCCACCATCTCGATGTGACATCCAGAGAGTTCCTGTCTCCACACCATTATAGTGAATTCTCTAACCGGATAAGACTGGGACCTAGTTTATGGCACCTCCTGCTCCCTAGCGGAGTGCATGAGGAAGACATCACCGTCCTGTCAACTAGCCAAGATTGAACGTTTTAACAACAAGGTGTAGCAGAACGAGGACGCTCGGACGGTCATCAACCTGAGCGAGAAGGAACTTGAAGCAACCACCTTGAAAGTATTGAGAAAGGGTCTTAATTTTGCAGTAACCCCCAGAAATGTTCTTGTTGTGGCCTTCGTCAGTGCAGTAGAGCAGGTAGTACTGAAACTTCCTGCTAGTGAGGCTCAAGAAGTCCGAAGAGAGACGTGTAGAGCGCTCACTAAAACCAGATTGCCCAAATTAAACATCTCCGGTGATGAGAGTGTGGCCCTCAAACAAGTCCGAGAAGACGACAGCTTTGTTGTGTTACCATCAGATAAGCGGAATGCTACAGAAGCCAGATTATGACAGTAAGGTGCAACGACTTCTCGATGACCCGGCATGCAGACCAGAAGCAAGGGACCGCACAGACAATGTGGATAATAAGACCAGGGCTCTTCTGAAGGAAGCCTTTCAGAAAAGATCGTTAAGGAGATAAGGACTAAAGCACCAGTACCACCAGACTTAATGCCCTACCTAAGATTCACAAGGGAGGGATTCCTCTACGTCCAGTAGCCAGCAATATTAGCACAATCACCTACCTCACTGCTCAACACCTCAAGAAGATACTCTCACCATACGTGGGGAAGTGTGCCCACACATTCGCAACTCAGAGGATTTCCTACATCACCACATGCATCTACAGATCACGGAACCTGACATTATGGTCACCTTCGACGTGGTTTCCCTGTTCACCCGCACACCATTGACTGATTCACTTGACACGACTGAGAAAAGTTCTACGGTGTTCTCCTGGACATATTCAGGCACACAGTGACCTCGACGTAGACTACTTCCTATGTTTGGGTCAATTCCACGAGAAAAAGGAAGAAGTAGAAATGGGCAGCCCCCTCTCATCGATGGTGACCAATCTCTTTATGGAAAGATTTGAAGAGGAGGCACTTACATCGGGCCCAGATTAAACGAAATGATTTTATAGGTACGTGGATGAGACCTTTGTCATACGGTCCTATGAGAGGGAAAAGTTCGATATTTTCTTGAACCATCTAAACTAAGGCCACTCTGAATTCCCCATGGAACTGGGGAAAGATGGGCCACTCCCTTTCCTAGATATACCAATGAAGAGGAAGGCAAGTGGTACCTTCCGACACAGTGTGTACCGCAAACCCATTCACACCGACCTGTACCCGCAAGCCACCGGTTGCCACCAGATGGTACAGAAAAATGGTTCACCAGGCACGGACACTGTCAGATCGTGATAATTCGGCGAAGGAGATAGAACATCTATAGTCTGTGTTCTACAAAAATGGATACTCTGCTAGAGGTGTTCAAAAGGCAGTGCGACCTGTTTCCCTGCCAGAGGTTCCTGAAGAAGTACACGAAGAAACGCAGAAGGTTGTATATTTGCCATATGTCAGGTCGATATCTGCCAAAGTCAGCAGAATTCTCCTCGAACATAATATCAAAAGCATGTACCATCCACCCACCAAGATGAAGGCTGTGCTAGGGAGTGTTAAGGATGACCTGCGTCTACCATACGATGTGATATTGCATACAGTCGGCCAGACGACCAAGACCGCTAATATCGGGTGCAAAGAGCACTAAACATACACCAGACTGAGACAGGCAACCAAGTCAGCGATTGCCAAGAATTGTTTAGAACGCAATTATACTATGAAGTGTAATTATGTCAAGTTTTAACACAAACATCGATATCCTGGGACAGCGTCATCAAAGAGTCTGTTGAGATTAAGGTCGCGGAGAATCTCATTAACTATGACACTGGTTTCCACCTGAGCTCTGCTTTGAACCCGGCACTCGATCATCTGAAGACGCAATGGAGGCAACATCGAGTCCCCAAGGGACGCAAATACACTGACTGAAAATGACTTACAAGTTCGTGGCGTCATCGGCGATGCTGCAATTCAGTATGGTGTTGGCCCACCGTCAGCCTTGGTGACAGCTTCCACTCTCGCAGGCATACGTTCAATCAGGTGCAGGGATGTTTCATAGGGAATGGCAGCCCATTCTTCACGCAGTTCTGCACTGAGGAGATGTCTCTCGGTGAGGCCTGGCACGAAGTCGGCGTTTCGGAACATCCCAAAGGTATTCTGTAGGATTCAGGTAAGGACTCTGTGCAGGCCAGTCCATTACGGGGATGCTACTGTCATGCAACCACTCCGCCACACGCCGTGCTTTATGAACAGGTGCTCGATTGTGTTCAAAGATGCAGTCACCAACTCCGAATTGCTCTTCAACAGTGGGAAGCAAGAAGGTGCTTAAAATATCAATCTAGGCCTGTGCTGTGTTAGTGCCACGAAAACCAACAACGGGTGCAAGCCCCCTCCATGAAAAACACGTCCACACCATAACACCATCGCCTCGGAATTTTACTTTTGGCACTATACTCGCTGGCAGATGAAGTTCACCGGACATTCGTCATACCGACTCTCTGGCATCGGATCACCACATTGTGTATCGTGATTAAGCACTCCAAACACCGTTTTTCAACGGTTCAGTCACCCAATGTTTACGTCCCTTGCACCAAGCAAGGCGTCGTTTGGCATTTACCGGCGTGATGTGTGGCTTATGACCAGCCACTCGACCATGAAATCCAAGTTTTTTCACCTCTCGCCTAACTGTCATAGTACTTGTATTGGATGCTGATGCTGTTTGGAATTCCTGTGTGATGGTCTGGATAGATGTCTGCCTATTACACATTGCGACCCCTCATCAACTGTCGGCGGTCTCTGTCAATCAACAGACGAGGTCGACCTGTACGCTTTCGTGCTGTACGTGTCCCTTCACGATTCCACTTCACTATCACATCGGAAACAGTGGACCTAGGGAAGTTTAGACGTGTGCAAATCTCGCGTACAGATGTGTGACACAAGTGACACCCAATCACCTGACCACGTCCGAAGTCCGTGAGTTCCGTGGAGAGTTCCATTCTGCTCTGTCACGATGTCCAATGAGTACTGAGGTCGCTGATATGGAATACCTGGCGGTAGGTGGCAGCACAATGCACCTAATATGAAAAACGTATGTTGGTCACATAGTGTATGAAGATGGAGTTAGAGATAACAGCCCAGTACATGTAACGAAGGACGCACGCGAAGTGGTACCTCAGGTACAACACCTAAGGATGTCCTACCGAGTCTCGATTGGAACACCATCGGCCCTAAAAATAACACTGCAGCCGCTCCTGGCGGCAGTGATTTCGGACGAACTCCTAACAAGGCACACCTCGGTAACAGAACGTCGTAGATCACAGGAGGACTTAAATGATGCCAATCGGAAGATAAAAGGTCTAGCAGGGCTTGGACATAATTGAGAATAGAGCCAGGTGGACAACAGATAATAACGACGAAGTACGCGCACAGCGTTCGGGACGGCCGTGGCTAGAAGGAAACGCTACAGCCGCTGCTATTGGTCGGCATATACCACTGACAGAGCACCCGACACGGTGTCGACCGCACAGAGGGCTCCTAGCACAACATGGGTATAAATACCAGACTCGTTCGACACCGGAATCACTGAAGAAGACTGCGAGTCGTGCAGATCAAATATAAAGGTGCAGGAAAGAAACGAGAAACCTGCGGAAACCCGCTTATTCAACATGACAACGCCGCGTCAGGAAAGCCTGAAGAATTACACTTTCAGATATTTGATGACGCCGAAAGGTCATAGCAAATAAAGACATTTTATTTAGCGATGTGGATGGGTTTATTCATAAAACATTTCTTTATTGTTGCCGCAAATTCTGTTCTAAAAAGCCTATGCAGTTGTTTGACATTTGCTGCTAGTCCCGCTTACTTTTCGGCAGGAAAACCATGTCCTCATTGAAACTAATTATTCTTCTTTCCTTGTTATGATCCTGACAGGAAGTTGTTTTAGTTCCCTAATTGTGTCTTTGATTCACAGTGTAATAGCAGATCGACTGCAACTGTATTTTTCGCAGACTAGAGAACGAAAAACAGTTACCAATCCTTTCTTTTTAGAGGAAACGTCAAGGAGCTCCTCTACTAGTCCTCAGTTCATTGTATTATTATTAAAAGACATAGTGATTTATGTGATATGTGGTACTACCGAAAATTACTGGAAGTTAAGACTGTAGAAAAGGTAATAACTGCACTTCTCCATCAAATCGGTGAGGAAACGAGTGTATGTAAAACACTAATTCTGGTTTCTAATTATCACAATAAATACTCTACGGAACTCATACAGCAGCAACGGCACAGATATTACTTCTACATCGAACTCTGTCCTTTTTCTGCGACGTGGCTGTATTGTAATTTTGGCTCGTTGTGACTTTACATCCGCTTATATGCGGTCTACGAAGTTCTCAAAACAGTGGTTAGTAAGTCCTTTACAAGGTGTCATTTCCTTTGAGAGCTGCGTCAGTTTCAGTTTCTTCATAATTACTGCTGGAATACTCACGACTCGTTTACACAGGCGAATGTCTGCTGTCACGAGGAATTCGGATTTCCCATTTTTAAACTGTCACCATTTATAAGTCACTCGACTAGCAGTCTATACAGGTGCTAATTAATGTCCTACTGTTTTCATACAGCGTTCAGAAAACAGCGGGAAGGTTCTAGTGTTTCGAAGTTGAGGCTCACTTTTACTCAACATTTTTTCATTGTTCCTTAGTTCTGTTCTGACCAGACCTGCTGAAACGGTACTGAAAGACTGGAGTGCTGTAATGAGCAGTCCGATTATTAATTCTGATCTGCCTGAGCGATGCGCATCGCAAAACGCATTGGATTTTAATGCACCCACACCCAGTCACAGTCATGTTTGGACAGACAGATGACACTCACTGCTTTTGTCCCTTCGGGTAGCTGGCAAGTGAGGTGATACGTCGAAGACATCTGCACACAGAATTATTATGAATAATTGAATTGATTTCATAAGTTCACCGTAACTATCCAAATTGAATCGTCACAAACTCAACCATCAAACAGAAAAACTAAAAAGCTTTGTATTTTTACAGCTGCACTTAAAGTTCCTACCAGGAGAACGCAGCAGTGAGCAGTTAGGAAAGATGGCCGATAGTTGCCGAAAAGAGTACGTTGTGCTTGAAAAGCATTCTCATCAGTTTGCCGTAATAGGGCAACGACGCATCAGAGCTAAGTTCAACGTAGATCAACCAACTGCCAAATCGTTTCGGTGGCTGTATGCGCAGTTTGAAGCTTGAGGGCGCACCTGCAAAAGAAAATGAAAGGGTTGACTTGAAGCAAAGGAACAAACGGTTAACCGCGAGTTGAACTTACCACAAACGACTGCAGCAGAAGCCTTATGGCTTACAGCTGGTGCAAGCCCTGACTCCCAGTGACTGTCAGTTGTTTCGAATTTTCGGCACAGTTTTAACAGCTAATGGAAGAGGTCTCAAGCGATCAAGCAACATTTCTTGTCAGTGGCACAGTGGACAGGCACAATGTGCGAACCTGGGAGACATAGATTCCACGCGCTATTGTGAACCACTTTAGAGGTTCGCCAAAAGTTAATATTTTCTATATAGTTTTACAGTTTAAAGTTTACAGCCCGTATTTCTTCTGTGAAAAGATCGTTATAGGACACGTGAGTCTGGACATGCTGGTGAATTGGCTCACGTCACAAATGGAGACTAGCTGTGCGAACTTCATTTACCAACAGGATGGTGCTACAAGATATTCGGGAATTCTTAAATTCAAATTCAGGTACCAGAACCGGAGACAAAATTTGTGGTGGTGTTGATGATAAGCAGAATATTTCATTGTCTCCACGCTCTCCTAACCTAACCCCTCGCGATCTTTGTCTGCGGTTATGAGAAAGATTCAGTGTTTACGCCTAGTCTACAAAAAAATTTACCTTATCTGTGAGACAGCATCAACTATGTTTCCAAACAGATTGATAGGGCATGCTGCATTGACCGTGGGAAGAACTTGATTATCGACTTACTATTGCGGAATATGTAGGGGCGCATATAGAGCACTTGTAAACTGGTAATAAATAAACTTTTTAAGTTTTTCTGTATGTGGTCTAGAAGTGCTGGGTCCTGGGTTTGAATCTCACCATTGCTTAAATGAATGAAAGTCATCAGCAATGGCGGCCAATGACTTCAGGCCTTGTCAAAGAGGGCGGAGAAGCGGACAGCGGTTCAGGGCACCCTTTTGCCCTTAGGGCTGTAAACTGCCCGTGAAAGGCGAAGGAATGAGCAATGATGTACGGCATCAGGATGCTGTAGCCATTGGAAACCACTGCATTAAAGACACATAATGTATATCGACAGGCTATGCTGCATGTAACTGATAAAGTGTGATGATGAACTCTCCATCAGCAAAATATTCCGGATTAGTCCCCCATTCGGATATCTGGGAGCGGACTGTCTAGTGGGAGGTGACGATGAGAAAAAGATTGAAAACCCAACGGAAGGGTATAGTTCTACGATTCCGAGCGTAGAAGGTTGAACATGGTACGTAAGTTAGAAAATCAGAAAAGGAAAATGCTAAGGCTCCATCTAAATATGTTGGGGGTTAGTGAAGTGAAATGAAAAGAAGAGAAAGATTTCTGGCCAGACGAGTGTCATAGCAACACCTGCAGAAAACGGTGTAATGGGAGTACAGTTTGTCATGAATAGGACGATAAGGACAGAGAGAGACTTACTGTGAACAGACAGTGATAGGGTTGTACTCATCAGAATCGACACCAATCCAACATAGACAACAATAGTCCAGGTATACTTGCACATGCCGACGCCAATAGCGGAAGAAGACGAGACAGAGGAAGTATATGAGGATATTGAACGGTTAATTCATTAATTAAAAGGAGATGAAAATGTAATAGTCGAGACGTATTGGAATGTGGTTGTAGGCGAAGGAGTAGAAGAAATGATTACGGAAAAATATGGGCTTGGTAATAGGAATGAGAGATGAGAAACACTGAGTTCTATAACAAATTTCAGCTAATAATAGCGAACACCCTGTTCAAGAACCACAGAAGGAGGAGGTACACTTGTAAAAGACCCCGTAACGTGGGAATATTGCAGTTGGGCTACATCATAGTCACATAGAAATCCTGAAGTCAGATATTTGTTTGTAAGGCGTACCATGAGCAGATATAGATTCAGATCACCATTTAGTAATGATGAACAATAGACTGAAGTCCAGGAGAAAGCTCTAGGAGAAACAGGAATGGAAATGAGATACTGAAGTACTGAGTAATGCTGAGGGGTGTTTGAATTTCGGTGCGTTGGAAGTTCGCTGACGATTTAGACCATGCGATAAAGAATATCAAGGTAGGAAGAGTAGTGGACATCTATAAAAAGGTCACCCACAGACAAACAAAGATACAAGGAAGGTAAATAAGAAGAAATCATGGGTAACAGAGTAAATACTTCAGCTGATCAACGAAAGAACGAAGTTCAATAATGTACAGGGATATTCAGGAATACAGAAATACATGTCACTTGGGGATGAAGAAAATAGGAAGGCCAGAAAAGACAAGGCGAAATGCCTACATGAAAAATGTAAAGAAATCGAAAAAGAAATGATTGTCCGAAGGACTGATTCAGCATATAGAAAAGTCAACACAATTTCCTGTGAAATTAAAAGCAAGGGCGGTAATAATAACATTACCATGGGAATTGCACTGTCAAATACCGAGGAGAGAGCGGATAGGTGGATTGCCTCTATGAGGCGAATGACTTGTCTGATTACGTGATAGAAAAGAAACACCAGTCGAAAAAGATGAGATAGAGGATCCAGGGTTAGAATCAGAATTTCAAAGAGCTTAGGCCAAGTTAAGACCAAATAAGACAGGAAGTATAGATAACATTCCATCGTAATTCCTAAATTCATTGGGGTGTAGAGACAACCAGACCACTACTCAAATTGGTATTTAGAATCTATGAAACTGGCAACGTACCCTCAGACTTTCGGAAAAATATTATCCACAAAATTCTGAAGATAACAATAGCAGATAATTCCGAAACCTATCGCGCAGTCAGCTTAACAGCTCATCCATCCAAGCTGCAGACAGAAATAATACAAATAAGAATGGAGGAAAATGAGAAACTGTTAGATGACGATGAGTTTGGCTTTGGGGAAGGTAAAATCACGAGAGGGGCGATTATCTCGCTGCGGCAAGACTGAAGAAACACCAAGAAACGTTCGGATGATTCATCGAACTGGAAAAGGCATTCGACAGAGTAAAATGGTGCAAGATGTTCGAAACTCTGAGAAAAATAAGTGTAAGCTATAAAGAAAGACAGGTAAAATATAATATGTACAGTAAATAAGAGGGAAGAATAAGACTTGAAGACGAATGACGAAGTGCTCGAATTGCAAAGATTCTAAGACAAATCTGTTGTCTTTCGTCACTACTGTTCTATCTATACATTGAGAAGCAACGACGGAAATGAAAGAAAGGTTAAGGAGTGGGATTACAATTCAAAGTGAAAGATATTAGTGATCAGCTGATCAAACTGCTATCATCAGTGAAAATGACGAAGAATTACAGGTTCTGTTGAACGGAATGAACAGTCTAATGAGTACAGGATATGGACTGAGAGTAAATCGAAGAAAGATGAAAGTAATGAGAAGTAGCAGGAGTAACAACAGTGAGAAACTTAACATCAGAATTGGGGAACCTGAAGTAGTCGAAGTTAAGGAATTCTGCTATGTAGGCAGCAAAATAACTCATGATGGACTTACCAGGACATAAAAAGTAGACTAGTACTGCCAAAAAGGGCATTCCTGGCCAACAGGAGTCTTCTAGTATCAAACATGGGTCTTAATTTGAGGAAGAAAATACTGAGATTGTATGTTTGGAGCACAGCGTTGTATGCTAGTGAAACACGTGGGAAAACCGGAACAGAAGAGAAACGACACATTTGAGATGTGGTGCTACATAAGAATGTAGAAAATTAGGTGGAATGTTAAGGTAAGGAATGAGCAAGTTCTCCAAAGAATCATCGGGGAAATTAATGTATGGAACACACTGACAAGAACAAGGGACAAGACAATAGGACATCAGGGAATAATTTCCATGGTAGTAGGTGGAGCTGTTGTGGTTAGAAAGTGTAGAGGAACACAAGATATTGAAAGACATCCGACAAATAATGGGGATGTAGATTGCAAGGGCTACTCTGAGATGAAAAGGTTGGCAAAGGAGAGGTATTAATAGCGGGCCGCATCAAACCAGTCAGATGAGAGATACTCAAAAAACGAAAATAATTGTCTTCAAAGCCCTGCGAGAATATGCCAAATAATACAGCTACAACGAAACTGTGAAATCAGTTCAATCGTTTTATAATAGGCATGTACAACTGCCAATGCGTGGTACGCTGGGAGAAAGCTGAATATAAAGAAAAATTGTTTACATGAGATCGCTATGACAAATTTACAAAAAAGTTGAAACTAATGGCGATTGACAGAGGAAACGGGAAGGCATAGATCGGAGAATGCTAAAAGCTATCTTGCTATACCACAACGTGGCAGAGACAAGTACCTGAGCTATATTCTAAAATAAACGATAATATAGCACTTTGTCATTGCTCATGACAAAAAAAGACTTAAAACGCTGTTTTAAACGATTTGTTGCTCATTCATTCTGCAAGTGTTAAAGAACTATGCATAAAAATCGTATCCATAAGGACGATTTTCCGGTGTTTCAGTTCTGTTATTTAGTACAATTACCAATGTTTCAAAGGACACTGGAACAGCAACTCAGTTTCGAAGAGTCTACTTCAATGGTGCAATTTCAGTACTTTTAGACACACGATCAAAGTTTAACGAAATGTACAGAATGGTTTCCAGAAATCTCACACGAGGCTAAGATCCTGAGTCCAGAGACATGGGATGTGATTCATACTCAATGAACTGTATATCCCTGCTCGCCCACTCAATACGCATTTATTATAAAATTAATAAATGTGAGAAAAACAAAATTTCCTACCAGATGAAAACTTTCCTAAGCAACTGTCTTACCAACTTAGCTATTCACGCATGATTTCCGACTCGCCCACAGCCCTGCTTCCACCAGTTCCTCTCAGCTTAATAATCATGCCTGAATATCCCAGTCGGAAAAGCAATTGCACACAAAAAGCAAAGGCTTCGGGTTCGTGTCCGGGTCGGCACACAGTTTCAGTCTATGCTGTCAGGAAATTTCAATAGCTCTGTGCTACAGAGTGAAAATTCATTCTTTAAAAGTTCAGACTGCTTTCAAAAAGGAAACAAAGATAATAACGATTTTAAAGTAATGCCCGTAAAACTAAATTGTGGAAATACCGTCACCAGTTCTCCGTTTTATTACTAAGGAGACTGGCTCAGCAATATCGGAAATCACCAAACATGCCAGTTCGATCATTCGTCTCGTCAAACTGAAGCACACCGTCATTAGTTTTTACGGTAGTACACTAGCCCAACATTCCTCTCTGAGCTAACGGACGTACTGTTCGTGCTGCCCTACTGTCCAGACTTATGAAATGGCGTCACGCCGCCTCACCCACGCAATCTACATTACCCGCACCTGGTGCGCACGTATGACGTTAAGTGACGTCAGCCGTAGTTAATAGCCGCTGTTTAATTCCTTCGTTGAGAGGCCTGCAGAATGTACGCACGGCCGCTGCTGCTCTAGTGCGGCACGTTGCAGGAGAACAAAATTCAGTTAATGGGGATAACGCCCGTAAAATTACTGCAATTTTCGCCTGTCGTCTGATGCTTGAAAAAATTAAAAAAGTAAAAACACAACATCCATTAATTACATCAAGCGGCAGAGTAATTACGTCACCTCCAAACTCGTACGTGTTCTCTCTCTCACACACATGATCACAGACTGTTGCCTGTTGTAACGGTCCAAAATAGTTTCTTTTAATTTTACTTTTCATAAATTAGGCGTGCGAATGTACGTGTTCCATTCCAACACGCTTTGAGGTTCTCGTCTTTAAAGTCAAAGAAGCGAGAAGAGTGGTGATGTTAACGTATATATTCTTCTCTGTCTTGCGGAAAATTAAGGAGAGCGGTTTAGAGTTTAGCTCACGTCGAATTAGAAGGAGGTATATAGAGGTTTAAAGCCCCGTTGTCAACGAGGTCATCTGAGATAAAACATAAGCTTGCATCGGACAAGAATGGAATACGAAATCGGCAGTTTCCTTGATAAACTAATGATCTTCGTATTTTTCTTGCGTAATTTAAGAAACGACTACAAACACTAAGTCGGATAGACAAACGGGACTTTGAAGAGCAGTTCTTCTGAATACGAGTCTATTGCCTTAACATGTGGCGGGGTCCCAACGTCGAGATCAAGAAAGGCACAAATCTGTTAGCAACTCTGATTCAGGACCTTTGATGGAGGCACAGCAGTGTTTTTGTGGTGTATGTGAAGCCAAACATCTTTGTCTGACTTCTGTCAACAGGAGACTTACGTTTACAATGCTCCAATCTATTGGAAGAGACGTACTCGGTATATTGCATCTGAGGGGACCTCAGCCTCAACATTATAACTAATCACACTAAGTGTAATGCTGTTACCTTTTGTCTCTAGGCTGTCATGACATAAGGACGTACACTCTAAGACAAAAAAGCTCCACGAAGAAATCGTCTCAGAAAGGGTCAGAAATGTACGTGTACAGACAAACAAATGGTTTTAATTCCAGAAAAAGTGGATGATTAATTCAAGAGAAAGAACTTCACAAAATGAGCAAGTGAATAATGCGTTGATACACCACTAACCTTTATGGAAGCAGTTATTCGGCTTGGCACTGATTGGTAGAATTGGTAGAATTGTTGGATGTCTTTCTGAGGGATATGGTGGCTATGTCTGTACCATTGGTGTGTTAAATCGTCAAAATAGCGAGCTGGATGGATGGCCCTGGCCATAATGCTCCAAACGTTCTCAACTGGGGAGAGTCCAGGCCACATATCTGGAAAAGGCAGGCTTTGGCAACAACGAAGACAAGCTGTTGAAACTTCCACCGTGTGCAAAGCCTTTTTTCTGTTTTAGCTAGTCTGCTGCTGCGCTGTATTTCTTTATGTTCATTGCTTCGTGCAGTATCTAGTTTCTGTTGCCACAAGCAAGCTATGAAAATTTGTTAGGTCCAGTTTTACATTACAGCCAAGGCAACAAGATCATTTACAGTTAATATTTGCGTTTCAACATTATTATAGGGTTCAGATTAGTTAAGTGCGTTCCGATTCCATTTCATATGCAGATATTTATCTGTTCAGTGTAGCGTTATATTTACTTGTTTATCATTAGGTGTTGGAAATTTGTTTAGTCAGTTTATGTACATAAATTCACAACGTATTTCCACAGGAACATTTTGGTTCTTTATTCGTTCAAAATTCGTTTTGTAATTTGTACGTCACGCACTGAACACTGTTCACTGCACTGCACAATATATAATTTCACAGAAGAGCTTTTTTTATTATGAAGTTTTACGTTCTGATAGAAGTTAGTTAAAACACAGTTATACCGTTTCAGATAGTGTGGCGACTTGTCTTCATCAGACAACGTTTCATAATTACACCACTTGCATTGTTCAGGTTGACAACACAGACACACGTAGTTTAATGTTGGAAACCCGACCATTTTTTATTTAGAAAACTTATATTGTGTGCAGACGTCACACTATTAGCAGTGTGATGTTGGTGCTGACCACGTCTGGACTGGAGCTGAGTCTGGTACACATTTCCCTTTATTGAAGTACAGTCCTTTCGAAAGCGACTTGTCACTGGAGTGACAATTATAGAAGAGACACTCGACCGTTTGGCACCATGCACGAGCTAACTGGACCAAACATCACACTGCCAGTTTTGCGGCATTTTGTTTTTGCAGTTTAGTTGTTATAAAAACGTATCCATATATAACCGCAATTAAAAAGTGAGGGATTCTGCATACTACCTCACAACTCCCTTAGTTCCTAAACCTTATGACAAGACAGCGCCAAGAGGCAGAATTTGGTGAGAGCAGGCCTCCTACGAACTCAGCCCCGCGGTGGAACTTGCGCGGGTGCTGAGTGCTGCCGCACAATTTCTAATATTTAATCACTCAAGGACTTTGAGTGTCACGTATTCCTTGAAAACTTGAAATTAAATCCGCCATCGTGAGCTTACCTCAAAGCACTCTAACGGCAACCGTAGGCACATGTACTAAAACTACCTTTACCTGTCCCAGTATTTGATCCCATTCGCCGCTACCGTCTCAACCAGTCAGATATTCCCTGCCTCAGTGAAAACTGCAGCAGATCTATAAATGGCCTCACTGCATGCCTGCCCAAGGAATGAAGACATTCACACCTTATCTGTCCAGTGAAATATCTAAAAATTAACAGTTTTTAACGTTTTGATGTCCAGTTTCGTAGCGAATATCTCTAAGACATACTTTTGGAGTGGCGCTCGCCTTCGATAATGCAGTTGAATTTCAGAAGAAAGAGGAAATATCCATATGTTTAACGGGAAACAGGAGAGAGGTAGTCGCGTACAGCTGCCAGATGATTCATGACCATTACTGATACTCGCCTCTACCTTTTTCCCTTCAGGTAGCTAGGTTTCGTACTCCTTTGTCATTTCGAAAACGCATCGTGTGCTGTCCCTCGATAGCCTATAAAACTCTGTTTAACAAATGGTTCAAATGGCTCTGAGCACTATGGGACTTAACATCTGTGGTCATCAGTCCCCTAGAACTTAGAACTACTTAAACCTAACTAACCTAAGGACATCACACACACCCATGCCCGAGGCAGGATTCGAACCTGCGCTCGTAGCAGTCGCGCGGTTCCGGACTGAGCGCCTAGAACCGCGAGACCACCGCGGTTTAACATTTCACGCACAACGATATACTGTAAAATGTTTCCGACGCAGAGGTTTGTGCCTTCGCAACAGTTACTTCATTCTGTAGCAGACAAACATTAAACTTCTGAGACAAAAAGGAAGTACAAGACGCACTAAACTAGAAACAGTACAACGTAACAAACGTTTGTAACAAATAGTCCTTATAATTTGACAATTAAATTAGAAGCAGGACGACGTAACAAACGTTTGTAACAAATAGTCTTATTAATTTGACAGACTGTGAAAAGTTTTTTCATATGAATAAGCCATCCTAAAGATCATTATTATCAGCGATTAGACATGGATTACTAGATAAATTTTTCCTCTAGACTGATTGCGATACCTTAAAAGCTGCTATATGCACCTACGTTTTCTAACATCACCTATCTTCCATTAAGTCTTTGCTTTCCTCGATTGTGCAGCCATGAAAAACCTCTCTCTTCCATTAACATACTGCTCAGATGTGCACCCCGTGCCTTGTGACCACCATGTATAGCTTTTGTGCAGAAGCATCATAAAAAAGTTATCAAGCACGTATTATCTATCGTCGAGAGCCATTACCCATCATGATTGTCTGTTTGTATCATTACTCATCACGAAGATACGAACAGAAGTACGTCTGTTTTGAAGAACACTCTACACTTTTTATTCAGTAATCCACTCTCTCTCTCTTCAGGACTGGGTCAAAAACATATCGCATACTCATGTAAACATAACATTCGTGTTAGTAAGAAACAGTTATTTTTAATACGGTTATTTTTAATACCACCTGTAGTACTGTAATCCCCAGTTCACACAAATAGGGACAAAACGACAAAACACTCAGCTGTGCTGAGAGTGATCCCCATGTACAGTGATAAGTTTGTCCATATATTACATGAAAGAGTTCATGTAACATTTTCCAGTGTTGCGTGCAGAAGTAAGTTACATCCAACCACCATAAGTTCCTCCATGTTCTCTAAAGTTGTTGGAATACCGCGATAGATAACGTATTTTTTGCCTCCCACAGGAATTAAGTGCGTCAGAAAATCGAGTATACAATCACTGTACCTCCACAGCTAATCCAACTATCAGGATACCTCGTTTCAGCATACGACAGGGATGCTAGGAATTAAGTGCGGACATTTGTCGTCCCAGTGCGACGTAAGCATTATGATTCTTAGCGACACTTCACCTAAAAGACGAAGAAGAATTTTTGTAAGAAATGTTGGCATATGCCCTGCCGTTTAGATTATAATGTGTGAAATAATGGCCAATAACTGTTGTTCCAAACACCATACAGCTGTAGAATCGCATCGAATGCTTCTCGAAGCTTTCGGCGAATATTCTCTGGGGAAAACACAGTTTTTCTAGTCATTCAAAAAGTTCAAACGTGGTAATTTTGACGTGAGAATCGACGTGAGAAACGACGAGCGCGGGAAAGCACCGAAAAGTTCGAAGACAACGAATTGCAGACCTTATTGGCTGAAGATCATACTTAGACTCAACAGGAGCTCGGGGAACAATTGCATATGACGTAGAAACGCGTATCTTTTCGACTGAAAGCTTTGGGGAAGGTGCAGAAAGTGGGAAAATAGTTTCTGCATGAACTGAATGAAAGACAGCAAGCAAATCAAAAGACCACCTGTGAAATGCTGCTCGGTAGAAACAAAAGAAAGTCGTTTTTCCCATCGAATAGTTACAGGTGACAAAAAGTGGATATATTTTGTGAATCCTAAGCGTCGTAAATCATGGGTGAATCCAAACAAACCATCGACACCCACTGCAAGACCAAATCGCTCTGAGAAGAAGACAATGCTCTGTGTTGGCTGGGATCAGAAGGGTGTCATCTATTATGATATGCTAAAAATTGGTGAAGCCGTCAACACTGACAGCAAATGATCGATTTAAATCGAGCATTACGTGAAAAACGACCGGAATATGGAAAAAGACGATACAAAGTGATACTGGCCCATGGTAACGCCGCATCACACACAGCAAAACGCGTCAGGGAAACGAACGAGGCGGCCTATGGGGAAATACTACGCCATGCTACTTATTCTCCAGACTTGGCTCCGTCCATTATCATCTGTTTGCATCCCTGGGACACGCTCTCTCTGAAGAAAGCTTCAGTTTGGCTGCAAATGCACAAAAATGAAATTTTTTTTTGGAGGGGGGGGGGGGAGGAGGAGGGAAGCTATGCATACCAGTAAATTGCGTTGCAATGGAGATTAGTTTGAATAAAATATTATTTATCAGTTCAAAATGCAGATGTGTAATTATTGCAACCAAATTCCGGTTTCATACTTCTACACCTGATAGCTGATGGTTCAAATGGCTCTGAGCACTATGGGGTCATCAATCCCCTAGAACTTAGAACTACTTAAACCTAACTAACCTAAGGACATCACACACATCCATGCGCGAGGCAGGATTCGAACCTGCGACAGTAGCGGTCGCGTGGTTCCAGACTGAAGCGCCTAGAGCCGCTCGGCCACAGCGACCGGCCTGGTAACTGACCAGAAGAGAAAATGAGGTATTCTTGTCATGATCGAGCCTTTACTAGACCAATTTTATGGCGACTAGATTCTTTCCTATATTCTAGGTATTGTTAGTAATCGTCATTACGTAATTCTCAATTCATATTCACTTTATTTAATTAATCCGAGGTTGTTATGAAGGAAATCGCAGCGAATGTGTAGCGGAAAAGTGCACTACTTCTTCTGGAATATATTTGGTAATTATTCCTTAAGGTACACTATCCAATCACATTAATGTGAGCACCTGTTAAAAGCCTCAATAGCCAGAGCGGACCGAAGCGGGACGTGCAGAAAAAGACTCCATGAGAATCTAGAAGATACCGAAGGGAATCAAGGGATTCTGGAACAATGCGGACTCCAGTGCATCGGCCGGCTGCGCTAGGTTTCTTGGTTACTCTTCGAACCACGCACGAACACTGCGAACTCCATGACATGTTCATTGTCTTGCTGTTACGTGTCAACGTGATGTTGTTGTTGTTGTGGTCTTCAGTCCTGAGACTGGTTTGATGCAGCTGTCCATGCTACTCTATCCTGTGCAAGCTTCTTCATCTCCCAGTACCTACTGCAGCCTACATCCTTCTGAATCTGCTTAGTGTATTCATCTCTTGGTCTCCCTCTACGATTTTTACCCTCCACGCTGCCCTCCAATGCTAAATTGGTGATCCCTTGATGCCTCAGAACAGGTCCTACCAACCGATACCTTCGTCTAGTCAAGTTGTGCCACAAGCTCCTCTTCTCTCCAATTCTACTCAATACCTCCTGATTAGTTATGTGATCTACCCATCTAATCTTCAGCATTCTTCTGTAGCACCACATTTCGAAAGCTTCTATTCTCTTCTTGTCTAAACTATTTATCGTCCATGTTTCACTTCCATACATGGCTACACTCGAGACAAATACTTTCAGAAACGACTTCTTGACATTTAAATCTCTACTCGATGTTAACAAATTTTTCTTCTTCAGAAACGCTTTCCTTGTCATTGCCAGTCTACATTTTATCCTATTTCGACGATCATCAGTTACTTTGCTCCCCAAATATCAAAACCCCTTTACTACTTTAAGTGTCGTATTTCCTAATCTAATTCCCTCAGCATCACCGGACTTAATTCGACTACATTCTATTATCCTCGTTTTGCTTTTGTTATTGTTCATCTTATACCCTCCTTTCAAGAGAGTGTCCATTCCGCTCACCTGCTCTTCCAAATCCCTTGCTGTCTCTGACAGAATTACAATGTCATCAGCGAACCTCAAAGTTTTTATTTTTTCACCATGGATTTTAATACCTTCTCCGAGCTTTTCTTTTGATTCCTTTATTGCTTGCTCAATATACAGATTGAATAACATCGGGGATAAGCTACAACCCTGTCTCACTCCCTTCCCAATCACTACTTCCCTTTCATATCCCTCGACTCATAACTGCCATCTGGTTTCTGTACAAATTGTAAATAGCCTTTCGCTCCCTGTATTTTACCCCTGCCACCTTCAGAATTTGAAAGAGAGTATTCCAATAAACATTGTCAAAAGCTTTCTCTAAGTCTACAAATGTTAGAAACGTAGGTTTGCCTTTCCTTAATCTTTCTTCTAGGATAAGTCGTAGGATCAGTATTGCCTCACGTGTTCCAGCATTTCTACGGAATCCAAACTGATCTTCCCCGAGGTCCCCTTCTGCCAGTTTTTCCATTCGTCTGTAAAGAATTCGCGTTAGTATTTTGCATCTGTGACTTATTAAACTGATAGTTCGGTAATTCTCACATCTGTCAACACCTGCTTTCTTTGGGATTGGAATTATTATATTCTTCTGAGGGTATTTCGCCTGTCTCATACATCTAGTTCATCAGACGGTAGAGTTTTGTCAGGACTGACTCTCCCAAAGCTGTCAGTAGTTCTAATGAAATCTTCTTTACTCCGGGGGCGTTGTTTCGACTGAGGTCTTTCAGTGCTCTGTCAAACTCTTCACGCAATATCATATCTTCCATTTCATCTTCATCTACATCCTCTTCCATGTGATAGGAAAAGCAAAATGCATTTATGGGTGGACGTGATAACCAAAGATAGATGCACACTTGTGTTGGATTCATTATGCCTACCAGAATGACAAGATCACCCATGGAATGCCACGAAAAAATTCCCCATACCATAATGCACCTTCCAGGTTTGCTTTCAGACACTTCACGCTGTGCATAAAAACGGCCATATGTTCAGTAGAGCATAAAACGTGATTCATCTGAAAAGGACACCTGACGCCGTTCGGTGAACGTCCACTTGTGGTACTGGCGTGCAACGTCCAGCTATCGTCGTCGATGAACAGCAGTCCGCATTGGTGCGTGACCCTGGCGGCTGCTGCGGAGACCCGTACCCAGCAACGTTAACTAAACGGTCGTTGAGGAGACACTGGTTCATCTGATTCATCTGGGTGGTCAGTTGCCCAATAGATTGAGGCGTAGCGCCTTCGCATCGCTCCTTTCACTTGTTAGGACGATATCGTTATAGGCATGAGTCATCGACAGATTTCACCAGCTGACATGGACCTGAGTTACAGAGCTGCACGTAGTTGTACCAGTAGGCGGCAGAGGTCAGCATTTGTTGGAAAGTACTAGCAGTCGTAGTCAAAATAGTGTTGTAAAGTTATTTTTGACTAATATTTAATGTATTTGCATAATTATAATTGTTTTATATGTGTAGTAATTAGCAGTGTGAGTGTTGTATGAGTGAAGAAGAACAGAAGTAAATGAAAATTGTGTTGTTTATTCACGAAGTACTAGTTAAACTATAAAGGGGATTTTCTATAGTTAAATGTGCAGTCAGTTTATGGTACTAATAAATCGTGAGTAGAACACAAATTAATCGGTAATTTCGGAAGGAGTAATTTTATACTTGATACTTTTCTAAATTTATTTATTTAGCAATTGCCAAAGAAAGAAATGTTTTACTATGATTGGTCATTGAAGTAAAGCGCGGGTCAGCGCGGGATAATACTGCAACCTGATTTGCTGTTTGTGATATCAGCCAATCAGAAAAATGCAGGCTCGCACCAATCTATGCTGGGAACAAAGCCTTTGGTGTGATCTAGAGAAGTCGGGGGCTGAGGGTTCGAGCTAGTAACATCTCATTGAAAGCAGCTCCGATGAAAGTACTGTAAAATCGCGGATAAATGCTAATTACGAGTTCGCGAAGTAGTACAAAGCGTATTTAAGTGAACGGTTTAGTGGAAGTCGTGTGGAATTTCGGACGGAATATCAAAATTATTGCTTTTGACTGTTAGTTAAAACCGCGTGGCGTGTTGTGCGGTCTAAGATAGGAACAGGTATTACGTGTAGAACAGAGTGCACAACATTTGAGCGAGCATTTTCATAACTAAACGATCTAGTGAACTCTGTTAATTTCGGTAACGGGTCTAAATACCATAAACTGCCTACGTGTGTGATTGTGGTGTGCGTGGGAACTTTACATTGTGTAGACACTTAGTACGGACTTGGCAGTATTAACTGTGATCTTTATCGTAAAAATACACCTGAAAATTTACATTTCCGAGTTAAAACTTTTATTTCAGTACTAGCCACGTCCCGTTTACCGGACAATTCTATATATGTTGCGACCTGCAATAGACAGTAGTGGTCTAGTATTTTCTAGTACAGCTTTTAGCTAGACAAATGAACACTACTTGACATTGGCAGGGCGGTAAAAAGTAACGTGCCGCGACGCAAGTTCCACGTCTGCCGGCCGCAGTGGCCGAGCGGTTCTAGGCGCTTCAGTCTGGAACCGCGCGACGACTACGGTCGCAGGTTCGAATCCTGCCTCGGGTGTGGTTGTGTGTAATGTCCTTAGGTTAGTTAGGTTTAAGTAGTTATAAGATCTAGGGGACTGATGACCTCAAGTGTTATGTCCCATAGTGCTCAGAGCCATTTTTGAACCAGTTGCACGTCTATTCGCCCGTAAACGTATCCGTAACCTCTGTTCGCCCATGTCGTTTATGGACAGTGGTGCACCACTGCTGCCTCGGCGCCTGTTTTGGACAGCGTCATTTTGCCATGCAAGGTACATTTGAACCACGGCGGCACACGAACAGTTTACAAAGTTAGCAGTTTCGGAAATGCTTCCAACCTTGGCCAGAAAGACGAACATGCCGTTTTGGACATCAGATAAATCGCTCATTTCTGAATTACAATTGCTCTACTTTCCGCATCCCGCCAAACATGCTTTGCATACCCTCCACTGCTAGTGTTGCCACCTACCCGCTGTGAAGAATTACTGCATTGCATATGCGGTGGTCACATTAATGTGACTGGACCACATATAAGTGTTCATATTGTTTAGATCGACCCTTATGTGTCCTATACATTTCGGCAATTCATAGATCGTGTGGATCGATGTAGAATCGGCGGATAGTTGTTACCTCCAGCTACGTCATATTCCTTTGAGGAAACAATTTCTACGATTTTTTTTATTCACGGTAGTACGACGACTACCATCCGGTCTCCATCGCCAGTGCCGTATTAGCACACCTGTGAACTCCGGACGGTCTATGAATGTGAAAGTGACTGTGCTATAAAGAGTCTAGGAACAGATGACTTACAGTTTCTCAACGAGGTTGCAGAAACGCCGCGGAAGGGGATACGAGACATCGTCAGAAAAGTTCAACAGCAAAGCAAGCAAGCAAGCATTAGTATAGTTTCTCCTGAAATCGGAATTCTCAAGGAAAGCATTAAAAACAGTGAAAAGATCTAACATTCTGAATCCAAAAGTTTCTAAAGAATGCAATCATTAAAGAGAATGCGTTTCCCCTTATTCGCTACAGTTCAAAGACATTTAGTATTCAAAGATTACGCTATATTTCACTTTGAATTGTATGTATTACTGTAATTATTGACCTAAGAACGAAGGAGAGATGTTTCAACATTCACCCGTATTTTAAGGAAATCATTATTGCTATTACTGTTCTGCTAACCTATATTCCCCGTCGATTAGCATTTGTACCTATTCTTCATTGTACTCACACAAACCTTGAGCTGTGTGCGGTTGAGTGAATAACCAATACGAATTTTCATTGTGTATTCATTTGCTTACTGTCAGCTCTAAAAAGTGAATTAATTACCATACCATAGATACCTGCAGTGCATGTTAGCGCATGCAAGAGACTTAAAGTAAATTTCTTGTTAAGTTTTTAATAACCTCATATTTACTTACACTGTAATAGTTTCTGAACAGATCTTAGAAAATGGGCCATGAATGAAAGCAAAGGACGGCATTAAAAGAAAAAAAAAGTACTTCTGAAGACTTCGTAAAGCATAAAGATGCGTGAAGGGCAGTCATGCTGGTTAATGTCCCAATGGCATCTTGGTATATTTTTAATTTTCAACCGAACAAAATTATTTGAGCCGGTCATGATAAATGGAACTGTTTGTATACTAGCTGCGTACAGGAGATTAGAAATAATTGGGGTAATACTAGACAGGTTGGCTAAATGGGTGGCAAAATGGGTTGAAAGTGGTTGACAGAGGCTTTGAGAAGACTCTGACATTGGTAGAAGAGTATACTGAATTTTTCTTCAGCATGAAGATTCGTATCTCGTGTCTCCCCTGTAGTATTCGGGAGCCTTTCCTCTGGTGTTTCGGCTGATATTTACAATTTCGTTTTTTCAACGTGTAGCTGGAGTCAGATCAAACAAGTGCTGCTCATCACATCGTTTATACAACCCCCATCGTCGACGGAAAGTGTCATTTTGTTTTCCATTACAAACAAAGTTGCTTTTATAGCGGAATATTACAGGCCCATTCAACAGAGCGGTCCAAGATTAGTCTACTGCGTTATTACTTTTATCGATATGTACTAACAGGAACAGTAAAATACGAATATTAATCAGTATTCCAGCAGCGATAGAGCAACAGCGCCTCTACATGGCGGTAGCAGTGAGTGTGGGTCAGGTAGCTGCTGTCAATGCTGCAGTAATGGTCACTCCTCGTGTTTTACTGCCTCTTGTAATATATATAAGTAATACGAATATCACACTATACTAACTGGGGACCGCTCTCGCGAATACGCAAGCATAATTTTGTTTGTAACAGAAAACAAAACGATGCTCTCGGTCGTGACCGGGTGTTGCATGAAAGATGTGATGTACAGTATTTGTTTGCCCTGAATGCGACTACACGTTGCAAAAACGACATTGCCATTACCTGACGAAACATCAGAGATAATGTGCCTAACGACTCTTAGGACAAAAACCCTGTATATCGTCGTACTTATCGAAGTGTATGATCCGTTTCTAACTGGGCGTGAGTCATTTAGAATATATCTCCATACATGTGCCGTGCGGTTCTAGGCGCTACAGTCTGGAGCCGAGCAACCGCTTCGGTCTCAGGTTCGAATCCTGCCTCGGGCAGGGATGTGTGTGATGTCCTTAGGTTGGTTAAGTTTCATTAGTTCTATGTTCTAGGCGACTGATGACCTCAGAAGTTAAGTCGCATAGTGCTCACAGCCATTTAAACCATTTTTTTTCCATACATGAGCGGTACAGATTCATACTGGCATGGCTGTGATACCAAAGTGTCGCGGAATACATAGTGTTCGTGTGTGTATATTATGTACACTCCTGCTCATTAAAATTGCTACACCACGAAGATGACGTGCTACAGACGCGAAATTTAACCGACAGGAAGAAGATGCTGTGATATGCAAATGATTAGCTTTTCAGAGCATTCACACAAGGTTGGCGCCGGTGGCGACACCTATAACGTGCTGACATGAGGAAAGTTTCCAACCGACTTCTCATACACAAACAGCAGTTGACCGGAGTTACCTGGTGAAACGTTGTTGTGATGCCTCGTGTAAGGAGGAGAAAGGCGTACCATCACGTTTACGACTTTGATAAAGGTCGGATTGTAGCCTATCGCAATTGCGGTTTATCGTATCGCGACATTGCTGCTCGCGTTGGTCGAGATCCAATGACTGTTAGCAGAATATGGAATCAGTGGGTTCAGGAGGGTAATACGGGACGCCGTGCTGGGTCCCAACGGCCTCGTATCACTAAAAGTCGATACGGCACACATCTTATGTGCTTGGCTGTAACGGATCGTGCAGCCACGTCTCGATCCCTGAGTCAACAGAGGGGACGTTTGCAAGACAACAACCATCTGACGCTGCATCACAGACAGGAGCGCCTGCGATGGTGTGCTCAACGACGAACCTGGGTGCACGAATGGCAAAACGTCATTCTTTCGGATGAATCCAGGTTCTGTTTACAGCGTCATGGTGGTCGCATTCTTGTTTGGCGACATCGCTGTGAACGCACATTAGAAGCGTGTATTCGTCAACGCCATACTGGCGTATCATCCGGGGTGATGGCATGGGGTACCATTGGTCACACGTCTCGGTCACCTCTTGTTCGCATTGACGGCACTTTGAACAGTGGACGCTACCTTTCAGATGTGTTACGACTTGTGGCTCTACCCTTCATTCGATCCCTGCGAAACCCTACATTTCAGCAGGATAATGCACGACCGCATGTTGCAGGTCCTGTACGGGACTTTCTGGATACAGAAAATGTTCGATTGCTGCCCTGGCCAGCACATTCTCCAGATCTCTCACTAATTGAAAACGTCTGGCCAATGGTGGCCGAGCAACTGGCTCGTCACAATACGCCAGGCACTACTCTTGATGAACTGTGGTATCGTGTTGAAGCTGCATGGGCAGCTGTATCCGTACATGCCATCCAAGCTCTGTTTGACTCAATGCCGAGGCGTATCAAGGCCGTTATTACTGCCAGAGGTGGTTGTTCTGGGTACTGATTTCTCAGGATCTATGCATCCAAATTGCGTGAAAATGTAATAACATATCAGTTCTAGTATAATATATTTGTCCAATTAATACCCGTTTATCATCTGCATTTCTTCTTGGTGAAACAGTTTTAATGGCCAGTAGTGTAAATTGAAGGTGGAAGGGGGAGAAAGGAAAAGAAAGGGACCGATGATAGCTGCATCGGGACTTTATACGGATCAGAAGCAGCGAGTGAAAGTGTGTGCTCGGCAGAGACTCGAACTCTGGATCTCCCGCTCACTTGGCAGTTTCGTTAGCCACTGCGCCGTCCTCTCAAAAACGTGCACTGTCTCGGTACGCTCCCCAGTCAACTCTCATCTAGCACCACCTAACCGCAGTTCCTGTGTATGCCTTCCACGCTCGCTAATTTTAGATTCCCGCTGGAGGTCGGACGTAAATGTGCATCCACACTGAAGGTTGTATATTCATGTCCTAACGATGCGAATCAGTTGTATGAAAGCATGGTGTCAGTTCTTTCGGACAAAGTGTGAATTTTTTGCTCATCGAGGCGAACCCATTTAACGAATGCGTGGAGTCTGTTCTCTCGGACACGCTTTCGTATAATGTGATTGTAACATTGAAATAAATGGTCCGAAGGAGGAGCGTTTAAAGTATTTTTCAAAACAGTGTCGCGTATTCTACATCATCCAGCATGTTAGCAGATGGTCTTCTGCAGGTGAGATACAGTACAGCCGGACGTCGCACTGCACTCAGGGCCGCGCGAAGGTCGGGACAGCGACACTAGGGGGCTACTGAGCAATCACAATCGCAGGCGTTTGCCTTGATACATTCCGCAAGGGCGAGCCCTCGAGCCCTTGTCTTCTAATCAGCGGACCCTCAGATGGAGGGGGAAAGATCTTGCAAGCCTGAAAAAGAGATGAATGGTTGCCAGGAATGGGGCTGGGGGAGAGGTGGCGGCGGAGGGGGAGGCGAGCCCAAGGACCCAATGTGTGTATCTCTGCAACCATACTATTTTATATTGTAGTATCGTATAGTACTGGACTGTGTGGTGTGGTGCGGATGATATTTGTAACTGTCATTTAAATTTGTAATTCTTTTTTACATTTGGTTTATGATTTCATTAGTTTGAGGGGTATATAACAGTACACAAATCATTGGCCAAGCAAAAATAATTGTATTTAACCAATTTTTTTTTTAAGTGAAAGGCTTTTATTGCCTAGGCCACAGTCGTATTTTAGGACGATAACTAATTTCGTCTGCGTAGACAAGGGCACTACGTAGTTTAAAAACGCCTCCGTAAGCAAGCCCGTTATTGACCATAATTGCATGGAGTGACAGTTATAATGAATGGTTCAAATTGCACTGAGCGCTATGGGACTTAACATCTGAGGTCACCAGTCCCCTAGAACTTAGAACTACTTAAACCTAACTAACTTAAGGACATCACACACATCCATGCCCGAGGCAAGATTCGAACCTGCGACCATAGCGGTCACGCGGTTCCAGACTGAAGCACCTAGAACCGCTCGGCCACTCCGACCGGCGTTATTATCATTATCCTGCGAGACTGCGGTCTATAACCTGGCTTTCTCATGGTGATTTTTTTTAGAATACGTGTTGTAATTGTCTTGGTATTTAGCAACGCATGTCATTGCTGATCTACATCTCTACATCTACGTCCATACTCCGCAAGCCACCTGACGGTGTGTGGCGGAGGGTACCTTCAGTACCTCTATCGGTTCTCCCTTCTATTCCAGTCTCGTATTGTTCGTGGAAAGAAGGACTGTCGGTATGCCTCTGTGTGGGCTCTAATCTCTCTGGTTTTATCCTCATGGTCTCTTCGCGAGATATACGTAGGAGGGAGCAATATACTGCTTGACTCTTCGGTGAAGGTATGTTCTCGAAACTTCAATAAAAGCCCGTACCGAGCTACTGAACGTCTCTCCTGCAGAGTCTTACACTGGAGTTTATCTATCATCTTCGTAACGCTTTCGCGATTACTAAATGATCCTGTAACGAAGCGCGCTGCTCTCCGTTGGATCTTCTCTATCTCTTCTATCAACCCTATCTGGTACGGATCCCACACTGCTGAGCAGTATTCAAGCAGTGGGCGAACAAGCGTACTGTAACCTACTTCCTTTGTTTTCGGATTGCATTTCCTTAGGATTCTTCCAATGAATCTCAGTCTGGCATCTGCTTTACCGACGATCAACATTATATGATCATTCCATTTTAAATCACTCCTAATGCGTACTCCCAGATAATTTATGGTATTAACTGCTTCCAGTTGCTGACCTGCTATTTTGTAGCTAAATGATAAAGGATCTATCTTTCTGTATATTCGCTGATGATGCTTTCCAGTGCGTATTCACCGCTTTTTTGCGTTTTGAAGGATCTGTATGAGGCTGTAGAAAGCAACCGAAACTAATTATCCTACTTTAACCACGTATAACAGGTCAACGCCCTTGCAGCAATGGTAACACATGTTCCCCTCAGATCACCGAAGTTAAACGCTGTCGGTCTGGGCTAGCACTTGGATGGGTGACCATCCGATCAGCGCTGTGGGCAAGTCGGGTGCACTCAGTCTTTGTGAGGCAACCTGAGGAGCTACTTGATTGAGAAGTTGAAAATTGACATATGGCCGAGAGAGCGGTGTGCTGACCACATACCCCTCCATAGCCGCATCCAGTGATGCCTGTGGGCTGAGGACGACACGGCGGCCGGTAGGTACCTTTGGGCCTTCATGGCCTCTTCGGGAGGAGTTAAGAGTTTTAACTATAAATGGAAAATTATGCTCTGACAGATAATAGTTTCTTAGTTTAATTTTTTTTTTAATATAGTATGTTAAGACTGCTATCTCCTTCCTGATAATGCAAGTAAGAATTTTAGTACGCCAGCAAAACGTAACCAATGCACATTCACGTTGACAGACAACGTTGTGATCAGAGATTAGGGTTGAAATTCAAGGTTAAAAAATAACAATAAAACTCGCCGACGACATTGCTATCCTCAACGAATGTGAAGAAGAATTACAGGATCGACTGAATGAAATGAACAATCTACCGATCCCAGAATATGGACTGAGTGTAAGCTGAAGAAAGACGAAAGTGACGAGGAGCAGTAGAAATGAGATTAGTAAGAGACTTACCATCACAATTGGGGACCACGAAGTAGACGAAGCGAAGGAATTCTGCTACCTTGGAAACAAAATACCATCTCCTGTACGAAGCAAGGTGGATATCAATGACAGATTAGTACAGGCAAAGTGAACATTCCTAACCAAAAGAAGTCTACTAGTATCAGACGTCGGTTTTAACTTGGGGAAGAAATTCCAGAGAATGTACGTCTCGAGCAGGGAATTGTACGAAAGCGAATCAAGGATAGTGCGAAAACCGGCAAAGGAGGCAACTGAAGCGTTTGTGTTGCCACAGATAAGTAAGTTATGTGAACCATTAGGAATTGAGGAGTTTCTCAGCAGAATCGGCAGGGAAAGGACAAGTGGAAAACACTGACAAGAAGAGACAGGTTCGCAGGACATTCGTTAATACATCATGGAATAACTTCCATGGTACTAACTAGAGCTATAAATGGTAAAAACAACAGATTAAGACCGAGAATAGAATAAATCCAACACAGGTTTGAGGACGTTGGATGTGTGACAAACAGGTTGAAAAACAAAGAGAGAGGGAGGGGTGCGGTGGGATGGGGGGTGGGTTACGAGACGATGGGTTTACATGCTACATGCTAGGACGTATAAGAAGAAAAACTATTTACTCTGCGTATCTTCGATGGCAGCAACAGCGTGGCGACTTCGCTCTGGTTTAATAAATTATAGCAATGCCGAATTCCACGCCTTGTCCAAGGTCCTCTTCACTCAGTCACTGAGAAGTGCTTCTCACAGTGAACCGGTTAGCCACAAGGCGCTGCGTGGCCTGGCTCTACTGGAAAGAGAAGCGGCGCCTTTGTCGTGGGTTTGATTATGCCGCCACAGTCGCGCCGTCGTATTTCAGCTCTGTCGTGGAGTCTGATGGTCGGAATGCCTCTTTCTACCTCTTACGGAAAATCAGATAGAGGTAATGCAAAAGTCAATCCTGGGTGCCACTGTTTCTAGAAATAAGAGGGGTTAACGGCTTTCAAAAAAGGCAGAAAAATTTACCCAACTCTGTGGCTACATAGTTGTCATCAACTGTCAGTCGCTTCATTCCAACAACAAAAACATTTTCTCGATACTGTTGCTGGCCATGTGTTATTCCAACCACAGACTCTTTGTCCGTCTCGGCAGCTGCGGGGTCAGCGCGGTAAGATGCTAAACGAAGGGGGCACGGATTCGATTCCTGGACGGTTCGTGGATTTTCTCCCCTCGGGGACTGGGTGTTGTATTGTACTCGTCTTTGTACAGTTATAACTAATACCAAATTAGTCTGCATGGCGTCACATAACATATCTAAGAGCATGTAACTTCGTACCGGGATATGCCTTCTCCCTAAAAATTCTAAACTGTCGAAACAAACTGTCGTAAAAAGAGAGGAAAAAAAATCTGGGTTTCGTCGACCTTGGAGCAAATTTAAGATCACCATATTGGGTTGTGTTCAGGAATTTTCAGTGTCATAAGAAGTTAATTGAAAATGAAAGTATATTTCCACAAAGTAGGCAGTTGGCGAAGGCTGTGATTATATGATCTTGTAATCGTTGAACATTAACATTTCGGTATGTTACTTCTCTTAGTGCGTTAATATAGAAACGATTTCTTTTCGACTAGTATTCACCTACAGTCTCTGTACGTATAGAAAATGTGCTGGATGCATTTTTGGCATTCTTTCTAAGAATCCAGAACATCAGATAGGCCTTCGACTGTATTTCCAGAATTTTCTGAATATGTTATAAAAACTTGCAGTTTGGCTCGTGATCGAGACGGATGGAAATCTGAAGACACTTTGGGTACTTGTGACATGTTAATCGACCCAGCACACGTGGAAACAATTGTGGGTGACGCTAACCAATCTTTGTCTTTTCTGAGAAATGTTTGCTTGCAACAACCGGTGGAAAATTTAATTTATTGCAGTTTGCCTGAAAACAGCTCTCTCTCCATGTTACACATCGATGTTTCTCTTTTAGCTTCTCAGACAAAATCTTCTGCATTGACTTGCATCTCTAGCCAACAGTATGACCTACACATGACCATACAACCAAATGACAGGGAGCAGCCAACAAGCGGGTAACGCCGCATGTTAACAGGCTGCTACTGACGTCCTGGGATTGCTACTCACTGTCATTTGGTTGTACGCCCGTGTAGGTCACTTCTCTTACTGCGTTCTGTATAGACAATCCTAAGTTGCTGCTATACAAGAGCCTAATCTTGAAGCCGCTTAATATAGAGACGATTTCTTTTTAACTAGTATTCACATATAGTCTCTGTATGTATAGGAAATATGCTGTCTCACAGCAGCAATAAATAAACTACGGAAAGATAAATTAAGATATTTTTTACATATATAATGTTGGTATTGTAATTGTAATGATAGTAAGGGAGAGATATCAACTTTTGTTTAATTGTGTTTCGTAAAAGATTTCTAAAATCTACCAGTCGTAGTCCAAAAAGAAACTTTTATGCCAACATACTTCTTGATGTGTAATTTGTTAACATTTCTGACGAGCATCTAATCCCTTTATTTAGTAAATTATTTGCCGACGGCACACTTAATTATGCTGTAATTAATCGCTGTAATAATTATAAAATTTTATCTTTACGGAACTGGGGCGTTACAGGATTTCTCACTACAACTCATAGTCGTCAACTACTCCAAATACAGGTTAATTGGTTTTATGAGGTCCCTGTTAATTTGTATATTCTCATTTCGGTGGGTCCATAGTGCATTAATTTAATTTGATAATGACTGGTTTGCACACTTACTATAAAACATGTGGTATTAAATTCTCCCGTCAGTTGATAAGTGCACTAGACGCCAACAGTGTAATGTTACGAGCTGAACAAAGGCATTTTAGATGCGCTGTAAAACGTGTGTTTTAGAAGTTTTCAAACGGTCCGCTGTGTTATGTTCATTTCTATGGTCATATTGCTCCTTTGACTGAGCACAATCAATTTCGTTATTCGGTTGGTCATAGTTTTGGTGATAAACTTGTATGTCAAAGATATGAGGCTGTTACGTCTATGGTTTTCACGTTTGAGCTGCCTCGTTTATTATGAAGCACATTAAGTAGAGAATTGTTACACTGTAGGGTATTATCTTCCTCTACAGTTTTTCTATAAATAATTTTGCCATTTACTTTCGTATGACTTTGCCGCTAGACTCAATTATTTCTAATCAAACACCACCTTTTGAAGATACCTTTCCTTTCCTCACACCTCCAATGTCTTTATATACATCTGCCATTTCTTGAGTATTTTTATCGCTTTCAGTTTTAATTATCTGTTTCTTTGATTTATTCCCTGAACTGCACAAATACACAGAGAAATTTTGTAATTCTTGTACATTGCTCTCTCTACTTCTAGTCCGTGCACCACCTGTCATCGACGCTGAGGAAAATGATGTCTGCCCAACAAAGTTTCTGTTTGGTTTTCTTGAAACTCTTTTGTTATTTAATTTTTATATTGTTGTGTCTCATCGTGGTCAGTGTAGTTATTAATAAGTGCAAATTTGTGTTTGAAAACGGATAAATCTATAGGTATTTCGTAGAGAAGCACGGCAACAGAAGAAAGCAATAGTTCATAAATAGTCTCCCCTATAATATTTTAGATTCCGTTGGGGCTACAGCGTTGGGTTATATGCTGCGAAAATACATACTTTGGGAGTCTCTACGTCGTAATTTTTAATAAAATAGGGACACGATACGCCACAATGTCAGAGAAGATCGCAAATATTACGATATATGTATGATATTAACAGGCTGTTTCCTTAATCTTGCTCACTGAATCAGCGATCAGAGCCGCCGAACGTTAAAGTGAGCCACCGTTGAAAGGACAACATGTAGATACAATTCACAGATAGCAACAGGTCTATTAGGTTTTTGATCGTTGCGCTGCATTTAGTTATATCCATAGCCGATCGGGTCACTTTTGTGGACAAGTTTTTATCGAAGTATTTTTTCATAAAATATTGCCATATGTCGGCAAGGTATTTATTTCTTAACTGGAACTACTTTCTTCAACGTAATCTACATCTTCTATAGTTGTACTTACTACACAGACTCTCTCTTTGCTTTTCATTACTTTTTTTTATTTTAGTTTCGTTAGTTTCTGTCACACAGGACTCTTGACACCACTGTCATTCTCAGATTTCTTTGTATTCACAAGGTATTTCAGGAAAAAAGTGGAACTAAGAAGGTCTTTAGATAAGGAATTTTTTCAAGTGTTTCGAGACTCTCGAGCTGAGATCATTGTGGAATAGGCATCATGCACTTTGACTGCATTTTCACCTGCTATTTAGTCCTTCATAAATTCTAAAAATAGTTGTAAGCAACAGACGATTGGACAGTGCTCACAAAATAGCATTACTTGTATGGTTACTTGCCGTCGGGTACTTTGTTAATAACGTTTCTATTGATTATGATTTATTGATATGTCATTCACAGTATACTTGCTAAAATTATCTTTACTATTCTATAAAATATGTCAAAGTTGACCTTTGATACAAACAATGTTGCTCTTTCGGCTGTCAATTGCTTTTTTTGGCTATTTTGGAGATGTTCCTTCGATATTGTCCTTGAACTGCAGACTCTTATGACCTTACACAACAGCTAATCGTCCACAAATACACGTTATTCAGTTCGTAGTTGAGATGTGAAAGCGGATTATATGCGTGTTTGCAGCTGTACATGCTGCTGCAGAGATCGTATGACAAACGAATTACCCGTTGTAATCAATACGTATCATCATCCAGTAAACGTAACCTGTCGGATAGAATCTGTTTCTGTATATGACGTTTCATCTAGAGACTACGTGTATAGCCTGTAGTGCAAAACCCCACGTGTGTGTCGGAAATACATGAGAATACGTCAATGGGGAACATCAGGCATGCACAGAGAACAGTGAAAATGGTCCCACACTTCCAAATGACGATTTTCAGATCTCAGTGGTCAAATATCTTTCTCGTAAGTGTTTAGAGGGAAATATTTGACAAACAGCACCTCACACATAGTACCTATTCCTCCTACGATTTGCTCAAGAGGAAGGTAAGCCAACTTCCCCTTTAGAGTAAAAATTAAGTCCACGCATGCTGCGTATTGTTACGACAAGTACTTACGCACTTCATGTGAGGCAGTAACATTTCCACAATAACATTTCCGTTGTTACGGACTGATAATGTTAATGAGTTATATGTAAGTGTCAATACCACTGACGATAATTGTTTCACAATCTTGTCTACTGATTAATTCAAGAAGTTGTCTTTAAAGTATCTACTTTATCCATTGCAGGGGACTACAAAATGAAGTACAGACAGGTTTTCCTCTGTGGTTTTGTTTGCTTTCCAGTGTTCCATGCGTAAATTTCAAGTGATGCTGATTGGATCAATACTCGTTCGTATTGCAGCGTACTAGAGTTTTTTTCCACCAACGTAACAATGTAGGATCGGCCATCTGTTTCTCTATATCTCTGCAATTATTTCACACGAATTTATTTCATGCGTAAAGAACAGGTAACTGGTTGCCCTCAAATAATTAACGCGTTTTGTATTTCATTTCTTATTTTATTTTAAAAAAGTGGGGAACCCGAGGTCAGGCGGCTCTATAAATTTTGCAAGCACCTCAAGAAATTTCCTGCACCTCGCTGTTCAGGAGAATTATGCGAGGTATCTGTTCTGTTTAATTTCTTTCCTGCAGCAACGGCTGGAAGAGCGCTATTTACATACCTCATCCCGGGCCGCAGTTTCTCATTCGCTTCCCCCACGTCAGAGAGGAACAGAGTACAAAATACTTGCTGATTTATAGCGCTCCGCAGTCTCATCTGGAAGCAGCATAAATTTATTACTTTGTTTACATTTCAGTATTGGACTAGAACTTCTTCACACAAAGTAACAATTCATAAACATACTGCGAGCACCGTCACTGAATGAAAGGTGCACAATCATCTCAAACATTTCTTAGTATTTGTCAGTGCTGTATGAAACTACAGTGGTAAAACAGCGACGGTCACGGTGTAACCTGCCAACTACATTTGTACCTGTCTGAAATTTAGCCCAAGTTTACCTCCCACTCTATAAAAGTCTGCTTATTACCAAAACTATGTCCCCGAAAATTATCATCCAACTACTCGTAAGCTAACATTTGACTATACAGAACCTAATTTGAAATGAACCATACCTGATCTGAATTTTATATTGCCTTGATATTAAATGCGTACCTGAAGTAAAACAATTATCTAGCCTTAACCAAAATTTCCACTTACCTCGCGTCTTGACAATATTGTTGCAGATTTCTCGAAAGCACAACAGCAAACAGAAGCAGGCATCGGCTAAGCTAGATTTTGGATTCCAAATAAATACTCAGACTATCGCGTTTGGTGGTGCGTAATGATAAGCAGTGGGGTGGGAAGAGTAACCAATCCTATGGACTGATATTCCAAGACAATGATTTTAGAACGAAGTATGTATTCAAAAGAAAGAGTAAAACTTCACGCGATGTTCACACATGATACCATGGTTAACAAAGTGAACAATGATTTGAAAAAGGTACAATGTTAACAGAGAATTTCTACCAAAATCAAACAGCTAAATCAGTTGCATAATTCAGGGAAGTAGAGTGGTCTTTCTCTTAGCTCTGGACAAGTGATAAAAGTTAACTGGCTGTCAATCATTTTTACAAATCAGGCGCTCAGTCCTGCTGTCTCACCTCAAACTTCTTCTCTTCAAAAAAAAGTTACATTATTTAAAATTTATATTCCTTTCACCCTTCAATGTGTGCCTCATATTCATCCATGCTATCCTTTACAGTAACTCCCTCTTCATCTTACAGACAACATGACAGTCAACATAGCACAACTGGATAAGTCCATCACTTACCACAAACCTACCACAATTCAACTACGAATATATCAGACTGAGCAGAGGCAAAGACTGTGCCACGACAAGAACAAAGACTGTTTCACAGTAACGCAACTTGCTCTGTCTCTGGCGTGGACATCGATGACATACAAAAATCAAAATCACATGACCACTTTACAACGGAACACTCATTGACTCAGGAATTATTTCTTTCTCTTTTCTTGTTTAAATTTAAATGACTCATCATAACATTTTTCTTTAACAATGTCCTCCCCCGGTAGCTGAGTGGTCAGCGTGACAGACTGTCAATCCTAAGGGCCCGGGTTCGATTCCCGGCTGGGTAGGAAGTTTTCTACGCTCAGGGACTGGGTGTTGCGTTGTCCTATCATTATCATTTCATCCCCATCGATTCGCAGGTCGCCGAAGTGGCGTCAACTCGAAAGACCTGCACCAGGAGAACGGTCTACCCGACGGGAGGCCCTGGCCAAACGACATTATTATTGTTATTATTATTATCTTTAACAATGAAGGACACTGAAATTCATTTAGTTGTATTGCATTTATCTCTCGGTATAATAGGTTTTTATAGGAAAAGGGATAAAATTTCATCAGCTTCTAATTGCAATATGATTGATTTTTACTATTTTTCTTATGGAATTGCGAAACACTGTATTTCGATTGATAAATCTGCCGTTTGCTGCCAATGGGATTGATGTCGTTGCGCTTTTATGGTACTTGGAAGCTTTATATGGGGTCTGTGCTGATAGCCGAGTCGGTTAAAGCCCCCCCGCTTCGGGGATACAGGTAGATGGGTCTGACCCGGGTCGACTCCGCATCGCCCATTACCAACGAGAGCTGGATATGGTTTTTAGGCGGTTTCCTACATCCATTTGTGTTATTATATGTCAGGGTCACAGGTCATACCTCATATATACACTATGCAAACAGTCAAAAGCGTTCTCACACTTGAACGTTAGATTTACTCTAGACACAGATAGATCGGGGGGGGGGGGGGGGGGGGCGGATAATTACTGAACGGCATCGTCTATTGCACTTAAGTGAAACAATATTTAATTTTCTTGGTTCCTACATCTATGCAATGCAAGCATCACTTGAACCATGTAACTAATACTGAGATGAAAATTACGCAGAGATAAACTATTAGAACTTTCTCTGCCTCGTGATGACTGGGTGTTGTGTGACGTCCTTAGGTTAGTTAGGATTAAGTAGTTCTAAGTTCTAGGGGACTGATAACCATAGATGTTAAGTCCCATAGTGCTCAGAGCCAGAGCCATAAACTATTAGAACGTTATTAAAGGATATGTACGAATGTGAAAAACTCACTTTTTCTCTTGTGGTCTTGTTCTCTTGTTATTTTGTGCTATTTTTCTCTTTTTATTATGTCTTGGTTGCAATTAGATCTCTGTGACTGTGCTGTATTAATAAAAGTGAGCTTTATTTATGAGTGTAGACAATGTTTATGAAAGCAAAAGAAATAGAATGCGTATTAAGACTATGCTATTTGATGATACTCCTTTATTGTAAATAAAAGAAAGAAAGTTCATTCATTAAATACGAAAGCTTGTCGTCAGGTTATACATTGGTTCGAAAACAATTGTGTTTGCAACGACTATTTGCATTTACATTCATTATAGCGTGCTGTCATTTATTTTTCTCGAATTCCGTTAATTTTTCTGAGTGCAATTAATACGAAAGTAGACTTCATTTCTTTCCTCGGTTAGTAAAATACCAAGCGAAAAGCTTCCAAGCTAACTATGCACCGTCGCTATTTTACAGTTCCAAATTAAACGAAAGTTAACAGTATTATTATCGTTCTTGACTTTTAACAAAGTAATGGTGATTATATAAAATGTAGACTAGCAATGGCAAGGAAAGCGTTTGTGAAGAAGAGAAATTTGTTAATATCGAGTATAGATATAAGAGTCAAGAAGTCTTTTCTGAAAGTATTTGTGTGGAGTGTAGCCATGTATGGAAGTAAAATATGGACGATAAATAGTTTAGATAAAAAGAGCATAGAAGCTTTCGAAATGTGGTGCTACAGAAGAATGCTGAAAATTAGATGGGTAGATCACATAATCAATGAGGTACTGAATAGAATTGGAGAGAAGAGAAATTTGGGCACAACTTGACTAGAAGAAGGGATCGGTCGGTAGGATACGTTCTGAGGCATCAAGGGATCATCAATTTAGTATTGGAGGGGAGCGTGGAGGGTAAAAATCGTAGAGATAGACCAAGAGATCAACAGACTAAGCAGATTCAGAAGGATGTAAGTTGCAGTAGGTAGTGCGAGATGAAGAAGCTTGCTCAGATTAGAATAGCATGGAGAGCTGCATCAAACCAGTCTCTGGACTGAAGACCACAACAACAACAATTGTGATTAAATGAGAGTCTCAGGCCCCAGTTTTCTTTTAACGTTGTCGCCAAAGATAAAGTTTTCGTAACAGTTCATACTCTTGAACATCAGATACAGAATATAAAGCAAATCCCTGGCGATAACGTTATAGGAGTATCAGGAAGGGTTTTCAGCTCCCAACTATAGGTAACATTTGCCAAATCCCATATACAATGTGCAAAAAAAGCATCCCATAAGTTTGAAATTTGGCCCAAAGGTGTCTACAACCTTCCTCTGCAATTATGCACAAGCAGGGCGTTACGCCATGTCACCCTAGTGCACAACAACGCTTCAAACAGCATGTCAACACACATGAAAAATGCCACAGCTCATTTCATTTGAGGTATTTTGAGGGGCTTTTTCACCATTACAGAGGAAGGTCACAGGCACCTCTGAGCCAAATTTTAACGTGGCAGTGAGATACAATTATGGGATACTTCGGATGCCAACATTATACGCTGGTGTGCAAAACTTAAGGATGAATGCAGCTTTCTCATGATGTGTCACTCAAGTAACATAGCTCGATGAAACGTGGACTGTGCAAAGAAATGCTATGGTGTAGTACAAAAGGTAACTGACAGAAATGCGTACTGCATCAGTCACCCTCCTATGGTGAGAAAGATGGGAACACATAATGCATCCAGGAACATGTCGAACGAGATCGTTTTAGTGTTCCAAGTGTTATGGTGCAAGAAGGCATAACGTTGTATGGGCGTACTGGCATCCAGATCTTTGAACACGGACCACTCACCGACCTTTATTATTGAGACACTACATTTCTTCCCCATGTACGTCTTTTCAGGGGTGAATTCGTCACAAATTTCATTATTATGGATGGCAATGTGCGACCACATCGAAAAGTGGAAGTGGAGAAGCTATGAAACTAGAGGATTTTCGACCCATGGACTAACTTGCCCGTTTCCCCGACTTCCATCGAGTATATGTGGGATGCGTTGGGGACACGTACTGCAGCACGTCCACATTCAGCAAAGATCATCCAGCGGTTGTCAACCACGCTGATGGAAGAATGAAACACCCTGCAACAGGAAATCTTTTTCAACCTGGTGTCCAACACGGGAGCACGTCGCAGGGCATGCTTTACAATCAGTGGTGATTACACACATTATTGAGAACCATATCATGCCTTTCGTAATGTCCAGGGAACCATTATGAATCGAAGTGAGTAAAATGTCATTACCGTCCTTAAATAAAATTGTCATTGAAACTTCCTGGCAGATTAAAACTGTGCGCCGGACCAAGATTCAAACTTGAGACCTTTGCCTTTCGCGAGCAAGTGCTCCACCAACTGAGCTACCCAAGCACGACTCAGGACCTGTCCTCACAATTCCACTTCCGCCAGTACCTCGTCTCCTACCTTCCAAACTTCGCAGAAGTTCTCCTGCGAAACTTGCAGGATTACACTACTGGAAGAAAGGATATTGCGGAGACATGGCCTAGTCACAGCCTTGGGGATGTTTCCAGAATGAAATTTTCACTCTGCAGCTGAATGCACACTCCCGCAAGTTTCTCAGGAGAACTTCTGTGAAGTTTGGAAGGTAGGAGATGAGGTACTGGCGGAAGTGGAATTGTGAAGACGGGTCCAGAGTCGTGCATGGGTAGTTCTGTTGGTAGAACACTTTGCCGCTAAAGGCAAAGGTCCCGACTTCGAGTCTCAGTGCGGCGCACAGTTTGAATCAGCCAGGAAGTTTCAAAATCAGCGCCACTCCATTGCAGAGTGAATGTTTCATTCTGGAAAAGTGTCATTGCTTTTTGTCTCATTGTGTATTTCTTTCAGTTACCTACTTTACTAAACTGCAGCAGTCTGTTCTATTGTAAGTACGCTGTTTAGGTTTTTATGTTGGTAATGCACGTAGCGCTCTATATGAAAACCACTGAATGTGCTGTGTGAAGTCTGTGGCTGGATGGTATTGTTGGAATTGTCGCTATTGTAGTGTTGGGCAGTTGGATGTGAACAGCACGTAGCGTTGCGCAGTTGGAGGATATGGGGAGTGAGATGGCGGAGTTTTGAGAGCAGGTAATCTGGACGTGTGTCCATCAGAGAGAGTAAATTTGTAAGACTGGATGTCACGAACTGATATATATATATATATATATATATATATATAGTATGACTTTTGAACACTATTAAGGTAAATACATTGTTTGTCCTCTATCAAAATCTTTCATTTGCTATCTATGCCTATCAGCAGTTAGTGCCCTCAGTAGTTAGAATCTTTTATTTAGCTGGCAGTAGTGGCGCTCCTTGTATTGCAGTAGTTCGAGTAACTAAGATTTTTGTGAGGTATGTGATTCATGAAAGGTACAGATATTGTCAGTGAGGGCCATTCTTTTGTAGGGATTATTGAAAGTCAGATTGCGTTGCGCTAAAAATATTGTGTGTTAGTTTAGTGTTGATCAGAGTAAGTAAAGAGATAAATGTCTGAGTACGTTCAGTTCTGCTCAGCTGTTTGGAAATCAAATAACGTAAGAGGTTTATCAGCGCAGTAATTCATTAATTTTTCTAAGGGGACGTTTCGCTATGTATGGTCCAAATTCCATTGAAATCCATTACCTCAAGTCAAGTGAAAGTTACTTTCATTCTTAGCTAGTGCACGCCAGTCTAGTTACAATATGGGGCACAGTAGAAATAAACTTTTTGTATATCAATAACTTATCCTTTTTTCTTGAATTTTTTTGTACTGTAGGCTGCGAAGCCAACTTCAAGCGTGTAGTAACCTGTCAAACGCACACATTTGAGTTTCAATCCAAATTTACGGTCGGAATGCATTCTTAAAATACACTGTCGTGACTGGGCTTTGCAATAGATAATGTTCGATCACCGTTAAGTTTGAACTGAATTCCAAGGGTGTCCTAACGTTTTATGCTACGCACGGGAAAATGGTGCCCAGAACAAGCTGTGCACACCTTGTAAATCTTAGCTTTGGTCTTTTGCTAACTGTAACTTCCCTCCTTACTCCAGGATAAACAATTCCTTACCTCCATAACCTCCAGAGAAATACTCCTGTCGGCATGACTGTGGCAGCGTACTGCGATTTTAGGTATATTTCTAAGCACAAATGATAGCTGAGGCATTCTTTCCACTGACACACAATGCCGTATGATTAGTGGAAATGGCAATTACACACAGTAAAACATTTGAATATGAAAAGTATTAAAAAGATGGTGAAATTCGCTTTCTCCAGCCAGTAGCACGTTAAAACGAAACGGCAAGCCGTGGCACAAAGCCAAATAACTACCGTGCTGGGGCAGGAAATAGAGAAAATGTGAGACCTGCGTTTCTCCCCGTGTATACAATATTGAAATAACATCCTGGATGCAGCCGGGTGACGTTGTTGACAGCCGCCGATATTTCTGCAGGAACACACCCTGTGATTTTCAAGGAAAATCTGCTGCTAGAAAGCGCTTTGCAAGGGAACTGAATAGCTCGGACTGCAGAGAAATACCGGAAAGATATAACACACACTCACACACATAGACGGACACTGGCGCCATCGCACACAACCAAAGGTGACCGACGGCAGTAGTTACCCAGAGTGAAAATTAATAAGCAACAAATGAAGTAGTATTAACTGTGCCCCTCTGTTCTTTGACAGGGGAGAGAGCAGGATTCCTCACATAACTGAAACAGGAACCTCCATCTCTATGTATAACATTACCTGATTTCTTAACAACAATAACCCAGTACCTGGAAATGAAAACCAGAACATCCGTGTTGTTATATTCCATAATACGCCCGGTGCCAGGACAGTGTTCTGTAAAGGCAGATTTTCTCGGTTATTCTAACCGTGTTTGACAACTTATGTCCAGTGCATCGGTCCTCCACAGTCTCGATAGCTTGACCAATATACGAGTATGACATGCCATAACTGCAAGGAATACGGCAGACAACTGCCCTCCGCAAACATGGACCATCCTTTACGGATGCTAAAAGGACACTAATCTTAGATGGTAGCCAAAAAACAAATTTCACAACTTCTTTTCGCAAAATACGACCAATTGTATTGCAAATTTTCCCTGCGTAAGGCAAAAGGGGCGTGGACTTTGGCGCCATCTCGGTATTATCTTCACCCACCTTGTGTTCCATTGGTTTGTAGTGCATTCCCGTCTGATATTTCTTTCATACTAAATTTTCTGATAAAAGGTGACCTCAAGGTGACCTCAAGGTGGGCTGATTCATCTAACGAACTCTCACGGTCCTAGAGATGTGGGCCCCGTGGACAAAGGTGCAAAGTACAATTTCACGCTGAACACTGTAGGTACAAAAGTCAGCGTAAGAAGGCTTCTTATAGACAACATGTCCAAGCTACCTTCAACCTTCCTCCGGACCAGCACATCAAGGAAGGGAAGACAGCCGTTATTTTCCACCTCCAAAGTGAAACAAATATATGTGTTCTAAAAATTCGTTCAATTTTTCGCTGCCACGAGGCCAAATAACAAAACTGTCATCTGTGTTTCTGAAAAATACACCCAGATTTCAAGGCGCTGACTCAAAGCAAATTAGCAATAACAGGTAACAATGTGTTTGCCATCGCAGCTCCATCTGTCTGCTCATAGTACTCATCATTGAATAAAATGTGGAAGTCAACAGCAGACCTAACTTCTGTCAACCATACAGAATCAGACAGAGGAACATGGGTTGCTTTGGACATGCAAGGATGTTCAAAGAAACACTGCATCGTAATTCGGCATAACACAAGCACTGCAAGATCGTATTTATCTGCCGACATTGGGCAAGCGACTTTCAAGTAAAATGTCTCATCGGTACAGGAATATACATATTGGAGTATGAGTATAGGTTGTAGACACATTGGTGATGACATATAGAAGTCTGGGTCTGGCCGTGACTCGTGCTCGGATGACCTAATAGTAAGGCTACCGCTCGCGATTCGCGGGAAATCCGGGTTTCGATCCCGATCAGGCACAAATTTTCACTGTCGTCATTCCATCATACACCTGATGCTTGTCCACATTAGTAATTGCAAATACATTTCATGTACTTCTTAACGGCTGTAGTCGAAGCTGTGCCTGTTCCTTTGAACATTCATGCATGTCCACAGGAGCAATGCATCGTAATTAGGAATAACACATGCACTGCAGTATCGTTTCACTCTCTGTTCTTGGACCGTATGGCGGGCGACAGTCTGGGTGGGACCTCGCCCCTGTCGGGGCGCCTCCAGACTCACACCCTGACTGTTGCCCACCATACGCCCCGACAGCCAGGAGTAACGGTCTGGAGTTTCATTTCATAGCAGGACCCCGTTGGTTGTCACCCGCGGGCCCCCTCTAGCACAGCGGTACTTCGGCGATATTCTGTGCGCCCGATTTGTTGCTCGCCGTGGCAAGCCATCCTAATCTTATATTTCAGCAAGGTAATGCCCGCTGGCACCAGGTGAGAGGTTTCTACCGCTTGTCTCCGTCATTACCAAGCCCCATCTTGGCCAGCAGGGTTGCCGGATCTCCCTCTAATTGAGAACGGGTGCAGCATTATGGGGTTTACGTTCACTTAAAGAGGAATTGGATGTTGTTATTACACTTGCGGACAGAGGCAATTCTACAGCGACTGCAGGGACTATCTCGGGCACACCTCCCGCGAGACCGATATTCTCACCTTGTATGTCCACACACTACATTTGCAGTGTCCCATCCCAACACACTTATTACTCGTGGAAGACATTCTTATCAAGTCCCGTAAGAGTCCGGGGAATATGTGTGCCTCAGCAAAGAAGAGAAGGTCATGGCCGGAATTGCCAGAATTATATACTTATATACTCCGAAAGAACAGGCACCATATCCATATACGTACATAGTAGGTAAGTGTGAGCATCACATGAAGAAGTCGGCCGATTTCTTACATCAATTAGAGGTAACGTTTATGAGTAAGTCTGATATTCTAATTCCTCTGATTCGTTATGGTTGATTGAGTTTAGATTTGGTATTGACTTAAAGGGCCATTTCAACACGTGATGGCTTCCATTTACTTTTTATTGAATGTCCAGCACTATGAGCAGACGGATGAACTTGCAGTTGGGGTGTAGGTGATACACTTTTTGTTTGGCCTCATGGCGGTTACATGACTCTTACACCCATTTCATCTGTATATTTGGTTTGCAGTGGAGGTTGAAAAGGATAGCTGCCTTTCCTTTCTTGATGTGTTGGTCAGGAGGAAGGCTGATGATAGGTGGGGGCATACCGTTTGTGGAAAGCCTACTCACCCTTACTTGCAGTGCATCTTAAGTTCACCTTTCGTCAAAATGTTTACGCTATCGGCCAACCGTGCTCCGTGGTGGCATCTACGTCTACGGCCTTTCTGCCTTACTCAGGGAACATTTCCAACAAAACTGGTCGTAGATTGCGGGAATATCACATGAAATGCGTTTTTCAGGCACCATCCAAGATTAGGGTCTTTTTAGTTTGGTTTGCGTAAAATGGGTGTCTACCCTATTCATTCCAGTTGTGACATGTATTATTGTCAGACTATCAAGACTGATGAGGGCCGACGTAATGAGGATAACCATCACTCAAGCTTACAACAGCCAAGCAAATCCGCCATTGCAGAACATTCTCCTACATCGGTCAGTCTGCGAAATACAACAATACTAAAGTGCACTTCGAACTATTACGATATTGGTATTAAGGAAGATGATGAAATTAAATTATATAGTAACTTTGTCAAAAAAATGCAGTCGTTCCACACGGTGATATCGATGTGTCGAACGACTGTGCATCCACAGATTTAATTTTCATGTATGTGTTACACCTCTTTGCCGCCTCTGGCTCCTTTTGTATCTACGGCCGCAAACGCAGTGGTTTGGTCTTCAGGTTTAAAAGGACGGAGCAAGTGCTGGAGCGCTAGTCAGCTCAGATCAATCTGAAGAAGGCCTTAACGGTATTCGTGTGGAAATATTGGAAGAAGAAGCTGAATTTATGCGGCTGCATACCCGAAACATTATGGAACAGAACTAGCTCTTTACTCACATGAAGTGTCGAGTGCTATTGACAGGGGATATCAAATTGATTCCGTATTTCTGGATTTTCGGAAGGCTTTTGACACTGTCCACACAAGTGGCTTGTAGTGAAATTGCGTGCTTATGGAATATCGTCTCAGTTGCGCGACTGGATTCGTGATTTCCGGTCAGAGAGGTCACAGTTCGTAGTAACTGACGGAAAGTGGTCGAGTAAAACAGAAGTCATTTCTGGCGTTCCTCAAGGTAGTGCTATAAGCCCCTGCTAGTCTTTATCAATATGAATGATTTAGGAGACAATCTGAGCAGCCGTCTTAGGTTATTTGCAGACGACGCTGGCGTCTACCGACTAGTAAATTCAACAGAAGTTCAAAACGTATTGCAAAACAATTTAGGAAAGATATCTGTACGGTGCGAAAATCGGCAACTGACCGCAAATAACGAAAAGTGTGAGGTCATCCACATGAGTGTTAAAAGAAATCCGTGAAGCTTCGGTTACACGATCAATCAGTCAAATTTAAAGCCAGTAAATTCAACTAAATACTTAGGAATTAATATTACAAGCAACTTAAATTGGATGGAACACATAGAAAATGTTGTGGAGACGGCAAAGCAAAGAATGCGTTTTGTTGGTAGGACACTTTAACAGATCTACTAAAGAGACTGCCTACACTACGCTTGTCCGTCCTCTTGTAGAATACGGCTGCGCGGCGTTGGAGTCGTACCAGATAGGATTGACGGAGTACACCTAGAAAGTGCAAAGAAGGGCAGCACGTTTTGTATTACCACGAAATAGAGAAGAAGGTGTCACTGAAATGATACAGGATTTCCGGTGGACATCATTAAAACAAAGGCGTTTTTCGTTGCATCGGGACCATCTGACCAAATTTCAGCCACAAACTTTCTCCTCCGAATGCGAAAACATTTTGATGACGCCGACCTAGATAGGGAGAAACGATCATCATAAAACAAGGGAAATCAGAGCTCGCACGGAAAGACGTAAGTGTTCTTATTTCCGCGCGCTGTCGAGACTGGAATAATAGACAATTATTGTGAAGGTGGTTCGATGAACTCTCTGCCAGGCACTTAAGTGTGATTTGCAGAGTGTCCATGTACATGTAGATCTATATGTAGATGCATGCTTTGCAAAAGTTTAGAAAACGTTCGCACACTGTTAAAGGATAACACTAAACGCAGACAGTTTGGGTATGAACAAATTCTGTCATTTGGGATAAAAGAGTGGAGACAGGAGAGACACCTGCCACCCTCTAATATTAACAGTGACAAATTCGATAATAACCATGCTGATCCCATACAGGTACACGATAAAAACAGAGAAAGAAGAAGAATCTAGGTAGGGCGGTACGTGTGAGGTCTCCAGACGCTTTCATATTCCTTTTTCGTCCCACTGCTGGGAGCAGCGATACCATGTGGACCGCTGTAGCTGGGGGAAAATTTCAATCAGCAGGCGCTGTGTTTCGTCGCCCGGCGCTGCCTGCGCGTTCTTGTATCGACACGAGGCGACAGGCGAGCGAGCAAGCGGTCTGTAGCAGCAGAAAGCAGCCAGAAGCAGCAGCAGCAGTAGAAGGGGCTAAGAATTTCATGAGGGCGCGCCGGCTGCGAAACAGCCACTTGGCAGCTGCTGCATTTATTGATGGCGGCGCGCACGTGCCGGCTACGTGCGGGCTCTGGAGCAGCGAATGCCGCTTGCCACGTACACCGACTCCCGCCTTAAGTGAAAACTGCAACACTGCCGAGTGGCCGAAACAGCCGTATAAAAAGTACGCTGTGCGTCAGTGCTGCTCCAACCACTTTCAGATCGCACGATCTGACAGATACATCTTGAAAACAAGTGCGCTCTCTACATTAAGCCGGAAAGACGGAAATATTCACCGCAGTACCTACACCCGTCTACATCTATACTTACGAGGGTAATCCCAAAAGTAAGGTCTCCTATTTTTTTATAAGTACATGTTGATGTTGTGGTCTTCAGTCCTGAGACTGGTTTGATGCAGCTCTCCATGATACTCTATCCTGTGCAAGCTTCTTCATCTCCCAGTACGTACTGCAGCCTACATCCTTCTGAATCTGCTTAGTGCATTCATCTCTTGGTCTCCCTCTAGGATTTTTACCCTCCACGCTGCCCTCCAATACTAAATTGGTGATCCCTTGATGCCTCAGAACATGTCCTACCAACCGATCCCTTCTTCTAGTCAAGTTGTGCCACAAACTCCTCCCCAATTCTATTCAATACCTCCTCATTAGTTATGTGATATACCCATCTAATCTTCAGCATTCTTCTGTAGCACCACAGTTCGAAAGCTTCTATTCTCTTCCTGTCCAAACTATTTATTCTCGATGTTTCACTTCCATACATGCCTACACTCCATACAAATACTTTCAGAAACGACTTACTGACACTTAAATCTATACTCGAACAAATTCCTCTTCTTCAAAAACGCTTTCCTTGCCATTGCCAGTCTACATTTTATATCCTCTCTACTTCGACCATCATCAATTATTTTGCTCCGCAAATAGCAAAACTGCTTTACTACTTTAAGTGTCTCATTTACTAATCGAATTCCCGCAGCGTCACCAGACTTAATTCGACTACATTACATTATCCTCGTTTTGCTTTTGTTTATGTTCATGTTATATCCTCCTTTCAAGACACTGTCCATTCCGTTCAAGTGCTCTTCCAGGTCCTTTGCTGACTCTGACAGAATTACAATGTCATCGGCGAGCGTCAGTTTTTATTTCTTCTCCATGGATTTTAATGCCTACTGCGACCTTTCCTTTTGTTTCCTTTACTGCTTGCTCAATATACTGATTGGGTAACATCGGGGACAGGCTACAACCCTGTCTCACTCCCTTCCCAACCGCTGCTTCTCTTTCATGTCCCTCAACTCTTATATCTGCCATCTGGTTTCTGTACAAATTGTAAATAGCCTTTCGCTCCCTGTATTTTACCCCTGCCAACTTCAGAATTTGAAAGAAAGCATTACAGTCAACATTGTCAAAAGCTTTCTCCAAGTCTACAAATGCTAGAAACGTTGCTAGGTTTGCCTTTTCTTAATCTAGCTTCTAAGATAGTCGTAGGGTCAGTACTGCCTCACGTGTTCCAACATTTCTACGGAATCCAAACTGATCTTCGCCGAGGTCGGCTTCTACCAGTTTTTCCATTCGCCTGTAAGGAATTCGCGTTAGTATTTTGCAGCTGTGACTTATTAAACTGTTAGTCCGGTAATTTTCACATCTATCAACACTTGCTTTCTTTGGTATTGGAATTATTATATTCTTCTTGACGTCTCAGGGTATTTCGCCTGTCTCATACATTTTGCTCACCAGATGGTAGAGATTTGTCAGGACTGGCTCTCCCAAGGCTGCCAGTAGTTATAATGGAATGTTGTCTACTCCTGGGGCCTTGTTTCGACTTAGGTCTTTCAATGCTCTGTCAAACTCTTCAGGCAGTATAATATCTCCCATTTCATCTTCACCTACATCCTCTTCCATTTCCATAATATTGTCCTCAAGTACATCGCCCTTGTATAGACCGTCTATATACTCCTTCCACCTTTTTGCTTTCCCTTCTTTGCTTAGAATTGGGTTTCCATCTGAGCTCTTGATATTCATACAAGTGGTTCTCTTTTCTCCAAAGATCTCTTTAGTTTTCCTGTAGGCAATACCTATCTTACCCCTAGTGAGATAAGCCTCTACATCCTTACCTTTGCCCTGTAGCCATCCCTGCTTAGTCATTTTGCACTTCCTGTCGATCTCATTTTTGAGACGTTTGTATTCCTTTTTGCCTGCTTCATTTACTGCATTTTTATATTTTCTCCTTTCATCAATAAAATTCAGTATTTCTTTTGTTACCCATGGATTTCTACTAGCCCTCGTCTTTTTACCTACTTGATTCTCTGCTGCCTTCACTATTTCATCCCTCAAAGTTACCCATTCTTCTTCTACTGTCTTTCCCCCATTCTTGTCAATTGTTCCCTTATGCTCTCCCTGAAACTCTGTACAACCTCTGGTTTAGTCAGTTTATCCAGTTGTGGAAGACTCTGCAGGAGAGACGCTCAGTAGCTCGGTACGGGCTTTTATTGAAGTTTCGAGAACATACCTTCACCGAAGAGTCAAGCAGTATATTGCTCCCTCCTACGTATATCTCGCGAAGAGACCATGAGGATAAAACCAGAGAGATTAGAACCCACACAGAGGCATACCGACAGTCCTTCTTTCCACGAACAATACGAGACTGGAATAGAAGGGAGAACCGATAGAGGTACTGAAGGTACCCTCCGCCACACACCGTCAGGTGGCTTGCGGAGTATGGACGTAGATGTAGATGTAGATCCCATTTCCTTAAATTGCCACCTTTTTGTATACATGGAATAATCCTGGAGATACTGACAGGTTTCAGATAGATTATATAATGGTAAGACAGAGATTTAGGAGCCAGGTTTTAAATCGTAAGACATTTCCAGGGGCTGATGTGGACTCTGGCCACAATCTATTGGTTATAAGTACATTGACCTGTTTATTTCTGCAGTGGTTTACTTCAGTTTACAGCTTGAACATTAAGCTATTTTTCGACACAATCACCATTTCTGTTGATGCATTATTGTAGACGCTGTGGTAGTTTTCTTATGCCCATGTCATACCAGCTCGCCGCCATGCTGTTCATAAAATTATGGACCTCTTCTTTCACCTCGCTGTCGGAGCTGAATCGCTTTCCGGCCAACTGTTCTTTTAACCTAGGGAACAGGTGATAGTAACAGGGGGCCAAGTCAGGGCTATAGGGTGGGTGGGTGATTATGTTCCACTGAAACTGTTGAAGGAGAGCAACGGTTTGCCGCGCGATGTGTGGGCGAGCGTTGTCGTGGAGGAAGTGTACTCCCTTGCTCAACATTCCTCTTCTCCGGTTCTGAATTGCCAGTTTGAGTTTTTTCAGAGTCTCACAGTACCTGTCAGCGTTAGTTGTGGTCCCAGCGATTCAGCTCCGCCGACGAGGTGAAAGAAGAGATTCATAACTTTCTGAACAGCATGGCGGCGAGCTGGTATGACATGGACATACAAAAACTGCCACAGCGTCTACATTAATGCATCGACAGAAATGCTGATTATCTCGAAAAATAGCTAAATGTTCAAGCTGTAAACTGATGCAAACCAATGTAGAAATAAACAGGTACTTATAAAAAAATATGGGACCTTACTTTTGGAATTACCCTCGTTGTAAATTACTGACGACGTATACAGAAATGATGGTGGCGGGCAGGGTGAGCAGCAATCGTCGGTTGATTGGTGATGACAATTGTTGTTGAATGACTGTAGGAGAATTCATGATGACTTAGACACAATTTCTAGTTGTTGTGATTAATGGTAGCTACCTTTAAGTGTAGAAAAATGTCTGTTAATGCGGATGAGCAGGAAAGACAAACCCGATAATATCACATACAGCATTAGTAGTGCTCCCATTACCGCAGTCACGTCCTTACCGTGAATGGAAGGTTCAGTGCTGGAACAAAGATCTTAAAATTTTGTGTACGAGCGTTGCAAGAGGGATAATAAACGAAGGCCAAGTTTTAAATTCCTAGTTTAAGGTACCGTTCACACAGTAAACTTACACGAACATATCGTCGTTTGACCATAGCACAGAGTCCTGCACAAGCATCCCTGGCGTAGAGAAACAACTGAAAAAGTTGCAAACAAAAAATTCGCCAGCTCCGAATGGAATCCCAATTCTGTTTTTTAAAGAGTACTCCATCGCTTTGGTCCCTTGCTTAGCTACCATTTATGGCGAATCGCTCGCCCAGTGCAAAGTCCCAAGCGACTGGGCAAAAGAGCAGATGGCTCCTGTGTATAAGAAGGGTAAAAGATCGGACCAGCAAAATTGCAGACCAATGTCCTTAACATCGGTTCAAATGGTTCAAATAGCTCTGAGCACTATGGGACTTAACATCTGTGGTCATCAGTCCCCTAAAACTTAGAACTACTTAAACCTAACTAACCTAAGGACATCACACACATCCATGCCCGGGGCAGGATTCGAACCTGCGACCGTAGCAGTCCCGCGGTTCCGGACTGAGCGCCTAGAACCGCTAGACCACCGAGGCCGGCCCTTAACATCGGTTTGCTGCAGAATTTTAGAACATATTTCGAATTCGAATATAATAAATGTCAGCTTATGTCCACGAATTAACGCAGTTTTAGGAAGCATCGCTCGTGTGAATCTAAGCTTCCTCCTTTCTCACATGAAATACTGCGAACTATGGATGAAGCCAGTCTCAGGACTGAGGACCACAACAACAACAAGAATGGATGAAGGGCAACAGGCAGATTCCATATTTCTAGATTTCCGGAAAGCCTTAGACACGGTGCACCACTGCAGAGTGTTAACGAAGGTAAGAGCATACGGAATAGGTTCCCAGCTATGAGAGTGGCTCGAATACTTCTTAGGTAATAGAACCTAGTATGTTGTCGCCGACGGCGAGTCTACATCAGAGACATCGTCAGAAGTGCCCCAAGGAACTGTGATAGGACGCCATTATTTTCTATACAAATAAAAAATCTGGCACACAACAATCTGCGGATGTTTGCTGATGATGCTGTAGTATACAGGAATGTGTCGGAGTTGAGTGACTGTATAAAGAGACCACATGACTCACACAGAATTTCTAGTTAGCATGAGGAATGGCAGCTACCTCTAGATGTAGAAAAATGTTAGTTAATGCATCTGAGTTGGAGAAACATAAGGGTATGTTTTGAGTAATATTCGCATGCAGCATTAGTAAATAAATAAATGCCGTGTGACTTTCTTTCGATTTGACGCCACTTCGGCGACTTGCACGTCGATGATGATGATTAGGACAACACAACACCCAGTCCCTGAGCAGAGAAAATCTCTGACCAAGCCGAGAATCGAACCCGGGGTCTTAGGATTGACATTCTGTTGCGCTGACAACTTTTTCTTTTTTTTTTAAATCTCATTTTGTTCGTTTTCGTTCGTTGTATCTGCACGGTGCGGACGTCGCAAGACACCCGTTTCGGTTCGTCGTTGATCGATTAAGTCAGTTTTTTTTATTACAGAGGGCAGGTAACCGTCTGACCGAACACGCTGAGTTACCGTGCCGGCTTTTTTTATCTCATTTTGTTCTATACTGTTCGTTGAATTTGTTCGGGGCGGATGTGCGATGTCACCCGTTTAGGTTCTTTGTTGATACATTCAATCAGTTTTTTGTTACAGATGGTAGCTAACCCTCTGACCGAACACGCTGAGCTACCGAAACGGCCGAATCTGTCGTTGTTCCCAGATCTGTCCCACAACAACGGCCTCCCGGAAGCTTGGATTACAGGAGTACGCCACTACTCCCAGCCGACGACTCAGCTCCCGGGGGCGCACAAAGCATTAGTAGTGTCCTGTTTGACACAGTGACGTCGTTTGAATGTCCCGACGTAGCGTCGCGACTACATATTAAATGGAACGAGCATGTGAGAATTGTGGTACGGATGGCGAATGTTCGACTTCTGTTTATTGGGAGAGTATTGGGTAACTGTGGTTCATCTGTAAAGGAGATCGCATATAGGACGCTAGTGCGACGTATTCCTGGGTACTGTTCGAGTATTTGCGAGTACTGTTCGAGTATTCCACACCAGGTTGGAATAAACGAAGACATCGGAGCAATGCAGAGGCGGGATGCTGGATTTGTTAGCGGTAGGTTCTTGTAACACGCAGGTGTTTCGGAAATGCAAATGGGAATCGCTGGAAGGAAGGCGACTTTGTTTTCAAAGACTCATACGGAGGTATATAGACAATCAGTTTTCCGTAGGTCTTTTTCCGAGTGGGACAGGAAAGAAAATCACTAGTATTGGTACAGAGTACCCTACACTACCAACTGAACGATGGCTTGCGGATTATGTATGCATGTATTGGGTTGGTACATAAGTTCGTAGATAAGTTTAATTAACATGACAGTTACACGTATCAGAGACTTAAGTCATCAGTAATATACAACAGTATTTACACTAGTGTGCCGACGCTGAAGTAATTTTTTGATTTCGCGACTGCAGAAATCGTGTCGTTTTTAGGTGAGGAGTTCGTCGAACCATGTTCGGAGCGCTCGAAAAGGAAGGTCCCTGAATGTAGTTTGATAGCGAAAAACACGGAAATCCGAGGGGGCGAGATCTGGTCAATAATGTTGGTGCGGAATGACTTCCCAATTCAACTCTTGTGTAGCGTTTTTTGTCAGACTAACAAATGCGGGCGGGCGTTATCGTGGAGTAGCATCCCTACACGCATTCTTCCTGGTCGATATCCTTGTATTGCGTCTTCGATACGTCTTACTTGATGACAATGAACGTCAGCACTTATGGTTACACCTCGGGGAAGCAATTCGTAGCACACCACATCATCGCTGTTCCGCCACATGAATGCCCTATCTTTCGTGGATGCGCGCAGGACTTCGCTTTGGCTTAACCATTTCTTTCTTTTCCTTAGCATAAAGACACCATTTCTCGACACATGTAATGATACAGGATGGATATGGTCGTTATAGTTCACGAGAGAAACTAATGGCGAGCGAGCAAAGATGCACATATGGCCACCCGCTGGTTTTTATGATTTTGGCTTAGAGCATACTGTACCCATACATTCGATTTTTGAATCTTCTCCACTGGATGCAAATGTCATACGACGGTGCTATGATACCAGTTTATCACGTCTACCAGCTCTCGAGTACGCTGACGTGGATCTTTATGGATAATTGGTCTTAAACGACTCTTATCAAACCCCCTAGATCTCCGTAAACGTGAAGAGTCCCTACTGTCAAAACGATTCTGCTTAAAATAACAAAACTATTTTATTGCCGTGCTTTGTCCAGTGGTATTATCCCCATAAGCGGCGCAAATGTTTCTGGCTGCCTTAGCTGCTGCCATCCCTCCAATGAAGACGAACAGAATAATACGTCGGAAACGTTCCGTTTTCTCCACTAGACACTCCATTTTCTCGCGTCCACAGCTCCACCCACTATCTCCAAATGACAAAATGTGAACGTAAATAGGAACACTGAACAACAAATAAAAAGTTACAGTCTATATATAAACCCATAGCAACGAGAACACTGATATGCAAAACAAAATAGCTACGAACTTATGCATAAACCTAATAGATGGCGGAGGATACTTATCCTACCTCTGCTAGATTTATCATTTCCCGTTCCATTTGCGGATTAGTTCTAATTACTCGCATTGGACACTCCGTGAGACGAAGTAATATGTTGTCAGACTCTTCCCCGTACTTTTTACCTCGGAATTTCAATAGTAAGCTTCTCCGTAACGCACAATGCCTCTCTTGTAGTGTCTGCCACTGGAGTTCGTTGAGCATCTCCGTTATGGTCTCCCGTCGACCAAACGATCACGTGACGACCCGCTCCGCTCTCAGTTGGATCTTGTTTGCCTCTTCTATTCGGTCAAAGAAGCATTGTATAAGCTACTTTTTTTGGGATAAACTACATATCCTTAAGATACTCCTAATGAATCGCTGATCCTGATACTTTCCTAACACCCCCGTGGAGAAGCCTCAAGGGCAATCCTGCCCAGTCCCTCACATAAAAGGAGAGTTTACTTACATAATTACGAATACACAATCCATTCGTAATCAAATTTCAAGCGTAGAAATCACCAGCCTACTACTTGCTTGCCTAAAGACTTCGTAAAATTAATTGGTCATTTAATCATTAATATAAATTTTCCCCGGCCAACGAAAACTACCAAAGTGTTGCCTAAGTAGAGGACCAAGGAATGGCAGGGGCGTAACATTTTTCATGTCCACCGATCAAATTAATTAAAAAAAGCCGCAAGATGGTGAAAATTAGCAAATCTAGGGCCGTTATCTACATAATCCCGGACGCAACTACGCCGTTGCTTAGGGACAGTGGTTTCTCCTACTTCTCGACGTGAAGTCACAACATGTTACATAACTTACACGCCAGTAGTTCGGGCCGCCCTGCGCGCTGAAAACAGCGGGAACGGCCTTCACTGTCACGTCCGCTAAAGTTGCTTACAGGAACCCTTTTTCCCCCGAGGAAGCGCGCTTCTCTGCTACGTCCGAGTTTTCAAAGCTCCGAGCCCCATTCTGCTGAGGATCTTAGGGGGTCACCGATTCAGTTGCAAGTCTTGGAAAGTATAGCTTGGGTACTGCTAGTATTGCGCGGGATGCTGCCATTTTGTTGTACATGAGATGTCTTCCATCATCTTTGAAGCAACTTTGTGTCGAGTCACAGTTCAATTAGGATGCTTCACGATACAATGATCCGGCTACTTCAGTTTTTTTTTTTTTTTTACGCGATTACGATTACGTAAGCTTCCAAGTGTATCCGCCGTTGCTTATAGGGTCAACCATCAGCTGTACAATGGAATGACGTCATTGATGTTTGTGGAGGACTGGGATTCGAACCCGGATTTCCTGCTTTACTCGAGCGGTCGCCTTATCATTAGGCTGTCCGAGCACCAGTCACGGCCAGACTCAAACTTCCATATGTCAACTACGTGTCTACAAGCTGTACTCGTACATCCATCAGGTATAATCCCGTATAGGGGAGACATCTTAACTGGAAGTCGCTCGCCTGGCGTCATCAGCGTCGTATTTAGAGCATTATTTTTGTAGATTGGGATAGGACGTGCGACAGTACGCACATATTTGCAATTTTGTAATACGTAAATTGCATACTCAAATTAATATAATCAAATAATAATGACAAATAAGTGGAAGCGCTGAACCGAAGAAGAAAGCACCTAAACAGTGATTACCGTGTGTGAAGTACTTCAGCTTCGGATATATTCAAGCAGTTAACAGGTGCTGCCTGGTGACAAGGTCACGAAATAGTCTTTCAGGCTTTCTCCACGAAACTGATTGTATCGAAGGATATGGATCTGAATCTGTCTACATGTCGACATTTTTGTTTCCACGACTTTTTGGGAACTACCCTAAAGTCCTGATTCTTCGTCTTCTTCCAGCGTAATATACGGTGAAATAGATCAAGGTTCAAATGGTTCAAATGGCTCTGAGCACTATGGGACTTAACTTCTGAGGTCATCAGTCCCCTAGAACTTAAAACTACTTAAACCTAACTAACCTAAGGACATCATACTCATCCATGCCCGAGGCAGGATTCGAACCTGCGACCGTAGCGGTCGCGCGGTTCCACACTGAAGCGCCTAGAACCGCTCGGCCACTCTGGCCGGCGAAATAGATCAAGGATAAACGTCCGGTGTCAGTGCCCAATAGCCGAAATATTTCGGTAATCTATCTCGTTGCCATAATCAGATGCGCTGACTAACTGAATGTCTCAATATGTCAGTTTAGGTATTTGGTCTCATGAATCCATCGTTTGACTTTCAAAATTTCTAATGATTAATGAATATGTCGATGTTTTTATATGTGGATGATTATGTGTATCCAGTTCGTTGTGCGATACCTTCTTTCTGCTCTCGACCTGACACAAAGTGGGTACCAACGCCCTAGCAAGGCTCCCGTGCCCGAAAATCGGAATAGAATAAATGCAATGGCCGCATCCTCCTAAGGTTTGTTGCGCATTATCCAGGATGGCTGGTCGAATTCTTCGGAAACACCAAGTTAAACCAGTTAAAACACAGGTAATTCTTCGCAGTGTCACGGATGGACTACGGAGATCTGGCCTCTATCACATCCCATCCCAATATGACTTATATAGGCCCAACTATGCGTACTGTCGAAGATCAATGCCTGAAACACAAACCGCACACCAGACTGCAGAAGCCTAACAAGTCGACAGTCCGGGGCATTGCCTATCGGAATTACAGGGCATAAATTACTACAATTCTGCGGTTCTATCACAGGTGTCTAACTTCTGGAACAGTGTAATTAAAAATCCAACTGAGATTCACGTATGTGAATTGCTGATAAATTGTGACAGTGGACTACTCTTCGAAGTTACCGTAGTTTGTCACGAAATATTAAGCTATAAAATTGTTAAGGCTTTCGTGGCCAGCTCTTGACAAACTGACTGTTGGCTTCTGTCTCTGGTTTTTCGGCAGACGTTTATTTGATGTTTTTTCTGACATTTCGCGAGCACAAGTGGCTGACGCTGTCAAAGCTTCACCGTCCATTGCTGATGGAACGTCAGGAAAAATCATGAAATAAACGTCGGCTGAAGAACCCGAGACACAAGCCAAGAGGCAATGTGTCAGATACTAAATTATAAACACCAACCTTACTCGTGATTCAGTTTACCTATTAATAAAAACCGTACCAAAATGTTTACGGTAGTTCTTGTGATTATCCCGAAAATACGAAAAGAAGCGACGCGACACTTCAGTTGGAGGCTGGCTGAGCGGATCATTTCCAGGGGTAAAATAAATAGTAAAATTGTATATAATTTTACTATTTATTTTACCCCTGGAAATGAGCCATATATATATGGTGGCGTAGCCCCTGATGGCACGCAGGCATAGATTCATTGTTGAGACTCGTAATATTCTGACGCAGACAGTTTGTGGCAGACATTATCGCTCCACCACTCAAAGAATCGAGCTCGCATCTACGTCTTATTCAAGGAAAGCAGAAAGCTGGAAGTTGAATCATCTACTTCGCTGTTCTATAAGTTTATTTATATAAACGAAGCAAACCTGCATCCCATGCTGAAGTAGAGTATCTCGCACAAAAAATTGAAAGCCACATGTTTTGGTTTCGTATATTTTTCGCTGTTATGTTTTCCTGAAACGATTGCAATCAACTGGACTTCAATAACTGGTTAGTTATCCACCTCTTTGAAAGGCCAGAGTGAAGAAAACAGCCTAGTCGAGATTCGATCCTAAACTCTCTCGGTTTGCAGTGAAACACTCTACCACTTGCACACAGTGCCGAATACAGCTTTTGTGAAGCTTGCTGCGCTGTCCAGTTGTGGCAACTGTTCCATAGGTGGCAATGACATCGTTTTCACAGTGGTCAGCAATTTTACCCGTAATAATTTAGACAATTGCTACGAAATATTTATAAATCATAACATAAACCTTCCTCATGAATAGGTGATTCTATTAGTCTAAACTGGATAAAAAATCCTTACAGCAATTTCTGAGATTATAAGCTGTCCATACAGATGGACGCAAACAGGCGACTTCAACATATTTGCATAGAGAAGAGAGTAGAAGACGCTTATTAATGACATTTGCTGCCTGTGACTCATCATCTATTGGCCTTCCGTTTACTTAAGTACTGATATTATACCGTTCTTTGGCTGGTTCTCCTGTCCGTTTCAGTAATTCTAAGTAGTGATTTTAGTGTGCAATTGCTTGTTGTCGCCCACATTTTCCTTTTCCTTCCACAAGATACTTCAGTCCCTATATTGATCCGCGATTGTTTACGTGGTTGTTTAATGTCCTTTCTAATCACCTTACGTGTGAAAAGCTGTTTCCAAATGATGTTATTTATGATGGAATGAATTAAATTTTATGATAACATTTGATTCATTATAAATTTCATTCATGGCATCTCTTGTAAACTGTTCTCGAAAATATTTTGTTTCTGGTGTCATTAATTATTCTCATTTCTATCAGGGCATATCAGTATTGAAAGGCGCTATCTCATTTGTTCTTACTAACTGTGCACCACTATCAGAGAGAGAATTTGTTACTGCGTGTATGGGTATTTTCTTGCTTTCAGCTTCATCAAACTAAACATCAGCTAGGGTCCTACTGCCTTTGTCCATTGAACGATTGGTAATTTATTCCGATCGTTGTTTACTGAGGCTTAATGTCTACTTTGAAAGGTGTTGCGTGTATACGTCAATTTGAAGCGGAGTGCAGTATTCAAGAAAACTTGGCCACCCATTATAATGTTAACTTACTTTCTGAAGTTCCCTCTTATTACCGTAATTCCGGAATCTCTGGTCACAGATATAAATAGCGGTTTTCTTTGTTTGTTTTCTCTTGACAGTCACATTTTTGTCCAGATATTTGTTCTTTCCGATTTATTGAAGTTAGCTAGGACTGTGGCACTACTACTAGAGGCAAATCTACATGCGTTAATTATCAGCTGATGACTAGAGCTGGTTCGTTTTTCGAGTGTGTACGTTTTTAGAGTGTGCTTCTGCAGGTGCACTTCCACAAGCTCTCTGTTATGTCTATGTCAGCCTGTATATGGATTCAGTTCTGTTTCAAACGATTTTCTTGAGCGCTGGGTGGAAATATGTGGAAAATGTAGCACTCTGAAAAGTTTGTACGTCATTTCAGTCAAACTTTCATCTGAGAGCGCCTATATGGATAACGCTAACACTAGACGAGAAGTTGGTACATCAGTCTTCTACATCCAAAAGCCCTCGAAGGTCCATCTGAAACATTACAAGAACAAACAGCGGCAACACTAGAAGCCGCCGAGCTCCTGTAAGCGGGCAACGGAGGGTTAACCTAATTTGATTTTCTGTTTGGTTTCAAGAGCAATGGCACGAAAATTTACTCTGTATGGTTTGTACATGAAGATACATAAGGGAGACATGAAATGAAAATGACTGACGAGCCGAAATCTTTCCTCTTTCTTATACAAGTTATATCGTCCCTCCCTTCTTTAGCTGTGTCGAGAATTACTCATATGAGAGAGATTAACTTCGTATGCTGCCAGCAATTAACTGTTCCGCTTAGACGAAAACAGACTGCATTGATTCGTTGTGGAGGCCCGCTTCTCAGTACAAATACACTCCCACCATCTACATCTACATCTACGTCCATACTCCGCAAGCCAACTGACGGTGTGTGGCGGAGGGTACCTTCAGTACCTCTATCGGTTCTCCCTTCTATTCCAGTCTCGTATTGTTCGTGGAAAGAAGGACTGTCGGTATGCCTCTGTGTGGGCTCTAATCTCTCTGGTTTTATCCTCATGGTCACTTCGCGAGATATACGTAGGAGGGAGCAATATACTGCTTGACTCTTCGGTGAAGGTATGTTCTCGAAACTTCAATAAAAGCCCGTACCGAGCTACTGAGCGTCTCTCCTGCAGAGTCTTCCACTGGAGTTTATCTATCATCTCCGTAACGCTTTCGCGATTACTAAATGATCCTGTAACGAAGCGCGCTGCTCTCCGTTGGATCTTCTCTATCTCTTCTATCAACCCTATCTGGTACGGATCCCACACTGCTGAGCAGTATTCAAGCAGTGGGCGAACAAGCGTACTGTAACCTACTTCCTTTGTTTTCGGATTGCATTTCCTTAGGATTCTTCCAATGAATCTCAGTCTGGCATCTGCTTTACCGACGATCAACATTATATGATCATTCCATTTTAAATCACTCCTAATGCGTACTCCCAGATAATTTATGGTATTAACTGCTTCCAGTTGCTGACCTGCTATTTTGTAGCTAAATGATAAAGGATCTATCTTTCTGTATATTCGCAGCACATTACACTTGTCTACATTGAGATTCAATTGCCATTCCCTGCACCATGCGTCAATTCGCTGCAGATCCTCCTGCATTTCAATACAATTTTCCATTGTTACAACCTCTCGGTACACCACAGCATCATCTGCAAAAAGCCTCAGTGAACTTCCGATGTCATCCACCAGGTCATTTATGTATATTGTGAATAGCAACGGTCCTATGACACTCCCCTGCGGCACACCTGAAATCACTCTTACTTCGGAAGACTTCTCTCCATTGAGAATAACATGCTGCGTCCTGTTATCTAGGAACTCCTCAATCCAATCACACAATTGGTCTGATAGTCCATATGCTCTTACTTTGTTCATTAAACGACTGTGGGGAACTGTATCGAACGCCTTGCGGAAGTCAAGAAACACGGCATCTACCTGTGAACCCGTGTCTATGGCCCTCTGAGTCTCGTGGACGAATAGCGCGAGCTGGGTTTCACATGACCGTCTTTTTCGAAACCCATGCTGATTCCTACAGAGTAGATTTCTAGTCTCCAGAAAAGTCATTATACTCGAACACAATACGTGTTCCAAAATTCTGCAACTGATCGACGTTAGAGATATAGGTCTATAGTTCTGCACATCTGTTCGACGTCCCTTCTTGAAAACGGGGATGACCTGTGCCCTTTTCCAATCCTTTGGAACGCTACGCTCTTCTAGAGACCTACGGTACACCGCTGCAAGAAGGGGGGCAAGTTCCTTCGCGTACTCTGTGTAAAATTGAACTGGTATCCCATCAGGTCCAGAGGCCTTTCCTCTTTTGAGCGATTTTAATTGTTTCTCTATCCCTCTGTCGTCTATTTCGATATCTACCATTTTGTCATCTGTGCGACAATCTAGAGAAGGAACTACAGTGCAATCTTCCTCTGTGAAACAACTTTGGAAAAAGACATTTAGTATTTCGGCCTTTAGTCTGTCATCCTCTGTTTCAGTACCATTTTGGTCACAGAGTGTCTGGACATTTTGTTTTGATCCACCTACCGCTTTGACATAAGACCAAAATTTCTTAGGATTTTCTGCCAAGTCAGTACATAGAACTTTACTTTCGAATTCATTGAACGCCTCTCGCATAGCCCTCCTCACACTACATTTCGCTTCGCGTAATTTTTGTTTGTCTGCAAGGCTTTGGCTATGTTTATGTTTGCTGTGAAGTTCCCTTTGCTTCCGCAGCAGTTTTCTAACTCGGTTGTTGTACCACGGTGGCTCTTTCCCATCTCTTACGATCTTGCTTGGCACATACTCATCTAACGCATAATGTACGACGGTTTTGAACTTCGTCCACTGATCCTCAACGCTATCTGTACTTGAGACAAAACTTTTGTGTTGAGCCAACAGGTACTCTGAAATCTGCTTTTTGTCACTTTTTCTAAACAGAAAAATCTCCCTACCCTTTTTAATATTCCTATTTACGGCTGAAATCATCGATGCCGTAACCGCTTTATGATCGCTGATTCCCTGTTCTGCGTTAACTTTTTCAAATAGTTCGGGTCTGTTTGTCACCAGAAGGTCTAATATGTTATCCCCACGAGTCGGTTCTCTGTTTAACCGCTCAAGGTAGTTTTCAGATAAAGCACTTAAAAAAATTTCACAGGATTCTTTGTCCCTGCCACCCGTTATGAACGTTTGAGTCTCCCAGTCTATATCTGGCAAATTAAAATCTCCACCCAGAACTATAACATGGTGGGGAAATCTACTCGAAATATTTTCCAAATTATCCTTCAGGTATCACACTCGTGGCTTGTTAAACAATCGTATTAACATTACCTGATATAAAACAATGCTATGGAGATATAAATACCTACTTAGCTGTTGTAAGACGTCGTGGTCTCCTGACCTTCATTGCTTAGATATTCCGCCCTCACATTCATATTCCGCACATCAAGACACTTCATTCGAACCCAAACTCAATAAGATAAAATCAATATTGTATGAATTCATGTAAACGATACACAATTAACAAGTAAGCGCACCGTGGTTGAAATACTTGAGGCTGGCGTACACACATACATTCTAGACATGACAGTCACAGAAGCTTTTACTTTGGGAGAGAAACTGCACAACGGGACGCTGGTCCCTTCAGAGGGCAACTCAGCCTATGTCGGCTGGTGACCGCCCATGTAGCGGAAAGCGTGGGCCTGAGTGAAAGGGAGAACAGCCCCGTGTTTGGCTTAAAAGCAAATTCCGCTACAATGTGTGGGAGCGGCCAGCCTACGCATTCTTTACACATAGCACGCAGTTTCAGAGATTTTCACAGGGAGACAGCAAACGCCAAATGCCAAAGCTACAGGTTTCCAGATTGGTCGCCTTAAACAAAACGTCATTCTCCCGTTTTGGAAGAGCAATGCTGATTGGCAGACGATATTTCTGATGCCTTGAGCTGAAGGGATAATGGAAGAGACCGAAAGATATACCCCTTCACGTCTGGCGTGGAGAGGCGCCGTTCCGTTGTCGCTCTTGGAGCGAGGAACAAGTCTCTCCTGAGTACTTCACTGGGAGAGCATCTCTGTCAGCAGCGAATCGAAGTGCTACTCTATATTGAGTCCTTGCAATTAAGCGTTGTTCACTGTGTTGGCTGACACACTTATTGTGCAGTGTGAACGGACAGAGTTACAGTTAAACGCCTGCGAGCGAATTTTGAGTGGCATCGCAGTGGACTGGTTATCTGACTGGTGTACTATGCCAGTAGTTAGACTAGGGGCGAATAGGAATCCTTGACTTCATCAAGGCATAGGGAGAGTTCGATTGGCGAAGGTCAATCCAGATAGAACGAGAGTTATCTTATTTGTCAGCAGTGAGCGGCGCAAAAAAAAGCAGTCATCCCAGCTTATGGTATTGTGCGTTACAGCTATTGCGAACCCCATATTTCCTCCACAACAGTACACTTCACTGCATTTCACACGTGACAGCCTTGAGCGTACCTAGCATCATTCTGAAGGATAATTATTCAAGTTGAGTAGGCGAGCCTCTCAGCCATTCTGCCAAGTCAACAACCTTCTTAAACTTTGTATAGAAATTTCATTAGCGAATCCTATCCTTGAGAGGTAACTTCACATTCCAAAAAGAACCAGGATATAACATGTTCAATTCATAACTAAAAGTGCTATTATGATTGCTCAGAATTTTTGGAAAATAAATAATAACTTTCGTTAGTTTCATGTTTTTCTTACACTAACTAGCACTACTCCAGTACCCAAGTATCCCACTACGTACGTAAGAAATTTTGTGATTGCTGAAAGCTTTTTCAGGCATTTCTCTTTAGAACGTTAGGAGCGTCTGTCTGACTTCTGTAGTAGTGTGGGGGTGGAAATTGCATGTTGCAGGAGCCACAGGGTAGAGGGTACATCTCAGATTAATCCGTTGCACAGAACAACAGAATAACAGATCAACCCCACACCTCAGAAAATGGCGACCCTGCCAGGATAGGTAAAATAGGTAAGCTACCACGATAGGAAAGTGTCAGGATAGTTAAGTATGGCAGGTCGCAGCAGTAGCACTCTGAAGAACTTTCTTTCATGCGTTAAATAGCTATTTGCAAAGATTGGGATCGGAATAGATGCAGGTAGTGAAGAAAGCAGAATTGTAGGGAAAAGGGCGTGTGTTATTGTGTTGGAAAATTTTACATTTTTTTACTATTTTTGTGTAGCTGTTAGGGCATAGAATTTTCAGGTATAGGCACAGACGCAGAGTGACGCAGAGACGCAGTGTGACGCAGCATCATATAAATTAGAATTAAGAAATAACATTTTTCTCCCTTTGCAAGCGCACAGGTAGAGATTGGAGACTGTAGCAGAGCAGACAGAACATTAGCCGAGAAGTCACGACATTGTTGTTGTTGTTGGTTCAACCAACTGGTAAGTGGTCGTACAGTTTTGTAGATAGGGCTGTGGTGTGTTGAAAGAATTGCCATGTTAACGAGAGCACAAGCCAAAAGGTTACGTGAGAGACAGCAAATAGACAAGATGGGGGAGAATCAACCAGATAGACAGCAAGTAAACGAGCTTATTGACAATAGGACAGAAAGTGAACCTGAAAATAGGACAGACGGTGAATCAGAGAAAAGGACAGTCGGGGAGCTGCACAATCAGCAGGCTCAGTTAGACTGGGATAAAATTGAGACAGAACAGACAGATGGGAATCGAAGGGATGAGAATATGAAATTCCAGGTAGGGAACATTCTGAGCCAGAAATAGACAGCCCACGTAGGAAATGGCAAAGAGTAGAAGCGAAACGGGCACAGGAAACGCGTTTGTTTGCCGCATATTCAGGGACAGAATACGCGTCAATACAGTCAATGAATTGGCAGTTAGCTAACGTTCAAAGAGAAGTAGACAGTGAGGAAGAGGGGGAACATTTAGAATACGTCGAACCTATCGTACACATTCTAAATATGCCCCAACAGTAGACACCGAATTTTGCGGAGTTACGAGCGCCACGAAAAGGTTCCGTAACAGACGCAACTGTACCTGCAAACACAAGATATACACAACAGAGGGGCCAGGATGCGGAGTTGTTTGCGCCACGTATTGGTTCAATGACAAATGCAACTAGTCCTCAACACAGACAGCACGGCCGGCCGGAGTGGCCGAGCGGTTAAAGGCGCTACAGTCTGGAACCGCACGACCGCTACAGTCGCAGGTTCGAATCCTGCCTTGGGCATGGCTGTGTGTGATGTCCTTAGGTTAGTTAGGTTTAAGTAGTTCTAAGTTCTAGGGGACTTATGACCACAGCAGTTGAGTCCCATAGTGCTCAGAGCCATTTGAACCATTTTTGAACAGACAGCACGGGTTATTGCAGTTATCAAACTTAGATACCCCACAGCATAGCCCAGTAAACGACGTAACTATAGATCGAGAATGCATAGTTCAGCAGAAGGTAGTGTTACAGGCCAGGCCGAGATCATGGAGATGTTACAAAAAATGAATGCTAGTATGACGAAACAGAATACACAGATGACAAAAGAGTATCAGGTATTGAAACAGGATAATCAAGCGATTAAGACACAGATCCAATAGGTCAAAATTCAGATGGAAGAAGGGATCGCTAGAATTGATAGATCACTCAGATAGACAAAGACGCAAACGAATCTAGAGAAAGAATTCAGGTACTAAAACAAGGTCAGCAGCAATTACCCATTGACGTGGACAAGGTCCAATTGGACATCGTAAACATTCACAAAAAGGTGGAACGTTTTACGAAAAAAGCCACTCGGACAGCAATACAAGTTTCGGAAGAACAAGCATTTCAAAGCAAGGTCGCAAAGGTTGCACTGAAAAAGTATGATTTGCGGATTAATAAAATAGAACTTAAAAACAAATATCAGTTTGAAAAGCTTCGAAGAGTTGATACAAACTATCGTAGAAAAGATCGAGACTGATTACACCTGTAACGAAACAACTGACGACTCAAGCATTAATTCAGTACACGGACACGCGCCGTCTAAGAAAGTTCAAGTAGAACCAAGGCTAGACGTAACACTCGCGCAGAAATCGAAACAGAAAACCTCGATTAAAGTAATACATGACATGCCACAGGACCAGGCACAGTGCCCAGAAATAGGGAACACATACATTCAGCCGATACCAAACGAAAGACAGGCAACTGAACCAGTAAATCCAATGACACAACATACGAGTTACTTCAGATGACACCATATGAAAACTCAGGAGAGAAAAGCGTGGTAAAATTCTTTGATACAGTGGACAGAAAGAATCAATGCCTAGACAAACCATACAGTAACGGAGAGCTGATACGTCTATGTAGAATGAAATTACCGGTAAAGTATCAACAGGCAACAGTAGGAAAAAATGAAAATACCGGAGAATTCAAAAAGGTTTTAAGGGAACTTGAATTTATGTTTAAAGAAGACGAGGTGAAACAGAAAAGAAAGGAAAGGGAACAGCAAAAGGAGAGGACTAGGAACGAATATTCCAATAATAGTAATAATAATCTTAATCCTAACACCAATAATTTCAGGCAATTTAACAGACAAGGACAGTGGCACAACGGAGACAATTGGCATAGAAACGATAACCAGAACAATTGGTACCGAAATAGGAACAGTAATGGACACTCATACAGTGGCGGATATGGATTTAGGAATCAAAATGGCAACGGTCAAGGGAACTTTGAAAGAGATCACGATGTTAGAAACAGCAACTGGCGAGACCAGTGCGCGAATAATTACCGAGGAAATTATGGTCCACAAAGACAAGAACAACAAAGCAAACAGAAACCAGGCGTAGAAATTACGCCACCAAATACTGCAAAACGTAAAGATTGACGTGAAAATAGCGGAAGAGGTTAGGCAAACTAACGTCCACCCTATCTTATGCTAACCACTAAAAAGAAGTTAAATTAATAAATCAACAAAATAACACATTAATTGAAAGAAAAAGAAACACAATACACACTAACAATCTCTTTGCTGGTTCGCAAGAGAGCTTCTGTGAAGTTTGGAGGGTAGGAGACGAGGTACTGCGGAATTAAAGCTGTGAGGACAGGGCGTGAGTCGTGCTTGGGTAGCTCAGTTGGTAGAGCGCTTGCCCGCGAAAGGCAAAGGTCCCGAATTCGAGTCTCGGTCCGGCACACAGTTTTAATTTGCCAGGAAGTTTCATATCAGCGCACACTCCGCTACAGAGTGAAGATTTCATTCTAGAAACATCCCCTAGGCTGTGGCTAAGCCATGTCTCCGCAATATCCTTTCTTCCAGAGTGCTAGTTCTGCAAGGTTCGCGGGAGAGCTTCTGTGAAGTTTGGAAGGTAGGAGACGAGGTACTGGCGGAGTTGCAGCTGTGAGGACGGGGCGTGAGTCGTGCTTGGGTAGCTCAGTTGGTAGAGCACTTGCCCGCGAAAGGCAAAGGTCCGGAGTTTGAGTCTCGATCCGGCACACAGTTTTAATCTGCCAGGAAGTTTCAGAGTTATAGTTAAACGCCTGCGAGCGAATTTTGAGTGGCATCGCAGTGGACTGGTTATTTGACCGGTGTACCACGCCAATAAGACTAGGGGCGTTTAGGAATCCTTGACTTCATCAAGGCATAGGGAGAGTTTGATTGGCGAAGCTCAATCCAGATAGCCATTCTGCCAAGTCAACAACCATCTTAAACTGTGTATAGAAATTTCATTAGCGAATCCTGTCCTTGAGAGGTAACTTCACATTCGAAAAAGAACCAGGATATAATTTGTTCAATTCATAACTAAAAGTGCCATTGCAGTTTCTCAGAATTTTTGGAAAATAAATAATAACTTTCGTTAGTTTCATGTTTTTCTTACACTAACTAGCACTACTCCAGCATCCAAGTATCCTACTAGTTACGTAAGAAATTTTGCGAATTTTTGTGTCATTTTGTTACACCGGACGACTCCAGAAGATATGAGAGAATCAGAAGCCTTTGACGTTGATGACGCAGTATTTTAAAGTTTGTCCTTGCACTTTGTTAATTGTAAAACCGTTTTGCTGCAGAACTGACATTATCTCCTCTTTTATGGATGGGCAATGTCTAAAATAAAAATCAATTCAACTTTTTTATCAACGAATACACCAAATACACTTTACTCACTAACATTATTTTCGATTTATATTCAGTCACTGTATCACTTTGGCTACTCTCACTTCACTGTCTGTATTTATTCATTCACTGCTCTACTTTTTCGGTTCCTCCCTTCGTCGCTGATAAGAAACTAGTGTTCGAACCGGCGACGGGCTTGCTTTGTATACCCCTACCAGTGGGTAGCCTCAACATTGGCGAATTCCAGAACATACTAAAAGGCTTCGAAAGGTCAACAATGTTCCAGAACGTTCCACAACATTCGAGTGTGCTATGGAGTGTTTCACAATGATTTGGGATGTTCCCGAAGATTATCTTATCTCCCTGAATATTCCAGACTCTTCCCGAACATTTCAGAACATTCTGCATCATTGTGGAACATTCTGGAATGTTATGAAACGTTCTAGAATACTCTTGAATGTTCGGGAATGTTCTAGAAACTTCTAGAGGGCGAAACCTCCTAGCCCCTATATCTTCAAACGCACGCCCTTCAAGTAACGGGAACCTTATTCATGGATAGAGTATAGAGGGCTATCACACCATACAACTCCCTTGACCGTATCTGGACTCGTTTCTGAGTTTTTGCGGCACGCACTCTGTACACTTACTTTTATTATATAGATTACAAACAAATATATTTGTACTAATGCAGGCTGGAGCTTTGAAATTTATACCCTGTTAAATTTAAAGTGTAATCGGTCTGACTTTAATGCAAGAATTTCAACGGTTCAGTAGAACACTATGAAACTATTCACTGTAATGGTATTGTCAGATGAAGCCCTTAAATGATTAATATTACCAATCTTCCCGTAAGGAGTGTCTGGGCGTCATTACTGCCAAACTAGTGGACTGTGCCCTGCTGAGTGCGACTGTGTGGCACCGGATGGCCGGTAGTCTAGGCAGGTTGTTTTCGTAGCCGGTCAAACGGCAAGTTCAGTGCCCTCATCTGAAAAGCAGAGACATGATTGGTAAACTTAAACCGAGGCTAGTTGACGGCATAAAGCCCTGCTCGAAATTGGAGGGAATGGTCGCTATTGGCGCGAATGATGTTCTGAGATAGTGTGGGGGAATTTTGGAATCAGAACTGAATGCTGATTCGCGGTTTTTCGAGGAGAGTAGGGAGTAGAGCAATGTTGGCTTCGCTCTTGCGTTGCGCGAGCGAGGGGATTCGGGATATGATCTTCCTCGGAAGGTCTTGAGACTTGCTCGCTCGTTTTCGGAAGAACTTTGAATTCTCGGACAGCCTTCGCGGCCAGGGGTTGACACAGAGTCGCTGCACTGCAAAAGTCGGCGCCTACATCATCAGGACACTGCCTACCCATGACACGCTGCAGATTTCACCACTGGTAAGTAATTTGCGGCTCCGGAATTGTAGGACCTTATCAATTTTATACTGAATCCCTCAGCAGCACGCGCTCTCGCTTTGCTACAAGTCCACCTTGCTTGTTTCTCCATGTGATCCCGTTTGAGCTCTCACAAATAATTGCAATGCTGCAATAAGTCGGGGATTAATATCTGATTCATTAGGACCTCTAGTCTATTGCATCACAGAGAGTAGGGGCACCTTTTTCTCGATCCAGCTCTTATTCTCATAATATTTCAATATACCCTATCCTTTAGCCTACTATGTTTGTCGACAATTATGTGCATGTTCTGATATATAATAAATCTCATTGTAATATTTAATCCGCATATCATTTCGTAGATATAGGGAGAATCCCATTTCCTGTTGTTTATTATGGTAAAGTTCTCTTTTTTGAGTTCATTACGATTTTTATTAAATTATTGTGAGTGTGCTCTCTTTATTTTACCAACTAGCAGGGTCCACCATCATTTACGAGTACTTCCGTTACCGTTGTGCGCATAATTAATTAGCTGGTAGATAACGAGGAGGTCGAGTGCATGTCTCGCTCTCATGCAAAATTCGTCTGAATTAAAGAGGTTCAAACTCTTCTCCACCCCGGTACCTCGCAACTATGGCTGGCTGTTGTGGCTCACCATTTTGTACACTGGTTCGCAATGAAAGTGCAGGTCCCAAGATGCGAGGCTGTAGCATCAGCACCGGAGATGTTGACGTTTGGACTACCGTGACGGGGACGAGTTGCAGTTTCCTCATGCGCGGCGTGAGAAGTACGGTCGCAAGTTTCTCGAAACCTCCGAATGTGCGATCTAGCCCAATTCGTTTTTCCTGGTACCAGCGATTCCCTATTGCCGCCATTACTGGTTCCCAGGCTTTGCTGAGCTGAAAACCTCTGCATATGTTAATTTTGTTGTCAGCTATACCTATTTCGAGTGCTTCTTTAATGACGTAGTCCCAGTACGTCCACGCAGATGAAATGATCTTGGTCCATCCGTAATTCATGCTGTGTGCTCATGAACGGTAGTATTTCTGGCAGACGTAATCTTGCATGACGTCTCTGTCCATCGCATGTGTCTTTAACAGTGCGACGCGTTTGATCAAAGTACTATTTTCCGCACTAACATACGTGGCCTCCTTAGACCTCGCCTATCTTTTACAGAACCTACAAGCACTTGCACTCACTCCGGACGACCGAAGACACATTTTATTCCGTGTTTCTGGTGATCGTGAAGGACACATAGGTCCAAGCGTGGGTAAAGCATTAGGTAGACTTCGCCTTATTGGTAGAACGGAAAAATGTAAGCAGCCTACATAGGAGATTGCTTACAAATGGCTCGTGTGACCCATCCCAGAATATTGCTCATACGTATGGAACCCTTAGTAAATAGATATTGAACGAATACAGTGGAGCGCAGCACGAATGGTCACATGCTAGTTTGATCTTTGGTAGAGTGTCACAGAGATTCTGAAGAAACTGCTCTAGCAGTCTATTGAAGGTAGAAGTAAGCTATCCCGAGCAAGCCAGCTTACAGTTCCAAGAACCGGCTTTAATGATGGCTCTAGGAATATACTACAACCCTCTTGATATCGCTCCAGTAGGGATCATGAAGAGGAGAGCACACACATTACAGCACGCACGGAGGGGTTTAAATATCCTTCCCGCACTCCATACGTGAACGGAACGGGAAGTAACTCTTGAAATCTAATATATGTGCTGACTGAAATGCATTGCGAAAACTTGCATATCGGAGTGCCTACACTGGAAAAACACAGAGTGAAGCTGACTGAGCACTGCTGAAAAACTCTCCGGATGTGAAATAGCTCGAGTCCTATGATCGAGTTCTGAATACACCGATGACATGTAGTAGATACAGATCGGAGTTTGCTGTTTTACGAACCGAAGGAGCCATCTTCTACGATCCACGACATTCAGAAATGGAATGTCTCCACTGTTCTCCACTTCCATTGTGAAAAAAATGTTCGAACCGAGGAAAATCAATATTTTGAGCAAATTGATGGCGTTGCTATGAGTAGTATTCTGGCAACATTCATCTTCTTTCTCATTTGAAGATGACGAGCAGCTGTTTCGCGGAAAAACTATGCAGTTCAGAAAAGACAACCTGATGCCACGTCTGATAACCTTTCAGGCATCATTCCATTATTTCGTAAAATCCAATTACACTTGACAGAGAGATGCTGGATGAGTGATAGTTTGAGAAGGGCGCTTAAATATATATGCATGTCTTTCACACTCTGAACACTGCGAAAGACAAGCGGACACGATGAGCCTTAATTCAGCACGCTTTTTAAACGTCTCAAGATGTTTCATCTTCGTCTGGGACTTCCGAACAACACAGGGACTAAGGAGTTCCTTCTGATCAACAAAAGTCATTGCAAGCTACACGGTGGAAAAACAGGTAAATGTACACTCTTTTACAGCTGTCTTGATGTGAAAATGGAGAAAAGTTTGTAGTAATGTACAGGACAAGGGTCGAAAGTTACTTTCAAGTTTACAAATGGATCAGTCATTCAGATGAACAAGATAGAGGTTGTAAATCACCGGTGAACTACTGACGGATACACTGAAGGATCGGTGAAATGATCTGCGGACGCAAAAGAACTATATCTCGTGGCGGCAGGATTTGAAGTCATCCCGAATACGTTCGCACATGCTTGGCATTTAGTCCGTTTCAGTTTTCAGTGCGTTAAAGTGAACATCAAAGAAATTGTGAAGGGCAACGGTTATTGGAGTTTAAATTACGGAGGTAATGTAGTCGTACTACCTGTAATCAAACGTTACCGCTGGCGGAAATAATAGAACGGGATTCATTACTTTCAGCTATAAACACGCAGAAACGTCGTAATATCTCCGCTATGGAAGTTTTTATTCTTGTTGATGGGTTGACTGTAGCTGTAGAAGCAACAAAGCTATTCATTGACTGCATTTGTTAGCTGTATTTATGCTTCGCGTAGTAAAAACGATTTCAGTTGTCTGTACGTCTGTATTGAAATGTAGAAACTGCTCTGCATTATTTCATGGCATTTATTTTGCTGCGTAATTGCCCTCGGCGCTAATGAGATTGCTTGTTTCCTCAACAGTAACTATGTTTCCGATTCTCCGTATAAACCTCTGTTATTTCATTAGAGGAGTGTTCTCAACGCAGGAATACTTCGAAGACAGCTGTTTCAGGTCCGTAAATAAATAATATTTCAACACTATTGCCCTGGACGTCGGTATTTTCCCGGGTGTATCAGTAGATGGGTGAAATAACAGCGGTCAAGTGACACTGCATTTCATAGGCTATTTTTTTCTGCGTTATGGCGATTGTGCTTTTGAGGCACAAAGTTATTTTTATGTAGGATATGTTGTATGGAAAGTAAATTTAGACACTACCTTTATCAATTCAGCGATCGGCTATTCGCACTGATCTAGATTCAGATACTGTCGAAATATTTAGACTTAACGATTTTGATTAAAAACAGACACCCTCAGATGTAATACCCACTAAAAATTAATATCTAAAACACAAAATCACAAAACAAGAAGATAATCAAGTTTAAATAAAGCGACAGGCCTTAGTGACGCTTGACCACATGGCAATGGAAAGTGCAATATTCGTTGGATAGCAGTCCATCATGCCCAAAGTACTTGTCATTCAGCTACTACTTTTGGGTGTAGTGATTTCAAGAACCTTTCATCAGTATCTATGTCCAGCTGATAAATCTTATCTTCTTACAGTCTTCTTGCATTTTGTAAATAAGGGAACGATTTGTTTAAAATATTTCGATGAAGAGCTTTATCAAGCGAAAAGTAATTTCAGTAAAGAGTAGGCATCAACGTCTAGGTACACACACGATTTAAAATGCTGTTGTTCAAATAGTTCAAATGGCTCTGAGCACTACAGGACTTAACATCTGAGGTCATCAGTCCCCTAGAACTTAGAACTACATAAACCTAACTAACCTAAGGACATCACACACACCCATGCCCGAATCAGGATTCGAACCTGCGATCGTAGCGGTCGTGCGGTTCCAGACTGAAGCGCCTAGAACCGCTTGGACACTCCGGCCGGCAAAATGCTGTTGTATTGGCTGGCATAAGTATTTCGATATTGGTGATAAATAATTTGTAAGCTTTGAAAAGCAGTAGAATATAGAACAGTGGTTAGATAAATATATAAAGAAAGGAGGAAACACATTAGTCTTGAATGACGGAAATCGGTTGTCTAAGAAGTATAAAAAATGGTTCAAATGGCTCTGACCACTATGTGACTTAGCTTCTGAGGTCATCAGTCGCCTGGAACTTAGAGCTAATTAAACCAAACTAACCTAAGGACATCACACACATCCATGCACGAGGCAGGATTCGAACCTGCGACCGTAGCGGTCGCTCGGTTGCGGACTGTAGCGCCTAGAACCGCACGGCCACTCCGGCCGGCTAAGAAGTACAACGTTCATTGATGGAGGTAAGGCAGAACCTGTAAACAGATTGACGCATTCAATGACATATTTCATCAACAAAACTGTTCTTTTGCTGTCGAATACCCGTGTTGATAGAACAGAGGATAGAGTTGCTGGAAGTGTACACTGAAGCATTACAAGTAAATGAATTCATGTCGGAATGCTGCAGAAGATTGAAATGGAAATTTTAAGCGCAGTACTACAGAAATACATCAGTACCTATGAGCACTGATTAAGTGAAAAATGGACAGATTTTATTTCCTCGCAGTTTACATACTTCCAAACCACACACGATCCCTTCAACTCCACGTCAATCAGGTTACCTCATGTTGCAGCCAACGACTTTACAAAACCAACTCCTCCAAAACCCGGGCAATAGTTATAGGACGAACGACCTGCAACTTCCGTCTCAATAAGTTCTGTCTTACCGTATACTAGCGTCCTATCCTGTTAACTAATAAACCAAACTATCCTGGACTAACCATCGTCCAGCAGCTAGAATGGGAACATCACCCAATTTTCAATGCTAGTAAGCAGCCCCGCCTCTGCCGACACATCCCACCAGCCATACATGTGCAGACTCTCAACATCGCTCCGTAACGAATTTTAAATCGTCTCCCTTTCACAGTCCATGAACTCCACCCCGATGTTTACTCATCCTAGCAACGATAAATCTACCTCGCCATTCCACTTCGTAACGGCTCCCTTTCCGTTCCTTTCCCACCTTTCCCTACCCTTTCCCACTTTATTCCCTTACTACCTTTTCCCCTTCACATTACGATCTTACCGACACTCCCAACTGCCCTTTCCTTCCTGTATCCCTACATCCACTCGATCGATACTCCCCATCAGTCCTCAGTAATCATAGTACCACCCTCTTACCCTCCCCATCGTCCAAGCTTTTTCCCTATCGCTCCCAGGGACGGTCTTTCGTATTTTAGTGAGAGTGAAGGCCTCTTTTCACATCCTGTTTAAACGTATTCATATTGTTTCCGTCTTACCGTTTTTATTATGGTTTTAAAGTACAAACGAAAAGACAAATTTCTCTTGTATAAAACCTTCCATTAATTTTATCTTTACAAATGATTAATTCTCTGCTAAGTATCTTACCCTCTAGTTTAGTGCTTTCTTCATCTTAGTTAGTGTCACTTGTCCGTTGGGTGAGGAGCGGGTTGAATGTACCACTGACAGCCCACCCCGCTTCCACAAGGGATGAGAGGGATGGAATGGCAATAAAGAAACGAAATCTCACCTAATGCAACTAATCAGTCTTTGCATTGAGGAAGGCTGCTGGAAATCGGCCGGAACGTCGGTACATTTTAATACTTTACGTGTTTTTTTTTTTTAAGATGACACAGCAATATACCGAAGACGTTTTCAACCGCCATATAAATATTGTCAGTATTCTATCTCTGTTTGTGCAGGAGGCCTACGAGAAAGACAGGCCACGGCGCGTACATCATGAAGGTAGTCCTGCGCTCCCTCTCTGTACTCAGCAGACAAGCTACGTTTCAATTCTCCTCCTGTTAACTCGTGGCTAGGTGTGTATGTACCAATGAGAATTGCATCTTCTACTGGAATCCGCTATTATGGAGTCTTACTGTTATTACTCCTACTATGATCGGAAGTCGATAGGCCTAGTTACATAGCGCCGCGCGGGGTAGCCGCGTTGTCTCAGGCTCCTTGCTTGACAGGGTTCGCGCGGCTGCCCCCGTCGGAGGTTCGAGTCCTCCCTCGGACATGGGTGTGTGTGTTGTCCTTAGCGTAAGTTAGTTTCAGGTAGATTAAGTATTTTGTAGGGCAAGGGACCGATGACCTCAGCAGTTTGATCCCATAGGAACTTACAGCAAATTTCCTACTTATATTTTGTTACGGCTATACTGGGGTTCAATAAAATGAAAATCATGCCAAAATGATTGCCATTTGCATAAGGCATTAGTTCTTGTATGAAATGAAGACTGTTAATCAGAAGAGACTAAATGCTATAAACAAGGAGTTATACCATTTATATTGAGTATTGATCATAAATTAAATTTTGTTGTCGGACTGTTAAGGAGTAAGACTTCATAGTAGCAGATTCCAGTAGAAGATGTAATTATCGCTAGTAAGTACACGCTCAGCTGCATGGTAATAGGTTTAGAAACTGCATTTTTTTTTCTGCTGAGCTGAGCGAGGGAGCGAGTTCGGGCCTACCTTCGTGACGTACGCGCCGCGGCCTTTCTTGTGGGCCTCGGTTTGTGCACGTATGACGTCACATGCCACAATCCGATTACGCCACGAACCAATGCTGATATCGGTAGCGTCAATCCACACGTATCTGGGACCCTGAAGTCCCCTGCATTTTGTTTCCAGTCTATCTTGCGAGCTATCTGATTCGCCATTTGCCCAGGATACAGAATCTACAGGAGCAAACAGACGAGAAAAGGAAACGTAGAAAAATCTGTACCGGAATAATGGAGGGTCAGTGGTAAAGGTTCAGATGGTTCAAATGGCTCTGAACACTATGGGACTTAACATCTGAGCTCATCAGTCCCCTAGAACTTAGAACTACTTAAACCTAACTAACCTAAGGACATCACACACATCCATGCCCGAGGCAAGATTCGAACCTGCGACCGTAGCGGTCACGCGGTTCCAGACTGAAGCACCTAGAACCGCTCGGCCACTCCGACCGGCGTTATTATCATTATCCTGCGAGACTACGGTCTATAACCTGGCTTTTTTTTTAGAATACGTGTTGTAATTGTCTTGGTATTTAGCAATGCATGTGACTGTAGCGGTTGCGCGGTTCCAGACTGAAGCGCCTAAAACCGCTCGGCCACACTGGCCGGGTCAGTGGTAAATGTGATTGAACTCTCTAGGAATAGCTTTGTAAGAAGCTGTGTTGGGGAGAGGTGAAAATGTCACCCCATATTCGTATAGCCGAGTGACTTGAAATCGGTGGACACATTTCAATTTGCACCTTTTTTTAAGTTTAAGAATTTTTTTTTTTTGTTAACTCGAATTATCGTTACCGGAAGGTATCGGGGGTACAATGCGTTCTCCTAACGCAAAACTGCACCAGTTTTAGAAAAAAGTGTTTTCGGACAGGAATATTGCTTGACTCGGTCTAACCAGACGGACGTGGAGTATCCTGTTACACCGGCAAACTTGGGTCTGCAGACGCCAGCCGCAAACGAACTGTCACGGAGAGGGGTCGTGGGCCCGGGCCCATGCTAATGTGGCAGCGCCTGCGTTAATCACGTAGCAGGCAGCTTGTTTACCGCCGAAAGCGCTAACTGCATCCGGCCGCGTGATTCAATCAACGCCACCTGCCAACAAACTTGGCCAGGCGTGGGCGCCTGCCCTGCAGCTGCCTGCGTCGACACGCCGCCTCCTGCGCCTCCAAATCATGCAGATTGCCAGCGACGGCACACAGAGTACACACGCACGAGAGCTCAGGCACTCTGCGCTGCTTCCACAAGCGGAATCCTCCACGTGAAGGAACCAGCATGCGAGTGGAGGTGAACGCCCTGATGGTAATTACAAGAAACGTCATTTAACGCAAGAGGAACACGAGTACACATTGAGGATTAAAACCATAATTCCACGGTGGGAACAAACTTCTGTCGTCATCGTTATTATCATTTTCATCATCATCTCATTCCAGGCTTAGTCGTTACAGTACAGTACAGTTCCTGACTCAATAGTCATATCTGCCAGCAGGTCGTGGTCTCGCAGTAGCGTTCTCGGTTCCCGAGAGCGGGGTACCGTGTACGATTCCCGGGAGGGTCAGAGATTTTCATCTACTTCGAGGTGACTGGGTGTTGGTGTGTCGTCTTCATCAACATCATTCATCCCCATTACGTTCGGAGGAAGGCAATGGCAAACCACCCCACTAGGACCTTGCCTAGTACGGAGGTGCGGGTCTCCCACATAGTTCCCCTACGCTCTGTCAAGGAGTATCGGGCTTCATCATCATCATCTTTATCTCTCTCCGTCCGAACAGGCCTCGGAAGACCCAAAAAGTACCGACTGACCACCGCATCTTTCTCAGCCGATAGGCATCACTGTATGCAGATATGGACTGGCATATGGTAGGCACACGGCTCTCCCAGCCAATGTCAGTTTTCGTGACCGGAACCGGTACTTATCAGTCAAGTAACTCTTTAATTGGCCTCACAAGGGCCAAGTGCTTCCCGGTTGCCAGCAACGATTGGAAGACCCAGACGGTGACCCACCCAAGGACTAGCCAAACCCGACAGCGCCTAACTTCCGTGATCTGACAGGAAGCGATACTACCAGTGCGGGAAGGTCGTTGTCGTCCAGGTCTTCCTAATATTCTCTTTCAAATCGGTCTATAATTACCTTTTTTAAATCTTTTTTCTGCCATTCTATCAACGTGGTCCTCCAATTCTGCTCTCTTCTGTCTTGTCATTAACGGCAAATATTTTTAACTCTAGTAACACCAACGCATTTTCCATAAAGCGCATTAACAAGAGGGACTACTTTATGTCCAACGTAAAATAAAATCGAAAGAAGAAAGAGAAATTTTTTTATTAGTTATTGATTTACACTAACAACATCTTTTTCAAAGACACAGAGACGTGTAACTAGCGTCCACAAGGGGTAGGTCCTTACGATGACCGAAAAAACAATTAAAAATGCAAATTTCGCTAAGTGTTGTTGCGTTTTACTCACAATATGGTATTTAAAGAGATACTGATGCGTAAGTGTTGCCCTAAACATGAAAATGCTGGTTATAACGCTCATCGAGGAAGTGACATCTACTCTAAGACTTAAATTTTTAGGCTAACTTTAACTGAAATATTTTTAAAAAATATGTAATCTGGTAGAATAATTCATTAAAAATAATAATTTTTTTTTAAATTTTGAAATATAAAGTAACTACCAGATTATAATATTTTCTGAAGCTAAGTATAGATTGCCGTTGGTATTGCGAGGATTAAATCTTATATTACATCAATTCTTACTTTATCCATTTTATTGCAACCCCTTACATGTTTCATGCTGCCTGTATACGTGATTTTTTGTTGTCAATGATTGAGAACCATATACAACCTTAGGTACAGCCAACTTTACTAAATTTAATTTGTTTCCTTTCTTGTTTTTCTTCTTAAACTTCTTCCAATTGTTCCGCAGATAACTTGACATTTATTTACCTTTGTCTCGATGCCTTTGTCATAGTTAAAACTAAATCTACTTTCTCGCTAAATGAAGTGGAAAAATGACATCCAAGAGGAACATCGCATCCAAGATAGTTGAGGTGGGATAAATTTTGTCGTTCATTATCATTTTCGATCTAACTGGATTCTTCCGTTTGAAAGCCATTATTTCTTACTTCTTCGCAGATATAGTGGAACTGCAATATATCGCATTTTGGCACAACCTATACAAGCTCTTTGTAAATTATCTTCTGTTTCGGGTATAGCTGTCTGGTCAGAGGCATATAATAGAGTATTTAGTGGTATGCTACATCCTATTTTAATTCCAAACTCTGTTTCATCTTTTCTCTTCATAACTAGGTCGTCAACATACAGGGTGATGGGGAAGGGTTCAAAATGGCTCTGAGCACTATGGAACTTAACTTCTGGGGTCATCAGTCCCATAGAAATTAGAACTACTTAAACCTAACATCACACACATCCATGCCCGAGGTAGCATTCGAACCGTAGCGGTCGCGCGGTTCCAGACTGTAGCGCCTAGAGCCACTCGGCCACCCCGGCCGGCGATGGGGAAGAGTAAATGCACCAATATGAGGTAAGGGACACCGGTACGGAGACGACCGACTAGAAAGATATGAGCCAAAAGCATTCTGTGCCTCTGACAGAGGAATACACGTACCGGTACTGTTGTTGCCATGATTGTAGGGTAATCAACTTTCAGAGGAGTAAATCTTGTAAACATGGGCTCTAAAACACATACATTAAGAGTTATCAGCCTTTGTCCAGCATCACTCCCGTCAAACACATCCCCTGTACTGAGCAACCTCTTAAGGTACGCATATTTACTGGGCATTTTTTCATTGTTTTGGTTCACAGCACCAACTACAAAAATATGGAAACCAAAGCCTTTGCAGTAGAAAAGATGTGATTCACAGTATCGAAGATGAACTAATGCTCATATCTCTCACGATACACATTTTAGAGCCCACCTTTCCTCGACTTTTCCTACTTTTAGTTCATACTGCAACTCTACAAGTTACCTACCCTACAGTTTTAGCAAAAAAGAGTACCAGTACACGTATTCCACTGTCCTAGATATCGGAACGATTTTAGCGTATTACTTTAGACTCAGTGGTTTCCGGATCAGAGTCCCTTAACTCAAATTGATTCTTTTATCCTTGTCCTTGAAACCTGAAAGTCTGTAACATCATCACGCAATCACCCAGTATAAATTAAACGAAGTGAGTGATAGACTATACCTAGTCTAAGACATCGGTTTACTGAAGTTTCATCCGACTTCGGTCAAAAGAAAAATTTAGGTCCGTCTCAGTTTCTAAAACATTTTCAAGTGATATTTTAATATATATGTGTCTCAACAACGTCCCTCTACTGACCGCTATTTCATTTTGTCGTAGGCGTGCATTAACGTACACGATAGTACATCTACATTAATGGATATGTGCACTGAGAGGCAATTTCTACATTGTTAGTCTAAAGCTATGTCAATCCTTTTAGACTGTCGGTGTAAAAATTGCCTCACATTACAGATATTCTTCCATTACGGCATCCCAATGTGATTGGGCATTGTCATCTATCAGATGGAATGCGCCACTGTTCCTCCAAGAGTTTATCTTTCAGAAGTGGAATTACGGTTCGTTTTTAGGGATTGCTGTGCGGCAAGCGCGTTACGTTGTGTGTGCTTTTGTGTGTGTGTTTTTAGTTTATAGGCGCTCAACGACGAAGTTATCAGCTTCCATTCGAAAATTAGAAAAAACTGATGTGATTAAAATACGAGTATCTAATGCGACAAAATCACCAAGAAGCAATCAGCGGTAAAATTTCACTCAGTTACACCGGGTCGCACCCATGGTCACCCATACAATTACACTAGCTCACATCCCGTAAGATAACGCTGCAATCGTCAGATATGTTCTAAGACTGTCAGTGAAAACACAAGTAAGACGAGAGCAAAACTGATTCACAGGATTGTGTAGCTGGCTGATCGCTTAAAAAAAATACGGATAAGCCAGTCACCCTGATAACGCATTAAAAACGTCGCCCTGAAATTTTCACAAAGCCTTTAAAAGACGTGTCTCATTTTTAAACGTGTCATTGTAAGTCAAAATAGAGGGCAAATCGATCAGCAAATGAGCTGCAGCTCTCTTGTCTAAATACAAAACGCAGTCTACTAAAATGTGGCGCGCCATGATCTACATGCCATGAGCCACACACACTGGAGAGTCTTCTCGCTGGAGCAAGAAGCGATACGTCAGAGGGCTGCGGCCTATGGAAAGACTGCTGAGCAGGACCTCTCGTCTGCGTGGGTGGAAGGAGGTACGCCGTGGCCGCGTTGTGGGATTTGTCTGTCACCTGCAATCACTCTCTTTCCCAAAGATGCATGACCTTTTACCTCAATAGCGAGCCAACGGCGTGTAGGGGGATGCCACACTGAATTATATGATGATCGCGACATGCCTCCTTGGCTGCTGCATTCCCCATTTCATGCGCCCTTAATATCCAAATGCTCCGGCATCATGCACTTTTACTATAGCTGTCTCTACCCTCCCTTCAAATATAACTTGCTGTCAGCTTCCTTTTAACTTGCCACAGATGTGTACGATTTTAATAATAATGACAATAACGTATTTAATATGCTGAGTTTACTCGCAGACATTTGCAGCCGTTCGCACTATTTCATGGCTTACACTAGACGCAAACAGCTGGTGTGCACTACTAACGTGCGCCGGGGGGGTTCGGGGTGGCGGCAGGAAGGGCATCCTCTGCAACTGACACTGCCAAATCCGTCATAACAAGGCCGACACAGCGTGACGCGTGACAAGGCCCAACGAAAACAGGAAAGAAAGATGTGTAGGTAGTTTAATTGAATAGCTGCATCTATAGGTAGTTTACGTGTACAGCTAGTTAGTATAAAATGTACATAGCACAGCGTGATGCGGGACAAGGCCCAACCAAAAAAGGAAAGAATGATGTGTAGGTAGTTTAATTGAATAGCTGCATCTGTAGGTAGTTTAGGTGTGCAGCTAGTTACTATAAAATGTACATAGCAGTTTAATTTAATAATAATAGTAATAGTTTATTTGCACTAGTATAAATTACATTGTCTTAGCATGACGTCCAAGGAACAGCCATTCAGAGAATTACAATATAAACAAACTACACGATATAAATATCTAAGTGTGAACTCACAGTTATAGATATTTCAATGAGCACTACGGTGATGCACACTGGCCAGCAAACCAATACTACAGAAGCCTGAAAATGAGGTTAGTACAGTTTCTTTCAGTCATTTACGCATACGTTCGGGATGCAAGCTTTGTGGACTCACAAACAGTGTCAGATTTGTTATTGACAGCAGGAACACGAACCAGTGCATAATTATGAACCTTTACCTGCCTGGAATGTTATCTTTCAGAATATGGGTCCATGACGGAGGTCACTGGGAAGTACTCTGTTTTGAACGTAGCTTGTAAGTTCTGGAATGCCTTCCCATTTGCAAGTCTTATAGTTTTGATGTTCCCTGTGAAATTGCCGGCCGGAGTGGCCGTGCGGTTCTAGGCGCTACAGTCTGGAGCCGCGTGACCACTACGGTCGCAGGTTCGAAACCTGCCTCGGGCATGGATGTGTGTGATGTCCTTAGGTTAGTTAGGTTTATGTAGTTCTAAGTTCTAGGGGACTGATGACCACAGCAGTTAAGTCCCATAGTACTCAGAGCCATTTGAACCATTTGAACCTGTGAAATTTGAAATCGGATTTATGTAAAAATGTGCTTCAACTAAATTTCTTTTTTTTTTTTGTGAGGTGGGTGGGTGAGTTTTGCGGCTATGTGATTGCGTCATGAACCACGTGACACAAGCTCCTTCCATCACACCCTTTCGATAGACATCAGTTATATTGGTGTGGTCCTGGGGCAATTCAGGGTCCTGCCCATGTAGTGGAACTGTGTCTACGTGACGGTGATCTTGTTTAGTATGGGTCTGGATCATGTTAGGGGCATTTGCGTCATACCATGTGTTTGCCCCGGGTACTGGCGCGGCTACTGCCTCGAAAGCCGAGATTGCAACCGCCCGCCTGTGCTCTGACACTCGGCTCAGAAGTAGCCAGTTCGAAGGCTGGTGTTTGAACTGATTACAAAAATGTTCACCGACATATCTGGCGAGCATCGATAGGAGAGATGGCTACGTACGGTATACTGATCACTAGGTCTGACGGGAGGATCCTGGGAAGAGAGCATGTGACACTGTCGATATTCACCCATCAGTCGCCAGTTCCCATGGTGGTGTTAGAGAGGAGTAGGTTCTGAACCTGCCACCAATTCCCGTTTCCTGAATATTGGGCCTAGTTCGACTTTGCCTGCAGTGACTGCAGTTATAAGAATAGTCCTGTGTCAAGCCTTATCACCAGTCTCGTGCTTTGAACTGATGTGTTGTAACTGAGTTTTCTCTTTTGATGCTAGTCAGTTGTCGGGATGAGCATTACTGCAAAGGACATTTGATCTAAAGCATTATGTCAGGGTGAAAAATACTAAATATTTTATTTTCTCTCTCTTAACAACATGTGGGCAGGGAGGGTTCTTCCTTGGCTCGGGTATGAGGTAGAATGAAACAGCATTTTTACATAAGATAACTTTTATTGAAAGTTTTGTACAATGGTTCCCTTACTGGATTGTTCTGGGCTGGGAGAGCGGCAGCTGTGTCGTTTGCGAAGCCTTCTGCTGCGGCAGCGGCGGCATCTGATTACGCCTGGCGGTGTGTATCTCGTGTCGCCGTCTCGCCCAGTTGACTGGAGACGCGCATCGTGAAACTGCCCGTTTAATTATTGAGAACGAAGTCGTGAATCGGATGGTGGTACCTTGGATGTAGTGTCCCAGTGTTTCTCTCCTCTATGTGACCGCGTATGTCAGTGTTGTGCGTCGGCCAGCGAAGCGGGGGAAGGCCAGTGTCCCGGACTCGAACAACGAACTCCTGCTTGCCAGTCTTCGGCTGTCAGATCTTCATCCCAGCTCACAGGTGACTGCTGATGTGAAGCGATCTTCTTCTCGTCCTCACGAATCACCTGGGTATGTAAAAATCAGTCTTCAAATACCTTCTAACTTCTGTCTTCTGGTGGCGAGGCTGCTGCTTGCTATTCCATTACAGCGGCGAACTTGGTGCATCTGTGTACGTTGTAGTCTCTTCCTGCATGACAGTCTTCAGCTCTGAAACTGAGCCCGAAAACTACTACTCGGGCCCACTGCGTCTCGCGTATTTATTTACTTCAGTTCACTGGAGGTGAACGACTTCACGGTCATTGCCTCTCCTGTCACGTTGAAAAGTTTCTCGAAGAATCGTCTTAACGTCGGTCATTGGCTCTTGGAATATAGACGAGGGCCTTTGGTCACATGTGACAATTGAGAAACACGTGAGCCGGTCGGGTGATGCCCTGACGGCTGAATCGACAGCGTCCGCTTATGTGGGGAGGGCGATGGCTTCTCTTGAACGTGCTGACTTGCAAGCGCCAGACGCTGCCACTTCTGCTCTGTCTGCTGTTTGCCAGTGTGTAATTCTTCTTAACCAAACTAAGTTTTTCATTTATTTTCTAATTTCTACTTCACTTTACATTGATTTCACTAATTTAGTTACCTATCTAAAGTACCACTCAACAGTGTGTCACACTATGTCCCATATTACTTATTTTATCAGATTAATCGATCTTATTGTGAAGATTCACTTCACTGAAACAAGTAGAAATTTCTGGGACACATTTTCAATTCCTTTGCATCGGCGTACAATTTTTCTTTCCATCATGTGTTTGGTTTAAATAAGAGCACAAGAAACTTCTATAATTTCATCATGCATTGTGATTCGCAAAACGTTATTTCCTGACCCACAAGCTTTACGCTGGAATGCTTAGTGAAATACGGTTAGACTACGAAACATAGCCTTTTCCTCTTCAAAGAAATTTCCGGAACGGGCATGGACCGGTTACTGATTTTATATTCTTTTGCGAAAAAAAAGAGAAATTAGCAACCCAGTATTTTCAGGTTGCTGTATTTCTGAAAATTCAAACAATATGCAATTATGAAGATAAATATTATCTAGTGAATGCCTGATTGCTGCAAATACGTACATACAAGTAGAAATTCGTCTGTCAGTTGCAGTGGAGCAGATAAATTAATTTTGTGTAACAGCATTTCGTTCAGCACCGTAGCAAAACCGTCTGCAAGTGACAGTTAAAATGTATGTGAAAACTAGTAAGCTAACAAATTTATTCATCTGGAAATTACTGATCTAAAAATACATCAGAAATAGAGTAACTAAAACAAAGGAAATATTTTATGTACATAAATCCATTCATTAAAAATACGTTTTTGCGCAGTTGTCTTTTAAAAATGAGCAGGTAGAACGAGAAGAAGATAACGATAATTCAGTCTCAAAATTTAGTTACCGTAACAAAATTTCGATAGGCAAAAAGGGAAGTCGTTTCTTTACATTCTGTCATGCCATGTGAAAGGTTCGAAGAAATGAAATCAAATGCTCAGTTTCCGGTGGAAATGTGGTTCCCTCGCATCTCTGATATTTTAGTGCACCTACTAATACCGAAGCATCAGGTGTTTTTTCAAATTGTTCAAATGGCTCTGAGCACTATGGGACTTAACTTCTAAGGTCATCAGACCCCTAGAACTTAGAACTACTTAAACCTAACTAACCTAAGGACATCACACACATCCATGGCCGAGGCAGGATTCGAACCTGCGACCGTAGCGGTTGCGCGCAGGTGTTTTTGCGTACTATTAAGACGTTTCCCTATTTTTTCTGATATTACCAACATGAAACACGAGTAAAACCTATGTGACCTGAGGATGGTTCCTGCACGAGAAACACCGAGAGAGATGAGGCAGTAGTTAGCAACTGGTCTCGCATTCGGGAGGACATCGGTTCAGATCCGCGTCCGACCATCCAGATTTAGTTTCCCCGTGATATCCCTGAATCGCTCCAGGAATATGCCGGAATTGGTCCTGCGATAGGATACGGCTGACTCTTCCCCATCATTAAAGCAAAGAATTTGACCTTGTGTTCCGTTTCTAACGAACTCGTTATCGACGAGACGTTAAAACCCAGTCTTACTTTTTTTTATTTTTTCAGGAAAATCCTCAAAGCAGAGTACGGTCACAAGGGCGGAAGAAACAAGATACAGATCGTGGGAAGTGGTATTCGTCTAAAGAACTCTTTAACTAATGGCACAAAAGAATCATAACGCTTAGGCATTCTGGAAATTGGCGCTGCTACATCAGAAACTGCAATACAGCGTACGTTTTAGTCAGAGCTGTGGTCAAAAGGGGCACTGACTGCCCTGTACCATTGACGAGTGTTAAGCCTAGGCAAATATTTATTGCAGTTTGTGGCTACAGTTGGGTAAGATGCAATGTTAAATTCAATTAATTTCTGAAAAGTCAGTCGATAGGCAACAGCCGCCCTAGTTAAAATTTTCAGGGTGGGACACGTGAAGTGGTGGTTGGCTTCTAGTCACTGGCCAGATCTGGTCCCGAGTCGTGTAAACACACAAACGTTCTCCCGTGAAGTCCTGGTAGTGGTTTATAAGATCATTGGGCCTACGTTTTAGTCTGAATATAATCTCTGTTGCATCTTTCAAGAAATTTTCAGGAGAAAACGTGCAAGGTAAAGCTCAGTCTCGGGGAAGAGAACTTTTTAACGTACGAGGATTTACCAGTTCATCTCCGAAAATTCGAAAACAAACAGTTATTTCTGTTTTCAATAACATCACTTGGTTATTCTCCCATTTTACCAACTGAGTTAATAAACAGGATGTTTGGCCTTTAAAACCCTATGTTAAGTTTTAATTTCATTTTCTTCGCATTACCACTCTGTCGTCAGAGAGCGTAGCTTACATTCTTTACTGACAGTGTGTCGATAATGTATTAAGAAAGTAATCGCGATTGCTACCAACAAGGTCAGTGTAGGAGTATATACTCTCGTTCCACCACTTCTTCGCTAAAAACGTATGACTACGAAATGAAGAGACATTGTGACATTAGGTAAAACATTTCGTTAATTATTTGTATCATTTCAATCCGAATCAGCAGAAACATAGGTTAAACCGTCGTGTGTGTCTGTTTGAACTCGCTAATCTCCGAAACTACCAGACAAATTTTCATGGGTTTCTCACAACTAATCTTAGCGTAACTTGGGGTAACATGCAGCCTTTATTTCATCAAAATCGGATCACGGAAAAAATGAAATCGTAATTTAAGTTTCAGAAGTTTGTTCAGTTTAGTAGGTCAAATGGTTAAATTAGTGACGGTGTAATAAAATAAAGAACCAGTAAATGACGTTGTACGTCTTTTCCATCAGTGACAAGTATGTTCGGACGTTTACGTCACTGACAGAATTAAGCCCGAAAGACCATACGAAGAGCAAATTTACTTAGCTAGGCTAAAACTATTTCCTGATTTCGCTTTGCCGGCCGGAGTGGCCGGGTGGTTCTAGGCGCTTCAGTCTGGAACCGCGCGAACGCTACGGTCGCAGGTTCGAATCCTGCCTCGGGCATGGATGTATGTGCTGTCGTTAGGTTACTTAGGTTTAAGTAGTTCTAAGTTCTAGGGGACTGATGACCTCAGATGTTAAGTCCCATAGCACTCAAAGTCATTTGAACCATTTTTGATTTCTCCTTGTTTATTAAAAACTTAACGAAATTTCTTTCCCATTTTGGAAAGATTTCATTTACATTTGCCTTATTGTCTAAGAAGACGATTTTATTGATAAAGTCCTTCTACAAGGATTCCGTCTCTATCGATTGAGGTACAGAACCCTAAAAGGCTACGATGTGCAAAGGAAATTCCTCAATTTTACAATAAGATCTTACCTCCATGGGTTTCCACAGCCAAGTGTTTAATAAAAGAATACATCGTGCATTGTAGGCTGTACAGTTTTCCGCTGTTAAGGGCGGAGAAGGTATCGGATAGTGAAAAAACTGCACCGAAGGGCTCGAGAAGGGAGAGGAACTATACGAAGATATGATAGAATAAAAAATAGGTGTCCATACGGAAGATATGGGGGATCAAGTATTAGAGCTTAACAGAGCTTTAGAGGACTTCGAATCAAGTATGGTGATAGGGACAGGCACCATTCCGTATCGATTTCTAAACGCTTTGGAGGACATAGCAACCAAATTATTGGTTGGTTGGTTCATTTGGGGAAGGGAACCAAACAGTCAGATCATCGGTCCCATCGGATTAGGGAAGAGTGGGAAAGGAAGTCGGCCATGCCCTTTCAAAGGAACCATCGCTCAATTTGCCTGAAGCAAGTTGGGGAAATCACAGGAAACCTAAATCAGGATGGCCGGATGCGGGCTTGTACCGTAGTCCTACAGAATGCGAATCCAGTGTGCTCTCCACCGCACCACCTCGCTCAGTGGAACCAAATGACTTCTCGAATTTGTTTAGAATCTATGAGACTGGCTATATACCATCGGACTTGCCGCCTCGCTCAGTGCAACCAAATGACTTCTCGAAGTTGTGTAGAATCTATGAGACTGGCTGTATACCATCGGACTTCCGGAAAAAATAACTAACACAATCACGAAGAGAAAATGGGAAATACTTGCGATAAATGTAGCACAACCAGCTCAAGGATTCGAACTCGTAATAAGAAAGATATACGGAAGAACAGAATAAGGATCCGTTGGATGACAATGAGTTTGGCTTTATGAAAGGTAAACGCACCAGAGGCACTTCTCACGTAGAGGTACGATTTGTCTAACTTAAAAAACTTTCGATGATGTAAAATGTTGCTAGATGTTGGAAATTTTTTGAAACTGTGAATCGACTAAGAAAGAATGGAAAGACGGGAAGAGGAAACTGGACAATAGAACAAGTGTTAAGACATCAGGGAATATCTTCCACAATACTAGAGGGAGCGTAGAGGGTAAAATCTTACATACATCCAAGTGTTAGAAGACTGATGATCCAGAAAAGGGAGAGGGAAGGGTTATAAATCAGCGGCACTTTAAGGGAACTAAAACAATGCTGGTCACCCACAAGAATCGGAACATTTCAGGGATGAATACAAGCAGTTTTATGGAATGCTAGGACAGTTAGTTCAACCGTGAAGTCAAAAACATCAATGTTCAACTGCGAATTATACAAATTTTTGCTATTTGTTGGTATCTTCTCGCGTCGTTGTTCAAACCTAACATTTTAAGGAGAAAACGGAGAGTTTTAGGTCGTATTTTGCTTCTCAGTGTTAGGTCCAGTCTGCATCCGATGGAGCAGGGAATTATTCAAGTCATCAATGTTATTTCGGAAGTCATTGCTGCGTATTTTGCAAATCAGGACTGAATCTGAAAAAAAGACAATTCCACAACTGTGTAAAGCAATTAACTTGACGGATGCTGCGTATATGGCACCAAGATTCTGGGCTGCTTTCAAGAACACTGCACTACAAATGATCGCTTATCCGAAACATCAGTTGTCCGATCATCGCGCGTTTCTATTTGATTCAAGTTTCGATGCTTTGATGTAGCGTTGTTATTATTATTATTATTATTACTATTATTCGTCTAGGCAGATTAACAGATCCTTTTCAATTAAGTCTTTCGTCACCTAGACAGATAAACAGCTATTTATCTGTCGAGGTAAATAGCCTTTCGCGAAATTTTTGTATAGACTTTAAAATGTGTGTAGACGATAAAGTATCGTATTTGAAAATGTATTGACTGTGGTTTCATAGACACAAACAAAATAGAAAATTTATCGTGGAGATAACCACTACAGTGTATTCTGCCACATAATTTGTAATTCATAAGGTTTCTCACTTCATGTCAAGCGGCATGCTAAGAAGAAATATAGAATCCTTACTACTACTACTACTACTACTACTACTATTATTTTTATTATTATTACCTTGCGCATATCAATGTCACTGACTAAGGCGACTGACTACCTATTCCAACAGCAGTACTTCTGGATACAAGCCAGTTACTCACTCACTACTTGCCTTCACAGCTGGTGTTTACTCCAGTTAAAATATGTAAAACTATTCCCTGACATTTCGTCTCCGACTGCAGGTGACATCTTTGAAGGTAAACCGGCAACTGCGTCTAGATCTTAAGGGATGCCCGCGTTTTTAGAGTGTCGTGGAGAGCACCGCCATTCGTCAGGTGATGCCAACTGCGTGATTGTCCATAGTTACTATCCATAGCTGACACCACACCGCTGATTTAGATTAAAAGGAATCGATCGCCCATCTGTTACCTCACATATCCTTCTTTCCTGTTAAATTATCATGGTGTTTTGCTTGTGATCTCTGCGACCTCTTTATATACACGCACATCATAATGCATTCGCTTTGTAAAAACGCCCGTCGCATTGAATTTTATTTCATAGATTTCTTCTCGGAAACGTATTGCGCTACGGCTTATTTGTCAGTATGTCCCAGACGACAATTATTGTAGTGTGCGTGTTATAGTTTCTTTATGTAGTTCTAATATATAACCAACGTTAATGCGCCAGGCAGCCAAGGTGAGCATCGCAAAAAGAAACGTTTAATATGTGGTCTTCAGTTCGAAGACTGCTTTTGACGCCACTATGGCCCTAGCGTAGGAACTGGAATACACTGTCATAAATGAGTTTTGTCTCACATGTAACACCAACAGACGAAACTACACCAGTAAGAAAGTGTCGAGTTACGGTAAATTAATATAAGCACTTTCTAATCAAGCAGAAAGAAACTGTCTTCAGAAAGAAATTACGGCAAGAATTCCGCTTTTCCATCTTTTATTGGAAATTAAAAAGTCTAGTTCCTGCCTGACAACTTTTACTTTCTTCCGCAACAGGAGTTTACTGCGCGACTGAGAAAGGCTCGTGACTGCATTTTTATTTAAAGATAGTTCCAGCTTTCTTCTAGAGTTGAAGATTAATTTCAAAATTATCACATTCTTAGCGCAGTCACGAGTCAATAACTACTGCAACATTTTTCTAAACCATGCTGAATTTTAAATGAAGATCTACAGTTCACCTGTTCTTAACACTCAGTCCCACAGTTCTGTATTTTTTGAAGGAGCCTCAGTTTTAACTTCCTCAGTGTGATGAAAGTTCTTTGTGTCATCGTAGTCACCCTTACTGCTGTTTCGTGATGATTTAATAGCAGAACTGCGGAATATTCAGTAGCGCTATGAAATTTTATTCTACTGTCTAGAATTAATATTAAGTTATTGCAGGAACATAGAGTAAATTATAATATCCAGTACGGATAATTTAGATACACTAAATTATGATACCAAATTGCTCACAATCGGATTAGCTAAGTTAAATCACCACATATATGAGCCGATGTAACATTCCGGAAATATCTCAATTAACACTGGACATGCTTATAATCCACTAAGCACAGAAATGATATGTATAATAAAAGGGCCACGCGGAATAATGTGCAACCAACTGATCCAAAGTAACTCTTCATTTCGCGGGAATGTTTGTTGTAAACATAAATGTTATTATATTTCTTTCGAGTTAAGTTGTAGATTCTGTAATTTTGCAATCATTGCGCATTATAGACAGCAAAAAACATTTTTGTTCAGTTGAAACGATACACAGATTAATAAGGAGCGATCACATGCAGTAATTACCTGAAGAACGTTACATCACAATATTGTATGCTATAGAGAATATGAAACAAATACAGAGTTGTATTTTTCATGTCTCTCCAAGGACAGATATAATTTAGTTTCATAAGGCTGCAAGAGGTACCACAGATTTCGGATTGAACATGTGTAAGAAGAGCTGAGTACTGAAAGTCCATTTCAAAACTTTCTTTTCTACGCAAACAAACTTATTTTCGCCACTTTCGACTAACATTGTTTTGTCGGTCAGTAGCTGTAGTGCACATTAAGCCTGCAGCAAATTTGTCGACTGTTTACTCTCACCATGAAGTTTACCAATTCGTATTCTCAAACTGTGGTTGATGTACAAATGCCCATCCACTTAAAGAATCCTTTGGTGACGATGCACTGCCTCTCGCCTCCCACAGTCATTTCGTGAAATAAATTCTCCATTTCATGTTCCCTTAACTACGCCACCTTTATGCTCTTTCCTGATAAGTAACGGTTTTAATCGAGATAAAAAGTTATACGGCAAAGTGTAGAGTTTAAGCCATGGAGGGCCATGCCCCACTTAATAAGACGAAAGTAGCGGAGAGGCAGACACAAACGGTTATGAAAATTTCCCGCGGGAGCGGAACAGTCGCCACCAGAAGAAATTACCGTAGAATTGCAAAACACTCCTGTTAGGAGCCCAGCCGCCGGGGCGTAATTCATTCTGCTTGCGGTTAACTGTCTCCGAGGACAAAACCTGCCTTGTGCTGCTCCCCGACAGAGTCAAAAGCAGCCGGTTAAGAAACAAAGATGAAGTAAACACGAATTAAATGGCTTTTTCTCCACTACGTGCGAAATGGTTTGAAAGCTTTCTCGTGTCTGGCAATAGGTGACCATAATGAAAGTTTACCGTTCCCCTGACAGCAGCTTGATGAAGCTCCCAAGACTTCATAATTTTTTAAAAAAATGGTAAGTATCGCTTACAGGCATAGATGTCGAATGCCCCTACATAAATTTAAAATGTGCACGAAAATGACAATTCGTCGTAGGTGCATTCTCAACTAATGAATACGAATACATTGACACTCGTATGCAGTAAGTATCATGTTCCAAAATATCCTGATTTCGTCAGCTTTAAGAAATTGTGTATGTTTCGAAATTATTTTAATGGCATCCTACCTACATTCTATACTACCGTTTCGTAAAATAAATCTCATTGCCATAGACTCATACGAAGTCGCTTTTTGTCTTTACAGTTCTTAACGTGCGACATGAGCTACTACACTATTGATGGTTCAGTAATACTAATGATTAATGAAAACAACCACAGCTGTATTAATACAAATTTATTGTGTCACTACCAGTTTTTTTTTCTTAAAACATCATGTACACTTAGTTACTGCGTTGTACCAATATCATATGGCAAAGCTCGGCAACTTGATGTAATGAGAAAGAAACCGGTCATCACACAATAAATGTGTGTTAATTCAGCTGTCGTAGGTTAGTTTACTGATTGATATTAGTGTCAGTCATATGTGATTGTCTTTTTAATCATAATTATTAATAATTCAAATGCAGGAAGGTTGAAATGAATAATTGGAACATTCCAATTACAGGTAAGCTGGCTCTTCTGTTAATTCTGGGGAAATTTCCAGCGATGTTCACCTAATCAGACAAAAGGTAAGTGTAATGTAGATCAGCTGTTCATATCTCGCTTTCAGTAACAATTTGACGGTTTTTCGTAGAACAGATATGAGCTTTAACTAGCTTCCCAATGGCTCTCTGCATTAAATATAAATCATTTAGATGCGTATACAGTGCAGCTTACCTAGGGACGAGTGACGTAGGGACCGCCCACTGGTGAAAGGAAAAATGTATATTCAGTATTGTGTCGGTCACAGCTGTCAGAGGAACGGGAAAAATTTCCGGAGGACAACATATCTGGAGCAAATGTATCAAAAGCATTTGGGCTATGTATCCTGGTACGACGCGAAGAGAGTCACCTTATATACACTCCTGGAAATTGAAATAAGAACACCGTGAATTCATTGTCCCAGGAAGGGGAAACTTTATTGACACATTCCTGGTGTCAGATACATCACATGATCACACTGACAGAACCACAGGCACATAGACACAGGCAACAGAGCATGCACAATGTCGGCACTAGTACAGTGTATATCCACCTTTCGCAGCAATGCAGGCTGCTATTCTCCCATCGAGACGATCGTAGAGATGCTGGATGTAGTCCTGTGGAACGGCTTGCCATGCCATTTCCACCTGGCGCCTCAGTTGGACCAGCGTTCGTGCTGGACGTGCAGACCGCGTGAGACGACGCTTCATCCAGTCCCAAACATGCTCAATGGGGGACAGATCCGGAGATCTTGCTGGCCAGGGTAGTTGACTTACACCTTCTAGAGCACGTTGGGTGGCACGGGATACATGCGGACGTGCATTGTCCTGTTGGAACAGCAAGTTCCCTTGCCGGTCTAGGAATGGTAGAACGATGGGTTCGATGACGGTTTGGATGTACCGTGCACTATTCAGTGTCCCCTCGACGATCACCAGTGGTGTACGACCAGTGTAGGAGATCGCTCCCCACACCGTGATGCCGGGTGTTGGCCCTGTGTGCCTCGGTCGTATGCAGTCCTGATTGTGGCGCTCACCTGCACGGCGCCAAACACGCATACGACCATCATTGGCACCAAGGCAGAAGCGACTCTCATCGCTGAAGACGACACGTCTCCATTCGTCCCTCCATTCGCGCCTGTAGCGACACCACTGGAGGCGGGCTGCACGATGTTGGGGCGTGTGCGGAAGACGGCCTAACGGTGTGCGGGACCGTAGCCCAGCTTCATGGAGACGGTTGCGAATGGTCCTCGCCGATACCCCAGGAGCAACAGTGTCCCTAATTTGCTGGGAAGTGGCGGTGCGGTCCCCTACGGCACTGCGTAGGATCCTACGGTCTTGGCGTGCATCCGTGCGTCGCTGCGGTCCGGTCCCAAGTCGACGGGCACGTGCACCTTCCGCCGACCACTGGCGACGCCATCGATGTACTGTGGAGACCTCACGCCCCACGTGTTGAGCAATTCGGCGGTACGTCCACCCAGCCTCCCGCATGCCCACTATACGCCCTCGCTCAAAGTCCGTCAACTGCACATACGGTTCACGTCCACGCTGTCGCGGCATGCTACCAGTGTTAAAGACTGCGATGGAGCTCCGTATGCCACGGCAAACTGGCTGACACTGACGGCAGCGGTGCACAAATGCTGCGCAGCTAGCGCCATTCGACGGCCAACACCGCGGTTCCTGGTATGTGCGCTGTGCCGTGCGTGTGATCATTGCTTGTACAGCCCTCTCGCAGTGTCCGGAGCAAGTATGGTGGGTCTGACACACCGGTGTCAATGTGTTCTTTTTTCCATTTCCAGGAGTGTAGCTCGGCGCAGCCTGACTCGTAGCGCACCTGACTCCACACACTCACACACACACACACACACACACACACACACACACGCACACACGCACACACGCACGCACGCACACAAACTCAGTGGTAGCGATCGCAGCATGCCACCCGACCTCCTCCCATCCATCCAACCATGTGTTGTGGACATGATGGATTTTCTATCCGTTCCTTGCTCACTCCGATCTTCTGTACCATCCATTGTGACGGCACGTTAATAGCTATATTCTCTTCCAAACAACAGGAAGGAAATATTTTAACTAAATACTCTGGGGTGACAGCAGTCATGGGATAGCGATTAGCACCTGTATAAAGATAGCATTAGTATTGCGTAGATACGGTATACAGGGTGCAAAGTATTTAAACCAACAAACTCTGGGAGGTTGTAGGGGACATCAAAACAAATATTTTTCCGTAATGTCATTTTTTCCTATGAGGAGTATTTAAACCGGTAAAGGAAGATTTTTCTGGCGGCAAATTAATTAAACCAACAAACACTTTTCCATTTTTTATGACCAAGAGACAACACATTAACACAACCCAATTTCAATTAGAGTAGATTTTCAAAAGTGCCTCCATTGACACGTAAACAAAGGTTACTCCGTCGGGTCATGTCCTGTCTGACACGGGCAAAAACCCCAGGAGTATCCCGAATTATTCCTGCTGCTGCTACTATCCGGGCAAGCAGATCCTCTTCTGATGCAACAGGAGTTGCGTAAACAAGGTTGCGCATCTTTCCCCACACAAAAAAGTCCAGAGGGGACATATCTTGGGATCGAGCAGGCCATGGTACAGGACCATCTCTGCCAATCTACGTTTCTGGGAACCGTCGGTCCAAGAATCGACGCACACGACGACTGAAATGTGCCGGCGCCCCGTCATGTTGGAACCACATGCGTTGTCTTGTAGGGAGCGGGACGTCTTCCAGAAATTCTGGCAATGCTCTGGCAAGAAAATTGTAATAGTGCCTGCCATTTAATGGCGTAGGTAGCAGATACGGCCCAATTAAACAGTCCCCAACAACACCGAACCACACATTAACGAAGAACCGCACTTGATGAGCGCTAGTAACTGTGGCATGTGAATTACCCTCACTCGAAACATGCGAATTGTGCATGTTGAAGACGCCAACACGCCCGAACGTTGCTTCATCGGTAAACAACACAGAGGATGGAAATGTAGGATGCATTTCACACTGTTCCAGGTACCACTGCGAAAACTGTGCTGTGCGTGGATAATTAACTGGTTCCAGGTTGTGGACACGCTGTAAGTGAAATGGACGTAACAACTGCTCTCGAAGGACTGTTCTTACATTCGTCTGATTCGTCCCCATGTTACGTGCAGTTGCACGAGTGCTGATTGAAGGATCCCGTTCCGTATGTTGCAAGACAGTTTCCTCAAACTGCAGCGTTCTTACCGTGCGACGGCGTCCCTGTTAAGGTAATCTGCTAAATGACCCGGTCTCACGCAGACGTTGGTACATAGTAGCAAAGGTCGTATGATGTGGGATACGGCGATTAGAATATTGTTGTTGATAAACCCGCTGTGCAGCTCGTCCGTTGTGGTGCGCTGCGTAGTACGCACCAACCATATCAGTGTACTCACTCCAGGTGTATCGGTGCATTAGTAAACAGAGACAATGCGCTACTACACTGATGGACAGCAGTTTCTAACAATTTAAGATCGTAATACGGCCTCTACCGGTTTATATAATCCCCACAGCAAAAAATGACATGAGGGAAAGATATTTGTTTTGATGTCCCTTACACCTCCCAGAGTTTGTCGGTTTAAATACTTTTCACCCAGTATAAGGCCAATGCATTAGTGGAGTTGCCATGTGTACTCGGGTGAATCATGTAGTAAGGTTTCCGACGTAATTGTGGCCGCACAACTGGAATTAACGCGGAAAAGTAGTTGGAGCTAGAAGCATGGGACATTCCATTCCGGAAATAGCTAGAAAATTCAATATTCCAAGACCAAAAGTTTCAAGAGCGTGTCCAGAATACCAAATTACCTCTCATCATGTACAACGCAGTGGTCGACGGCCTTCGCTTAACGACCGAGAGCAACAGCGTTTACGTAGAGTCGTCAGTGCTAATAGACAAACAACACTGCGCGAAATAACCGCGCGGGACATACGCCTAACGCATCCATTAGGACAGTGGGTCGAAATCTTACGATAATGAGCTACGGCTCCAGACGAACGGCGCTAACAGCACGTCATCGCTTGCAGCGAATCTCCTGGGCTGGTGGCCGTCGGTTGGACCTCCACGACTGGAAAACCGTAACCTAATCAGATGAGTCCCAGTTTCCGTTGGTAAGAGCTTATGGCATGGTTCGAGTGCGGCGCAGACCCCACGAAGCCATGGATCCAAGATGTCTACAAGGTACTGTGCAAGTTGATGGTTATTCCATAATTATGTGAGCTGCGTTTACATGGAATGTACTGGGTCCTAGGGTCCAAATGAACCGATTACTGACTGCACTTCCAATTTATTTCATTTCTAAGTATTTCTGTATTCCTGAATTTCCCTGAACATTTTTGTACTTCCTTCTTTCATCGATCACCTGAAGTATTTCTCTAGTTATATATCGTTTCTTTGCAGTTGGCTTCCTGATACCTACGGTTTCCTTTCCAACTTACGTGATTGCCCTCTTCAGCTGAACTGCCAACTCAACTATTCCTTTTCTCGGTGTCTGTAGCCTTAGATAACTTCAATCGTATGTCTTCATTCGTTGGTACATGTTTATCCCACATCTTTGCGCATTGATTCATTCTGACTCCTGACAACCTACGTTTTATCAGTACTAAATTGCGGTCTGACTCTACATTTAATCCTAGGTACGCCCTACAGTCCACTATCTGCTTTCGGAATCTCTGTCATATCATGATGAAATCTTCTCGTATCTCCTGGCCTTTTCCAAGTATGCTTCCTCCTCTTGTGATTCTTGAACAGAGTATTCACTATTACTAACTGGATTTTAATGCAGAACTCAGTTAGTCTTTCTCCTCAATCAATCCTAGTACGAAGCCCGTATTCTTCTGTCATCATTTCTTCTACTCCTTCCCCTACAAGCGGTTTCCTCCATGACTATTAGAATTTAATCTCCCTTTACTTACTGAGTTATCCGTTCAGTATTCTCATACACTTTCTCTATGCACGACCGCATGTTGCAGGTCCTGTACGGGCCTTTCTGGATACAGAAAATGTTCGACTACTGCCCTCGCCAGCACATTCTCCAGATCTCTCACCAACAGAAAACCTCTGGTCAATGGTGGCCGAGCAACTGGCTCGTCACAATACGCCAGTCACTACTCTTGATGAACTGTGGTAGCGTCTTGAAGTTGCATGGCACCTGTAGCTGTACACGCCATCCAAGCTCTGTTTGACTCAATGCCCAGGCGTATCAAGGCCGTTATTACGGCCAGAGGTGGTTTGTTCTGGGAACAGATTTCTCAGGATCTATGAACCCATATTGCGTGAAAATGTAATCCAATGTCAGTTCTAGTATAATATATTTGTCGAATGAATATCCGTTTATCATCTGCATTTCTTCTTGGTGTAGCAATTTTAATGGCCAGTAGCGTACATAAAGGGCCATCTCAAGAGCGCCTGGTAGCACCGGGCACACAAAAGAGAGCCAAATTCCATGAATCCAGACATGTTTATGGGGCCGCAGTCTAACATTCACAAATGCTTTTGTTGAGAGTCTTTGTATAGCTTTGTACCTCTAAAAAAGAAAAGTACAATAATGCAAAGACCGAGCGAGATGGCGCAATGGTCAGCAGAATAGACTGGCATTCAGTAGAGCGACGGTCTTTTTTGTGGTTCTCACAATTGTACGTAATGTGTGATTTTGACTGGAACTTTCCAAATTCTCTTTCATTATATTGTTACGTTCACCTTTCTTGCAGGGAATGCTGCTGTACATATGACTGATCATTTACATGTGCCATATATGGTAAGAGTTCCCTATTACTGACACAACGTAGTTATGGACAGCTAGGAATGCTGATGACACACATTCTATAAACTGCTGCAGGTACGTTGACCTGACATGGCATAACAAATTTTACGTAGGACATTTTTATTAAATGAGAATGGTGTACACGAATATGGTCATTGAACATTTATTTTTAGTTTTCTTATTATTAGGAGTCTGCTTTCGCTACGTAATGACAAAACAGTCCACACACACTAAAGCGCCAAAGAAACTGGTACAGGCACGCCCATTCAAATACAGCGATATATAACCACGCAGAATACGGCGCTACGGCCGGAAACACCTACATAGGACAAGCGTCTGGCGCACTTGTTAGATAGGTTACTGCTGCTACAATGGCAGGTTATCAAGATTTAAGTGAGTTTGACAGAGATGTGATAATCGGTGCACGGGCAATACGACATAGCATCCCCGAGATGGTGATGAACTGGGGATTTTCCCGTATGACCATTTCACGAGTGTGCCGTGAATACCAGGAATCCAGTAATACGTCAAATCTCCGACACTGCTGAGGCCGGAAAAATATCCTGCAAGGACGGAACCAACGACGACTGAAAAGAACGTTCAACGTGACGGAAGTGCAACCCTTCCGCAAATTGCTGCAGATTCCGATGCTGGGCCATCAACAAGTGTCAGCGTGCGAACCAATCGACGAAACATCATCGATATGGGCTTTCGGCGCCGAGGGCCCACTCATATGCCCTTGATGACTGCACGACAAAGAAACTTTACGCCTCGCCTGAGCCCGTCAACACAGACATTGGACTGTTGATGACTGCAAACATTTGGGTTGGTCGGATGGGTCTCGTTTCAAATTGTATCGAGCAGATGGTCGTGTCTGGATATGGAGACAACCTCATGAATCCATGGACCCTGCATGTCAGCAGGGGCTGTTCAGTCTAGTGGAGGCTCTGTAATGGTGTGGGTCCTGTGCAGTTGTATTGATGTGGGACCCCTGATTCGTCTAGATACAACTCTGACAGGTGACACGCACATAAGCATCCTGTCTGATCACCTGCATCCATTCATGTCCATTGTGCATTCCGACGGACTTGCTTAACTCCAGCAGGACAATGCGACAACGCACACGCCCCGCCCAGAATTGCTACAGAGTGGCTCCAGGAACGCTCTTCCGAATTTAAATACTTTCGTTGGCCACCAAACTTCCCAGACATGAACATTAGTGAGCATATCTGGCAGGCCTTGTAACGTGCTCTTCAGAAGAGATCTCCATCTCTTCGTACTCTTACGAATTTATGGACAGCCCTGCAGGATACATGGCATCATTTCCCTCCAGCACTACTACAAAAAAAAAAAATAGTTCAAATGGCTCTGAGCACTATGCGACTTAACTTCTGAGGTCATCAGTCGCCTAGAACTTAGAACTAAATAAACCTAACTAACCTAAGGACATCACACACATCCATGCACGAGGCAGGATTCGAACCTGCGACTGTAGCGGTCGCTCGGCTCCAGACTGTAGCGCCTAGAACCGCACGCCCACTCCGGCCGGCAGCATTACTACAGACATTAATCGAGTCCGTGCCACGTCGTGCTGCGGCAGGTCTGCGTGATCTCGGGGCCCTACACGTATTAGGCAGGTGTACCAACTGCTTTGGCTCTTCAGTGTATAACACTCGTGATTCCAGCGTTCACAGTTATCTATGTTTTTCTTAGTTATTAGTATTTTTACCAGGTTGTTACTTTTGTTCCTTGGAGGGCGTCTGTCCCAAACATCGTAGTTACGGATGCTGTTGGGAACTTTTATTTGGAATTCCACGTATGGCTCTCAGTTTAACTCCAAGAGATGAACTTGGTTTGGCATCATTGCTGATGAGTCGTCCCTGGACACTGAAAATCTCGTTTTGTTTGTCGCCACCGCTGAGTTTAACAGTGTGCTGGAGAGCGTACTTTATTAACTCAATCCGTGACACAATTCATCACAATCGCCATGATGGGTCGGGGCAAATTCTTAAATTGTTCTACTAAACACCAGAGAGGAAATTACTGTTTACTGATATTACCTGATGCTGTGTACGTATGATTTGTAGCTGAATGAATGAATCACTCGAAATTCGGAATCACAAGCAGTACATCCACCAACCCAACCCGCCAAGCTATGCGAAGAGCCTTTGAACAGTCTCTCCGGTTTAGCATCTTTCTCACTGGATTCCATTTGCATTTCAGCAGTAAGAGTCCTGACATTTCTGAAAGTGACTGCTTGTTGTTCTAAGTCCGTGAAGCTTTGTGGTTTGAATTTTGTGTTATTTCAAGTATGTCTCGTATCTGGCTGAGGTTAGCGACCAGGACAAAAACTCTCCCCTCCATTCCCCACCACCAAATGCGCTGTTCTTCATGCGCTACACTCATGAAAGCCTCGTTCAAAGAGTCATGTCACATCTCGTTGGCTATTCTCATAATTTGGAGTGAACCAGCTTACCACACAACCGACTGTGTGTGCATTAGAGACAGCAGGGTGTATAGACCCCTGCTGAAAGCTGGCCCATGTGTGCTACTAACAAGGACCCCACAGTAAATGCTCCCAGGAAATCACTCTCATCCCTGAGGATGGCGGTAATGTGCCACCGAAGCTAGTCGTGTGGCAGAATAATTACATTCACAAGATACAGCTGTGATGGTACTTTTCTCATATAACACTTTTAATGAAATCCAGTTGTAATTTTACGATTAATATAATGACCTTTTATCACCTAACTTTATAAGAAACATTCGAGCTATAATCTTCTATGTACGTGGGTAGACAAATGAAGAAAAGTAATAAAATAAAATATAGAAAATAATCTGGTTTCCAACACGGAACGCAAAAGTGAGATGCCACAACGGTAGCCACTGTACCAGCATTTGAGCAGAGCTTATCAACCGCTAATAGGCGCCTAAATTTTGTCGAAAATTTGAAAGCCGTTTCCTCAGAAACGGTCTAATATTTATGGATAAGTCGAAACACATGTTTGTTTATTTTGACTCCTCTTCCATTGAACAAAGTTTATGGGAAATCGAGTTATGGCACTTCTCCCCGTAAGTTCGAAAACAATCAGTCCATTTCAGTACCGATGTACTGGGACTTTGCTTGATAGAACAGATAAAAGTTAGGATAGGATTGCATCAGAAAAAAGAAATGAATGTACGCGTTTCGAAATGAAACTATCTAGACTAAACATTTTAGTAATCTGTTTACAAGTCATACACATCAAACAAGATACCAGAACGAAACTGTTTCTTTATAAAACGCCAGTCAACAGTGTCTCCAAAAGCTTACGAGAAAAATTTACACCATGCTTCAGTACTTAATCGAGGGAATTTACAAGAGTAGAATTTAACATTCTCCTAGTGATTTGTAGCCAAGAAATCGAGAGATGGAATAGACTGCATCCATAATCAATTTACATATGTTAATTAAGAGTAAAGCCGGGAAACTAATAAATTAACACTTGTACGGTTACAGAATGTGCTGCCCATTAGTCATTAATACGATTTAAATCGTTGGATCCTTGTATCCAAGAAAAATTAAAGGCCACAAGAAAATTATCGAAGTGGATAAAACTGACATTTGAAGATCCAGAATTTCAATGTCTATTACCTATGCAATCGATAGTACATGAGAATAATGCGAAGTTTCCACACTACATAGTCTACTGTAGAAGTCATTCAGAGGAAGTTTTTCAATGTCTCTCACCTTTTGTTGAACACTGCTTGAAAATTCCGTCAGCGGTACAAAGGCCGCGATGTCGGTTTTGACAGATTATAGCGGAGTGGAGTGATGCGGTCTAGAGACAAGCAGCAGTGCCAATGACAAACTAATGGCGTAAGTAACTCGTAATGATGTGGTTTAGGTGTCTGCCAGACAAGAAACTGCCTTCCGCCTCTCCTCGGACTGGTTATGTGGCCACTTTCGTAGTTTTCCAGGTAGCCATCTTGCTCGGGCGTCAGTCACACCACGTAATAATTATCTCTGCTTTTGACCCAGCCGCTATACCCACGAGTCTTTGCCATGTTCTATCGTATACCATATAAGGCTGATGAGTTTCTCGAAAATCTCAATAAAACATCTTTGTACATCGTGTAAGTTAAATTCTATTGTAAGTTATTCACTACTTGCTACTTATGCAGTGCAGACTAGTTAGAGAGTTACCTGTTCCGCAGATGAGTGGATCGATTCTTTTATCGAAAAGATGTGGGACGTGTCAGTTGAGAGGATATGTAGGCCTATAAGTGATTAGAATTCATACTAATAAACATGTAATTTCTTAATCCTCACTACGCTGTGTTTTTTAAGGACTATCTGTTTCAAATAAAAATCATCCATAGCAGAGGAGTTGATTAAAAGAAATGATTTTAGGTTAGATTTAAAACTTGCTTTGCTACGTCACACATAATCACATCTTTGATGGAAAATATAAAATTTCTGCTGCTGCATATTGAATTTCTCTCTAAGCCACTAATGGCTATAATAATAGGTAAAGAGGTAATTATTCTCTACTACTGTTGTAGTAACAGATGTCACTATTATTCTCAAATTGTGATGAGTTACTTACCACGAATTTCATTGGGGTGTATTTCCACTGCGATGATGCAGTTAAATCTCTTCTGTGGCTTTTGCTCTAATGGGATTTTTTACAGCACTTCCATCATCTGCGAAAAGTGTCAATTCTGCTTGATGGATGTTACGTGGAAGGTCATTCACATATGGGATGTTGGGGGTATAAGTGCAGGTATTTCTGTTGATGACTGATGATAGTGTTCTGAACTACGTTACAGACTAATAATTAGAACTATGTGAGTAGTATGTTTTTAGTTTGGATAGTACTTCCAAGCATCCACGGCAAAAGCAAGTCCTGGACGCAGGTAAGATACTGAAAAATGAGGACGCGTGGAAGAAAAACGTAAAGTCTATACCGACACGCGTAGTTCACTTTGCGGCTTGCCTACGACAAGCGGCAACTTAAATGATGTGTTCACGGGAAGTCCGTGAGATGCAGAAAAAAAAACAACTATTATACTGAAGTGAGTACACATTAAGATGCATATGATCACAACTGTACCTATACTATGTACACACGTCAAAAAAGGTTTTGCATCAGCCCATTTCCCAGAACTTCTGAAGATAGACATTGACTGTGGATATTGTATCACAGACACAGTCCCTTTGACTGTTCAGAGATGTCACTAAAACCGCCCAAAGATGTAAACAACCATGCATAAACAGTGCCTATTACACGAAGGGGGTCCGACAGCCCATCAGTTCCAGTCATTCCATCTGGAAGGTGGTACATTCCTCGTGTTCTCTGTAGTTCAACCATGCTTAGACGGTCAATACCGAGGTTCGATCGCGTCCGCATTGTTACTTCGTGCCAGGAAGGGCTCTCAACAAGGGAAGTGTCCTGGCGTCTCGGAGTGAACCAAAGTGATGTTGTTAGGACATGGAGGAGATACAAAGAGACAGAAACTGTCGATGACATGCCTCTCTCAGGTCCCCAAGGGCTACTACTGCATTGGATGACCGCTACCTACGGATTATGGCTCGGAGGAACCCTGACAGCCGCGCCACCATGATGAACAATGCTTTTCGTGCAGCCACAGGACGTCATGTTACGACCCAAACTGTGCGCAATAGGCTGCATGATGCGCAACTTCATTCCCTACGTACTTGGCGAGGTCTATCTTTGCAACCACGGTGCCATGCAGTGTGTTACAGATGGGCCCAACAACATTCTGAATGGATCGCCCAGGATTCACATCACGTTCTCTTCATCGACGAGTGTCGCATATGCCTTCAACTGGACAGTCGTCGGAGACGTGTTTGGTGGCAACCTGGTCAGGCTGAACGCCTTAGACACACTGTCCAGCGAGTGTAGTAAGGCGGAGATTCCCTACTGTTTTGAGACGGCATTATGTGGGGAGTGCAACCCTATCGGCAGCATTTTGGCGAGGCATTCATCTTCATGGACGACAATTCGCACCCCAATCGTCCACATCTTGTGAATGACTTCGTTCAGGATAACGACATAGCTCGACTGGAGTGGCCAGCATGTTCTCCATACATGAAACCTATCGAACATCCCTGTGATAGATTGAAAAGGGCTGTTTATGGACGACGTGACCCACCAACCACTGTGAGGGATATACGCCGAAACGCCGTTGAGGAGTGGGACAATCTGGACGAACGATGCCTTGATGAACTTGTGGATAGTGCGCCTCGACGAATACAGGCATGCATCAGTGCAAAATGACTGTTACCGTGTATTAGAGGTACCGGTGTGTACAGCAATCTGGACCACCACCTCTGAAGGTCTCGCTGTATGGTGGTACAACATGCAATGTGTGGTTTTCATGCACAATGAAAAGGTCAGAAATGATGTTTATATTGATCTCTATTCTAATTTTCAGTACAGGTTCCGGAAAACTTTTTTAATGCGTGTATAAGCAATAGGACTACACCCAAAATTGAACCTTGTGGGACTCCCTTCGTGATTTTTCTTCAGTCACTAAACATTGTTAGAATTATACAGTACAACTAATTTATCCATTCTGTTTGTTAAGTGTGATTCAAACCAGCTGTGCGCAAATCCATCAGTTCCATTAAACTTAACTTTTTCTAAGAGTGTAACATGATGATTGCAATAAAAAACTTTGGAAAGACAACAAAAGTACCAACTATCCATATTTTATTATTTAAGACTTATAATGCCTTGTGTCTGAATGTATGAATAGCATTTTTATTCGAGCAACCCTTCTGGAATCCAAACTGTAAAGTGCTAAGTAAGTTGTATGTACTTAAGTATTGGTCAAATTTTGTTTACAATACTTTTTCGAATATTTGGAAAAGGCGCTTTAATAGGGAAGCTGGATGATAATTGTTTGGGTCTGCCGTGTCACCTTTCTTATGAAGAGATTTAACAATTGCATATTTTAATCTGTTTGGAAAAAATCAATGTGTTAGTGATACTGCACATTACAAATTTTAATAAGGTCATCGTTTATTAAGGTAGAACAATTTTTCAGAATTCTGTTTGAAATTCCACTATGTATATGTTACAAAGTTATTTGTGAGGTTGCCCTAAGATGTCCGTCATTGAATACCTTTCACAACTGTACAGTATTAGTCCTGCAGGTCTCCCACGAAAGTTGAAATTAACAGAAACTAGTTAACGTTCAGCGGACAATAAATCTGTGATTTACCCTCGGATAATACAACAGTGAACATCATGCTGCTACATAATTTGGTCTCAAAGAAAGGTTCTCTGTAAAATCGGACACTCGATGCTCTATGAAGTAAATATTAGTGGCGGAGTTTGAGGTGGAGTCGGACTCTTAACCGTTTCGTTCTTCTTCTTCTCTGTAGAAACAACCAGAGCGAGCGAAGAGGATGACGTTAAAGAATTCTGACACCTTAAAGAGTTTCAGAAGCAGACTTAAGTTTTTGAATCTGTTTTTTAACCGCACTTGCTCTACAAAAGCACTGCTGCTGCGAAAGACGAACGACTGCAGTCAGACTCCTATTCCACCAGGAAACTTCGTGACGTCAAAAAGATTCAAAGGGACGAGAAATTCTGTGAGAGTCTCATCGTCAAACGAGAAACGTACCCACCGAACAAGATGACAGTAACTGAGCGTAAGGCACTCCTGAAGAGCACGTACGGAGCTTCTACGAAGAAACCAAAAAAAAGAGTGTAGCTTGAGGCAACATTATAACAAGTCTTTCCTCTACGACACCAGTCCGTTTCAGCGTACGTTTTATCATCTTCCTTATAAATTTACGTCTCCGAGTGTTGTACGTTTGTCATGTTCATACGTAAAGTAATCAAATATATGATTTATACAGCTGCCCATTAAATCTGCAACATCAGGTAGGGTAGAAATTAAAGAAATTCTGCCCATTGTAAGTATACAGTATAATACGCTACTAGCCATTAAACTTGCTACACCACGAAGATGACGTGCTACAGACGCGAAATTTAACCGAGAGGAAGACGATGCTGTTATATGCCAATGATTAGCTATTCAGAGCATTCACACAAGGGTTGGCGCCGGTGGCGACACCTACAACGTGCTGACATGAGGAAAGTTTCCAAATGATTTCTCATACACAAACAGAGGTTGACCGGCGTTGCCTGGTGAAACGTTGTTGTGATGCCGCGTGGAAGGAGGAGAAATGCGTACCATCACGTTTCCGACTTTGATAAAGGTCGGATTGTAGCCTATCGCGATTGTGGTTTATCGTATCGCGACATTGCTGCTCGCGTTGGTCGAGATCCAATGACTGTTAGCAGGATATGAAATCGGTGGATTCAGGAGGGTAATACGGAACGCCGTGCTGGATTCCAACGGCCTCGTATCACTAGCAGTCGAGATGACAGGCATCTTATCCGCATGGCTGTAACGGAACGTGCAGTCACGTCTCGATCCCTGGGTCAACATATGGGGCCGTGTGCAAGAGAACAATCATCTGCACGAACAGTTCGCCGACGTTTGTAGTAGCATGGACTATCAGCTCGGAGACCATGGCTGCGGTTACCCTTGACGCTGCATCACAGACAGGAGCGCCTGCGATGGTGTACTCAACGACGAACCTGGGAGCACGAATGGCAAAACGTCATTTTTTCGAATGAATCCAGGTTCTGTTTATAGCATCATGATGGTCGCATCCGTGTTTGGCGACATCGCGGTGAACGCACAGTGGGTGCGTGTATTCGTCATCGCCATACTGGCGTATCACCCGGCGTGATGGTATAGGGTGCCATTGGTTACACGTCTCGGTCACCTCTTGTTCGCATTGACGGCACTTTGAACAGTGGACGTTAGATTTCAGATGTGCTACGACCCGTGGCTCTACCCTTCAATCGATCCCTGCGAAACCCTACATTTCAGCAGGATAATGCACGACCGCATGTTGCAGGTCCTGTACGAGCCTTTCTGGATACAGAAAATGTCCGACTGCTGACCTGGCCAGCACATTCTCCAGACCTCTCACCCACTGAAAACGTCTGGTCAATGGTGGCCGAGCAACTGGCTCGTCACAATACGCCAGTCAGTACTCTTGATGAACTGTCGTATCGTTTTGAAGCTGCATGGGCAGCTGTACTTGTACACGCCATTCAAGCTCTGCTTGACTCAATGCCCAGGCGTATCAAGGCCGTTATTACGGCCAGAGGTGGTTGTTGTGGGTACTGATTTCTCAGTATCTATGCACCCAAATTGCGTGAAAATGTAATCACATGTCAGTTCTAGTATAATTTGTCCAATGAATACCCGTTTATCATCTGCATTTCTTCTTGGTGTAGCAATTTTAATGGCCAGTAGTGTAGTAAGAATATGTTATTAAACCGGTATGTTATTTAATGGTACGAATCATGCCAAATTTAGTACACAGATGATGAGGGTATTGAAATAAGTCAATAGCGACAAATGAAAATTTATTTTCGACTTGTATTTCCCCCTTTATGGAAGTGGTTGCCTTAACCGTTTCCGTTCTCCGAGTACACGTTTGACAAAATTATTCAACTTGTCGCACACTACTTCCGTAGCGATCCCCTGTCCATTGCCGTCGTTGCTCTCATTATCTCGTCTGATTCTCGCGGGAGATGGGACCTAGGATGCATCGACACTGAATATATCATGAAATGCCGTCAGGACTTAGATATTACTTTAATGTGTGGTGTCGGTTCCTTCGAACATTTACGAAGTAACAGATAACATACATACAATGAGTGGCCAAAACATTATAACCACCTGTTTCATAGTGTATTGGTCCACCTTTGAAATGCAATAAGCAGCAGTTCTGCGTGACATGGATTCCGGAGGTATGTGGTAGGGTATGTCAATGCAAAGGTCATGCCGTTCCCGTAAAGTACGGGCTGTTGGTTTTTCGTTGCGGAGCTGACGACCGATAGCATCCCATTTATCCTTTGGGTTCATACTGGGCGAATCTGATGGCCAAGACAGCAGCGTGAGTCTACTGTTAATGCCCCTCAAATCAGTGTAGCATGAGTCTGGCCTTGTAAAATTGACAGTTATCCTGCTGGAAGATGCCATCGCCTTAGTGGAAGACATCACCCTTTGTGGATGCAAGTAGCTACAATAATGTTCGTGTAGTCCACAGCTGTCACGATGACTTCCATTACTACCACATGTCTCGTGGAAACCCACGTAAGTATCCTTCCTAGCTTTACTCTTCTCCCAACGTCCTGCAGCCCTGGTGCGGCACAATTATCGAGTAGTCTTTTGCCTGGATGACGACGTATCAGGTCACGACCACCCAATTGGTGTTAACAAGATACGTGATTTTTCTAAGTAAGCGATACTTTTTATTGTTTTACAGTCTAGCCTCGATGATCCCATGTCTACTGCAGTAGTAACTGACTTTATAGCTGGGTCAAAGGGAAAAAACCTTGAGGTCGCCTGCCGCGGGGACCCCTATTCAACGATGTACCGAAAACGGTGTGCTCCAAAACACTTATGTTACACCGGAATTGTAAGACCTCAGAATTCCCATAGATTGCCGCCTATCTGGCTTTACAGAGCGCTCAAGCCTCCCATCTCTACATTGTGTGATGTTCTTTTGTCTCGGGAGTGAAGTGGTGAACCCATGTTTCATCCTTGGTTATGAAACGGCGCTAGAAATCAGATTTGTTGCTGCGAAATTTCGCTAAACACTCTACTGAAACGTATTCACGACACTGTTTTTACTCGGGTATGAGCAAACGCCGCACAAACCTTGTACACAGTTCTCTCATTACCAAATTTTCACATAATATGCGACGTACCGCCCTTTCATAAATGCCTACTATGTCTGCTAGCTCGTGCACTTTCAGTCTACGATCTTCCAGTACCGTTTTGTAGATTTTCTTTACCATTTCTGGAGTCGTCACCTCATTTGGTTGAACATTGTGATGCTCGTCTTGGCAGCTCGTTTAAACTCAGCTACCCAATATTTTACTGTTGTCAAGGAGCACACGCTCCTAAAGTACAATCTAGCTCAGCGTTAACACTGGTTGTGCTGAGGCCTTTCGAAAAAGTATTGTATCACATAACGGTAACCAATTTTCTCCATTTTCATAAGTTCACTCACTATTCATGTCTGCCTAAAAATACTAAGCAATCTGGCGTCTTCAAACTAGAAACATGTGCTTCACAGATCGTATACTTTTTAATGCAGGGATATTTTTTAACGACTGTCACCTCTCAGTCACGCCGGATACTTACGGGACCACCCTTGTAGTACGTAAAACTGTAATCTGTAGCAACTGCGTTGGCATCAAGTCAAAATGAGCTTTCACGATGATGAGGAAAGCAGCGTCTTTCCCCTTGGAGCCTCCATACAAAGATTCAATGCGCAGGACCGGGAATCGTCAGGAAAGACGACATGGCGCCGCTCCTGTGACGAGTGTTGTCGTCGACCGTGCCTCTCTCTTTACTGCAGCGTCAGGGAAAGAGTCTCCAATATTCGCCGTGTTGACAGTTCATGGTGCTCCAAACGGTGTCAGTCTGTCCGTGTGGATTCCTCTCTCACTGTCATAAAGCACTTTTCGTGGAATGGCTGTACGGTCTTACACGCAGAGCAGACAATGTGTCCGTACTCTCAGGTGCTAGTGGAGTGAGGCCTTTGGGCTCAGTTCTACCCAAAGACTGCACAGGTCACACCAGTATTCAAGAAAGGTAGTAGGAGTTATCCACTAAATTACAGGCTAATATCATTAACGTCGATATGCAGCAACATTTTGAAATATATATTGTGTTAGAACATCATGTACTACCTCGAAGAAAACGGTCTACTGACACACAGTCTACACTGATTTCCAAAGCAGCGTGTTACGGCGTTAAGTCAAGGGCAGGCATGCCAGTCGGGATCGACAGCGAAGAGAAGGCTGTGAGAAGAAGTCACTCAGTCGCATGCTGGCTGGACCTCCCTCCAGGACGACAACGCAATGGCAGCGGCCCCTATGTGAAGAGGACATAAGCACCTCAACCGGCTGGTGACGGCCCAGTTCTGCAGCAGCTTCAAGGATGGCCACTTGGATAGCAGCGTCAACCATACCGACTTCGATAGCAGTTCAGGACAGACTTCTGTCAATTAGGGATAAGCAGTCACTGCAAAGATGGATTATTTCGTATGCCGCCCTTTGCTTGCGACGCATCTGTGTAATTACCAAAATTAAGTATCTGTAATTATCTTTTTGTAATAAAACTCGTTCATACGAGTTGGCTGTTTGTCTAGTGAACCGAGTATGCAGGCTTCCTAGACACTACTCATCGTTCTTTTGAAACAGAATAAGCTCTGTACTAACATTAAATGTTGAGTGCTATTGACAAGGGATTTCAAATTGATTCCGTATTTCTAGGTTTCCAGGAAGCTTTTGACACTGTATCAAACAAGCGGCTTGTAGAGAAATTGCTTGCTTATGGAATATCGTCTCAATTAATGGACTGGATTCGTCATTTCCTGTCAGAGATGTCACCGTTTTTAGTAATTGAAGGAAAGCCCTCGGGTAAAACAGAAATGATGCACAAGGTAATGTTATAGGCCCTTTGCTGTTCCTTATTTATATAAACGAGATAGAAGCTAATCTGAGCAGTCGTCTTAGACTGTTTGCAGTTGACGCTGTCGGTTATCGACTAGTAAAGTCATCAGAAGATCGAAAAAAATTGCAAAACAATTTAGAAAAGATATCTGTACGATGCGAAAATTGGCAGTTGACTCTGAATAACGAAAAGTGTGAGGCCGTTCACATGAGTGCAAAAAGGAATCCTTTAAACTTCTGTTACACAACAAATCATCCTATCTAAAGGCTGGAAATTCAACTAAATACCTTGGAATCACAATTACAAACAACTTAAATTGGAAAGAACACACAGAAAATTTTGTTGGGAGGGCTAACCAAATACTGCGTTTTATAGGCAGTAAACTTAGAAAATATAACAGATCTGCCTGTACTACAGAGACTGCCTACACAACACTTGTCCGTCCTCTTTTATAATACTGCTGCATGGTGTGTGATCCTTACCAGATAGGATTGACGGAGTACGCCGAGAAATTTCAAAGGAGGGCAGCATGTTTTGTATTATCACGAAATAAGGGAGAGAGTGTCACTGAAAAAATACAGGATTTGGGGCGGACATAATTAAAACAAAGGAGTTTTTCGTTGCGACGGAACCTTTCACGAAATTTCAATAAACAACTCCGGAATGCGGAAATATTTTTCTTGCACCGCCTACATATGGAGAAACGATCACTGTGATCAGATAAGAAAATCAGGTCTGACACCAAAAGATTTAGGCGTTCGTTTTTTCCACGGCTGTACGAGATTGGAATGATAGAGAATTATTGTGAAGATGGTTCGATGAATCCTCTGCCCGGCACTTAAATGTGATTCGCAGAGTATCCATGTAGATAAGGATGTAGAGTCCACACTGAATTTAAACAAAAGCCTCTCTCTTTGTTTGTAAAGCTACTTGCTAAATTAATTTCAGCTGCTTTCTTAACAATACTACTGCAATAGCTGGAAGTACATTCCAGAATCTCCGTCTTGCTATATTCCATGGGATGACCGGTGCCCAGAAAATGTTTTGCAGTGACGGATTTGCTCAGCTGTTGTAAGTATGAGTGACGCTTGTGCTCAGTACACAGGTCCCGCACAGTCCTGATAGTCTGAACAATATATGATACGCCATAGCTGCAAGGAATACGGTAGACACCTGTGTTCCGTAAACCAAAACCAGTATCATCCTTTAAGGAGCAGAAAGGAGCAGAAACGGGACCTGATCTTAGATGGTGGTCGAAAAACACATTTCACATATTTCCGAAAACTAGGACCAGTCTTGTTCGAAATGCTCCCTGCGTTGTCACCATCCGGCTCAGCGTGAAAAGATACTTCACACCATGGTTCACCGAGCCCATGAAGAGTCTGACAGCTAAGTTAGCCCCTCTAGACGTGACGTTTTGTCAGAACGGTTATAGCGAAAGACAGACACACAGACGTTTTACTATCGACCACCTCTGCACCGGGTGAGTGATGATAATATGGAGGTGGCAGCATACGCAAGATTGGTCGTATTTTGCAGATATGTGATGTGAAATGTATTTTCAACCACCATCTTGTCGATAACTCCTTACATCGTTCACCTTTGGATTGCGTGCTGGCGTTAGTGGTTAGAGTTGGTGTGTGTGTGTGTGTGTGTGTGTGTGTGTGTGCTCCTGTCGAAATATAAGCAGTGGCCGATGACGTCATATGGCTGCTTACCCGTAAATTATTTAAACATCTTATACGCAGGGAGAAACTCATGTCTCACTAAGTGTTTATTAGCTGAGTTCTGCTTAGTAACAAGAATGGTCATCCCCAGATTATACACATTCACGTCATGGTACTATTTTCCATAAATGTTGTAAAAAAGTCTGTCTAGAAGATTATATCCGAATCCTTGGTAGTTTGGTATAGTTTGGCGATGACAGGTCCCAAAGAACGGTTTAAAATCAAGTCTCGACACAATATTTTTTCAGTAGCTTTACGTTCTGGAGGCTTATACGCCTGTGGACCTATCCTCTTTCATTTGTCTCAGCTGCAATACAAATCCTGTCATAGGGTTTTGATGAAGCCACTGTCTAAAATCTAGAAATTATTTCAGTAGACAAAAAAAAAGTTAAGCACACAGACAAACTGTCGAATGTCAATGTAATTTCGAACACGTACACACCTAGGTGGATATGTAGATAATTCGAGATGCAATTCTCTGTGGCGAGTAGAACAGCCATCTGAGTGCATTAGGGTTGTCCGTAATTAGTGTTGTTATCAGGCCAGGTAGGGTGCAAAACGGTCGTGAACAGCGTAACATGTTGAGTGACCACCGTGAAGAACCGGTTATGGTGCATACTTCGAGTGACACACCGACATCAGCACCTGAAAGTGTTTGATAGGGTCCTCATTGTAGAACCCCCTCTGGTTGGCTGTTCGAATCGTATAGCATGGGAAAATGAGGGCAGGCATAGTCTCCGTAAATGTCCCAATCAACTATGTGTGTCCACCACAAAGGATAATCACCGTACTGTACACCAAGCACATCGAAACGCCTAGACATCTGCACCTGCCGTCCAACAACTAGTATGGACTCCTTGCAACATTCTGCACCATCCCGCACCGTTGCTCGGAGACCGGCAGCAGCAGGACTATGATATTAGCGTCCCATTTGTAGGCTGAGTCTACAGTAGCTGCCGTGACCGAGAAGTACGACTTGCTGATGAATAGTATCACATTGTCTCCAGAATGAGATTTTCACTCTGCAGCGGAGTGTGCGCTGATATGAAACTTCCTGGCGGATTAAAACCGTGTGCTGGACCGAGACTCGAACTCAGGACTTTGCCTTTCGCGGGCAAGTGCTCTACAAACTGACTACCCGCACGAGTCACGCCCCGTTCTTACAGCTTTACTTCTGCCAGTACCTCGTCTCCTACCTTGCAAACTTTACAGAAGCTCTTCTGCGAATGTCCCGAGTTCGAGTCTCGGTCCGGCACTTTTAATCAGCAAGGAAGTTTCGGCATCACATTGTGTTCGGCGATGGATGACCGTTTGGCTCTATCCTATATGACCTTCGTCCGTGGGTATGGCGGCGACCTCGGAGAGATCTCATTCTTCGAGTGCGTTGTAGAGACACAAAGGTCCTTTGGATGTGACTTCAAGGCACGACTAGTAATGACAGAGGGAACTCTGGCAGAAAAATGCTACTGATCCGTGCTGCGGCTTGCGTTGGTGCTGTTTGTAAGTTTCTGCCCTCTAAAAATGGTTGAAATGGCTCTGAGCACTATGGGACTTAACAGCTGTGGTCATCAGTCCCCTAGAACTTAGAACTACTTAAACCTAACTAGCCTAAAGACATCACACACATCCATGCCCGAGGCAGGATTCGAACCTGCGACCGTAGCAGTCGCACGTTTTCGGACTGCGCGCCTAGAACCGCGAGACCACCGCGGCCGGCTTTCCGCCCTCTGTTGGAGGCCAGACGGTACCGTTTAGTTGGCATGGTTGCGGTTGTGTGTCTTCTTCTCGAGTTGACTGGCGCCACTCGATTTCGCAAGTGTTGCCTGTCTGCTAGTGGCAGCAGCGGTGGTTATCGACATGTACTAACTGTTGCCCTATCTTTGGGGCGACATCGTTGTTTTTCCGGGTGGCTGGGGACTCAGGAGGAGCCAGGTCCGCGCAGTGCGGGAACACACTGGGACCGCTGGTGGCATGCATGGACTGCCGGATGGGAGGGCTGTGGTCACGAGGGTGCACGACCTCGTCGTAAACCAGATCCATCAAGCTTTAAGATGAGTGTATTCCAATCCAAGTAGAGTGGAGTCAGTCACCTGTGTGGTTCCCGTAGTACGTATGTGATGCTGTGACAGATTATCATCCCACCATCATGTGCAATTTGGTGGATCTGTGTACCGCTTAGTACTTGAAGACCCTAGTGTGTTAAAGGCACTTGGCTCAGTGATTAGACGGTGTGGTTACTCAACTGTGAATTAATAAAGCAGAGAAGAGATTTCTTTCATTCTGCCAACCATCGTCCGAGTTGTCACAGTGAGTTCAGTGTGCGTTTGTTTGCCTAATGAATTTGATGTCACGCATTTGGTACTTGGTTTTGGCTCGCTTTGCAGTTGTTTCCACAATAACGTGTGGTATTTTTTTATTTATTGTTCAGTCTGTAATTACTGTTTTAAAAATAAATGTGTCTAACTGTAAAAGGTAACCAATAGTAACTGATTACAGCCCCATCCACAATCGTAACCGAATCCTGCCTTCCCTTGACCACCAGGTTTCAGCTACATTACGACTTCCTAACTCCTCAAGTATCCCATCTCAAGGGACAGTATCATGGTACCAATATCCAACAGGATGCTCGCCAACACATGCCATGTGTCTTGATGAAGTTATACTCCATGAGGTTGGGATACTCTCGCGGTATCCAAGATACCCAGATCTTCCACGATACAACATGTGTGGGACCAACTGAGGCATCAATTCCGACACAGTGCCAGTACCCAGGATAGCAAGAGCCAATCTGTTTAAGAAAGGATACAACGGTTTTATGATGTCCTTTCCAACTGAAACAGTGCACGCATCCAGGCCGGGAGGGGGAGTTGCGGGTGGGGGAGGAGTGCGATGTATGTTTGCAAGGTTTTTTTTAAATATGACTCGATTTCGTAATCACTGAAATAACATCACATATCCTCTCTACCCGCGAAGTTTAATTTCGTTTCATCCCATCCTGGATGCTTCTCTGTTTATTAGGCGGCATATGCCCCATGCGCTGATCAGCACATACACCCATACTTGTGTGACATAACAGCAACTGTGCTGGTGTAAGTTCGGTGACAACCGCAACTGAAAGATTGCCAAAAGTATACGAGGAAGGGTCGAGTGAGACATTCAGATAATACATGATATTTTCGTTGGAATCATTACGGCCGTTGAATGAGGTAGGATGTCGAATGTGAGTAGTGACAGCCCTTAAGCGAGAGAATTGTACATTTTACTTTTATAGTTGAACATACAATAGCAACTGCTAAATCTTTAACCAGCGAAGAAGCATTTCTATCATATGGTAAAGCTCACTAAGTTCCGATACGGACAGGATAGCAAAAGGACAAACAAAACTATATTGTTAGTATCGGTATTGTTCCGCCCACCACTGTGTACTCACATGCTTCTCTTTTCTCAGTGTTAGTGACGAGCACCGCTAAGAAAAAGCTCCTGTGCTGCAGCACAAATTATGGTGAAAATTGTTGAAATCTCTGACGTGAGGTATTCTTACGATATGCACAGCATCCCCGTGTTCTCTACGGTCGGTTCAAGATCCACATGGAAATATTCCAACACATGCTGACATTTTTTAAAGTGAGTCAGACTTTTATACATAAGAATAATTATTTTTCAGTGGTTTCGTGATGCCCAACAGAAGGAGTTGGAAATCCGTGCTGTTATAGCTTTATAGTTCAACATGGTTCTATGCAATATTATTTCAGTTACTGAAACGATCCAAAAGATATGCTTATGGTATGCGAGCTTTACAGTGTCTGTTGCGTTGTTAGGAATAATTTTATTTATACCTGATTTTATTCAATCATTGCTTGTAGTCAAACCATAACTGCTTCCCCGGTCTCTTATCCTGAATTTCGGTGTATACACTCCTAAGGCAACCAGCTGCGAATCGTGCTTCATGTCGGCAAGAATGACGCTTGCCACCTGGGTTCTACTGCCTTCCTAGGTTCATTTAGACCAGTGGTTTCCTACCTGGAGGTAACTGCTCCCTGTGGGGTAAAATTAAATACTCTGAGGAGTAAAAGCGAAATATTTTGATCGTGTCTCGGTCACGAAACAACATTATTTCTCGCAAGGCACCAGATACTTCTTTCGTTATTCACTTCGCATCAGGTAAACGAACTAACTGACAGTACAACACAGCAGTAATTATGTAATGGCTACTACACTGCGGCAGAGCCTGCATAGTATTGTTATTATTGTTAGTGGCAGAGATCAGACACAAAGTCTTAGCAGCATGAAGTACTTAAAAATATGTCAATTCAGAGGGAAGCAGTCAAATGATACGCAAGCAGCAAGCAATGCACACACGTTTTAAAATGGCTGATTTGAAATGATGTGGCGTGTGAGTGAAGGAAATGTCGCTGGGGAAGAAAGGAAGAGGAGGATTCACATCGAGGTCAAGAGAGACGAAGCACGAGTTAGGATTATTTCAATGATAGGGAAGGAAATCTGCTATGTCCTTTCAAAAAAAAACATCCTGGCATTCGCATGGAGCGATTTAGGGAAATCACGGCAAACCTAAACCTGGATGGTTGGTCGCAAATTTGAACCGTCGTCCTCCCGAAAGCGAGTACAGTGCCAGCTGGCTTGGATTATTGCCAGAAAGAGGCATGCGTACGAAGCATGTTTCGTAACAAGCGTGTACCCTTAACGTGGACAATTAGCTTTCTTTTCTGACTAGTTGCAGCTAGAACTCAAGATGCACTGAGAATTTCGTCATCGTTCTACAAAAAAAGGCTCGTTAGTAACAAGCTGTAACAATTCCTCATTGACTAATTAGTTCATGATTTAGTAAAACACCTACAAAAACTAAACTGTAATTTACCTTTCGCCATTTTACAAATAAAAGTTATCATTCAATAATTTACTTAGGAGCTAATATTGATGGTGATAGGAGGAGGGTAGGAGAACTATCTAACATCTCACTACACTCACGAATAATGGCTAAGAAAGGTTGGGGCTGGCCAGGGTGGCCGAGCGGTTCTAGGCGCTACAGTCTGGAACCGCGCGACCGCTACGGTCGCAGGTTCGAATCCTGCCTCGGGCATGGATGTGTGTGATGTCCTTAGGTTAGTTAGGTTTAAGTAGCTCTACGTGTAGGGGCCTGATGACCTCAGATGTTAAGTTCCATAGTGCTCAGAGCCATTTGAGCCATTTCAGCCAAAGTTTGGGAACCACTCTGAGCCAAGATGGCCGCCGAGTAAGTGACGCCAGAAACCATTTCCAGAAAGTTAAGTGATTTAGACAGGAATATAATTTAGTTTAAGGCCGACAACAAATTAAATACGTGCATTAGTGTATCGTTTAGTCTTGCCATTAAAGGTTTGACTTTTCTTTGCGTATTTTTTCAGAAAACACGAAAAGATCGTAACTTCGCGAAGTCGCGCTTAGGCTTAAATTTTGTAAACGTGTTTGTTTCTTGTTTCACGGTAATTTAACTAGTTTCTCGGTAACAAATAAGTAAACTACCGTAAATAGCGTATAACTTCATTGTTGTAATACAGATTTCAGAAAAACAGCGTAACTTTATATCAGAAACTTGCCTATATACATTTGTTTATAGGCCTAATTCTCGTAACGTTTTTGGAGAATCAAAGTTAAAGTATCTCGTTTAATTGCCCTTTTTTTCATTCCATCGAGTGAAATATATAATGAATAGCGTATACGTTCATTGTTTTAATACAGATCTCAGAAAAACAGCGGAATTTTAAATCAGAAACTTGCTTATATACATTTGTGAATAGGCTTAATTCTTGTAACGTCTTTTTTGATTTTCGGTAATTTAATTGATTTATTCTAGCTAAAGTATTATTTTTGGCATGAGTGAGAAGTGCCTGACTTGCCGTAGAATTGTTAGTTCCGGGGTTTGGTGTGATGGATGTAGTAGTTTTTTTCACTGGGGGGACTGCAGTGGCGTGGGTGTTGGGAAAGTGGATCAGGCTCATCAGTGGTTATGTAGGATTTGCAGCAGAGATAGGAAGATAGTGGAACAGGAGGGGAAAATTGCTGCCCTTCAGGCTGAGCTAGATCAGACTAGGGAAGGTCTGGACAGGTTAAGGAGGGAGAAGGGCAAAGAGAGGTGGGAAGTTGCAACAGGTAGCAGAAGGAACAGGCCTAGAACTAAGTCTGACAGTTTTGTGGTGAATGTCAAAAATAAGTTTGACCTGTTGCTTCAGTTAGAAACTGATGAGCCTCAAGCAGAGGTAGGTGTAGACAGGACACAACAAACTTTCAATAGGAAATTGAAAAAGAATGTAGGAAAGTCATCGAAAAGGAAGAAAGTTTTGTTGTTAGGCAGTTCTCATGCCAGAGGTGTAGGCCAACTTCTGCAGGAGGAATTAGGACCAGAATACCAGGTCACAAATTTTTTCAAACCAAGTGCTAGTCTGGATCAGGTGACAGAGGATTTAGGTTCACTCTGTAAAGGATTTACCAGGGAAGACACCGTGGTTATTGTGGGAGGGCCAGGGAACAGCATCGACAGAGATCCTGGGTACAGTATAGAGTGTGACCTGGTAAAGATTGCGTCGGCATCGAGACACACCAATGTTGAATTTGTATCTGTCCTGAGACGCCATGACCGGCCTCATTTGAACTCTTCTGTTGGGAGAGTTAATTTGGAGTTGGAACAGCTGCTTGGGTCGGGTGCGAGGGCTCATATTGGTGTGGTTCCTGTTGATTATCTCAGTAGGTGGGACTATACCAGGCACGGCCTACATCTCAACAGGAAAGGGAAGGGGAAACTGGCTGGGGTAATAACAGGAAATTTAAGGGGGGGAGGCACTGCCATGAATGGTAAAATACCAGTGGTTACAGGTGTTGGAGCAGCACCTTTTTTAGGATAGGTAAGACAGAAAGATGTCAAGTTCTACGAGAGGTCAGGATTGAAACAAATCTTCAGTTTAGGAAAGAAATTAAACAGCACAATTCTAGCACATTTGATCACCAATCACAGCTATCAATTATAAATTTTCACCAATCACCAGAAATTTTATCTCCACCAAGTTGTATCTCAGTCCTAGGTAATTGCATTGATGAATTAAAGTCACCCAACCCAGTTGACATAATCTGCCTCTCTGAACACCATGTGACCACTGGTATAGGAACTAGGCCTAAGCACAATGAGAAACTCAGACAGGAGAGTACTGCAAATGTTAGAATAAGGAAAGGTTCTCATAAAAGTATAATTAAAAATAATGTAAGTATATTTCATCAAAATATTGGGAGTTTAAAGAATAAAGTAGATGAGCTTCTGGTTTGTTTAGAAGATTTAGAAGCTGAGAATGAAATAGATATACTATGCCTGTCTGAGCATCACATTGTTACTGATATGGATAAGGTAAATGTAAGTGGATATAAGCTCTCTGCACATGTAATGAGAGAAAATATGGAGAAAGGAGGAGTTGCCATATATGTCAAAAGTTATCATTGTGCAAAAAGTATAGAAACAAAAAAGTTTTGTGTAGAGAAACATATAAAAGCATGTGCCTGTGAGCTTAAATTAAATAAAGGCACATTTATAATTGTAACTGTATATAGGTCCCCATCAGGAAATTTTCATTTAATTCTGAAAAATTTGGACTCCTTGTTGTGCTATCTGTCAGACAGGGGGAAGCAAATTATTATTTGTGGGGACTTCAATGTAGATTCTCTGAAAGAGGGTAATAGGAAAAATGACCTTGAAGTATTACTCAGTTCTTTCAATTTGACACCCGTTATTGATTTTCCTACTCGGGTGGTAAAGGATAGCAGCTCACTGATAGATAACTTCCTTATAGACCAAGATAAGTTTAACCAGATAAATGCTCAGCCTGTTGAGAATGGTCTTTCTGATCATGGTGCACAGCTAGTTACAATATATGACATAGCTCCATTCAGCAATACTAAACAGTCCTCCAAAGTAGTACGTTCAGTCAACGATTTAACAATTGCAAATTTCAGGGAAAGCCTACAGCAGTTAGACTGGGATGAGGTGTACCGTGACCCTGATGCCAATTTAAAATATAATTTATTTCATGACATTTTTGTAAATGCATTTGAAAACTGCTTCCCCAAGAAAATAGTTAAATATACTCATAAGAAACCTTGTAACAAACCATGGCTTACTAAGGGTATAAAAATATCTTGTAACCGGAAAAGGGAAATGTATCTGACAGCAAGAAAGAGTAGTGACCCAGAAACTTTAAAAAATTATAAAAAACTACTGTGTTATATTAAGAAAAGTTATTAAAAATCCAGGAGTATGTGTATCATGTCTGAAATCAGCAACTCTGATAATAAAATTAAAACAATTTGGAATATTATTAAAAGAGAAACAGGTCAACCAAGAGCAGAGGAAGACAGTATTACCATCAAATTGAATGAAAACTTTACGAACAAAAAGTCAGAAGTTGAAAATATTTTTAATAATCATTTTCTAAATGTTGTGGATATAGTAGGATCCAGGTGTTCATTAGAAGATGCTAGGCTGTTAATGGAAGAGGCCATACCTATGCAATTTGATACAATTGAAATCTCACCCACTTCTCCCTCTGAAATTAGGAAAATAATAAACTTGCTTAAAAGCAAAAACTGACATGGAATTGATGGCATTTCCAGCAAAATACTAAAAGCTTGTTCTCAACAGATAAGTAAGATTCTCAGCCACCTGTGTAATAGCTCTCTGGAACAGGGCATTTTCCCTGATAGACTGAAATATGCAATTGTTATACCTTTGCATAAAAAGGGGGATAGATCTGATGTCAACAATTACCGTCCAATCTCCCTTCTAACAGCTTTATCCAAAATTTTTGAGAAAGTAATGTATTCAAGAGTAGCTTCACATATCTGTAAAAATGAAGTGCTAACAAAGAGATTAGATTAGGAAATGAGACACTTAAAGTGGTAAAGGAGTTTTGCTATTTAAGGAGTAAAATAACTGATGATGGTCGAAGTAGAGAGGATATAAAATGTAGACTGGCAATGGCAAGGAAATCGTTTCTGAAGAAGAGAAATTTGTTAACATCGAGTATAGATTTAAGTGTCAGGAAGTCGTTTCTGAAAGTATTTGTATGGAGTGTAGCCATGTATGGAAGTGAAACATGGACGATAACCAGTTTGGACAAGAAGAGAATAGAAGCTTTCGAAATGTGGTGCTACAGAAGAATGCTGACGATAAGGTGGGTAGATCACGTAACTAATGAGGAGGTATTGAATAGGATTGGGGAGAAGAGAAGTTTGTGGCACAACTTGACTAGAAGAAGGCATCGGTTGGTAGGACATGTTTTGAGGCATCAAGGGATCACAAATTTAGCATTGGAGGGCAGCGTGCAGGGTAAAAATCGTAGAGGGAGACCAAGAGATCAATACACTAAGCAGATTCAGAACGATGTAGGTTGCAGTAGGTACTGGGAGATGAAGAAGCTTGCACAGGATAGAGTAGCATGGAGAGCTGCATCAAACCAGTCTCAGGACTGAAGACCACAACAACAACAACAACAACAACAAAATGTCAGTTTGGTTTCCAGAAAGGTTTTTCAACAGAAAATGCCATATATGCTTTCACCAGTCAAATTTTGAATGATCTGAATAACCGAACACCACCCATTGGGATTTTTTGTGATCTCTCAAAGGCTTTTGATTGTGTAAATCATGAAATTCTGCTAGACAAGCTCAAGTATTGTGGCATGAGTGGGACAGTGCACAAATGGTTTAATTCGTACCTAACTGGAAGAGTGCAGAAAGTTGAAATAAGTAGTTCTTGTAACATGCAAAGATCAGCACATTCCTCAAACTGGGGAACTATCAAGCATGGCATACCACAAGGGTCAGTCTTGGGTCCTTTGTTGTTCTTATTATATATTTATGACTTGCCATTCTATATTCATGAAGAGGCAAAGTTAGTTCTCTTTGCTGATGATACAAGTATAGTAATCACATAATGTTACTTTAAATCTGTCTTGATTGCAATTTTTTTTATTATTCATATGACCAGTTTCAGTTCATTCAGAACCATCTTCAGATCTGATATTTAAGTTACAGGAGTAACCCGTCCAATTCAGCAACTTTCACATGCTACGGTGATGTAGTTCATTCAGAACCATCTTCAGATCTGATATTTAAGTTACAGGAGTAACCCGTCCAATTCAGCAACTTTCACATGCTACGTCACCGTAGCATGTGAAAGTTGCTGAATTGGACGGGTTACTCCTGTAACTTAAATATCAGATCTGAAGATGGTTCTGAATGAACTGAAACTGGTCATATGAATAATAAAAAAAAATTGCAATCAAGACAGATTTAAAGTAACATTATGTGATTACTATACTTGTATCATCAGCAAAGAGAACTAACTTTGCCTCTTCATGAATACACGTCACCGTAGCATGTGAAAGTTGCTGAATTGGACGGGTTACTCCTGTAACTTAAATATCAGATCTGAAGATGGTTCCGAATGAACCGAAACTGGTCATATGAACAATAAAAAATATTTGCAATCAAGACGGATTTAAAGTAACATTATAAAATCACTGATTGCTGTTATCCCATAAGACATTATGTCTGTTTTTGCAAATGTATAGTAATCACACCTGACAAACAAGAATTAACTGATGAAATTGTCAATACTGTCTTTCAGAAAATTACTAAGTGGTTCCTTGTAAACGGACTCTCACTGAATTTTGATAAGACACAGTACACACAGTTCCATACAGGGAATGGTATGACGCCATTAATAAATATAGACCCTAATCAGAAGCATATAGCTAAGGTAGAATATTCCAAATTTTTAGGTGTGTCCATTGATGAGAGATTAAATTGGAAGAAACACATTGATGATCTGCTGAAACGTTTGAGTTCAGCTACTTATGCAATAAGGGTCATTGCAAATTTTGGTGATAAACATCTTAGTAAATTAGCTTACTACGCCTATTTTCACTCATTGCTTTCATATGGCATCATATTTTGGGGGAATTCATCACTGAGGAATAAAGTATTTATTGCACAAAAGCGTGTAATCAGAATAATAGCTGGAGTCCACCCAAGATCATCCTGCAGACATTTATTTAAGGATCTAGGGATATTCACAGTAGCTTCTCAGTATATATACTCTCTTATGAAATTTGTTATAAACAACCAAACCCAATTCAAAAGTAATAGCAGTGTGCATAACTACAATACTAGGAGAAAGGATGATCTTCACTATTCAAGGTTAAATCTAACTTTGGCACAGAAAGGGGTGAATTATACTGGCACTAAAGTCTTTGGTCACTTACCAAATAGTATCAAAAGTCTGACAGATAACCAACAAGTATTTAAGAAGAAATTAAAAGAATTTCTGAATGACAACTCCTCCTACTCTATAGAGGAATTTTTAGATATAAATTAAGAAAAAAAATATTTAAAAAATAAAAATAAATAAAAATAAAAAATAAAAACAAAAAACACAAAAAAATGAAGTTGTTATATTAACTTAAGTATGTTGTTAAATTAACCTAATTATATCATGTATTAGAAATTCGACTCGTTCCACATCATTACGAAATATCGTATTCATGATCCATGGAACTAGTATTAATTTAATCTAATCTATCTAATCTAATCTAATCTAGACAATGAAAGATAGCCTCAGACGCTGGGTGGAAACAATGATCACACTTTGCAATATTGTACCTAGACTCGAACGTGGTCTTCTGCTTTGGGACATTATAGAGGTCCTAAAGACAGAGGTTCAGATGATTCTGCCACGATTTCGTTACGACAATCTCTACTTCTAATATCGGGTGGAAAATTCAAAGGCCTCCGGCAATAGATCAGGCATGCTACTCGTCGCAGAGCACGTGTGTCGTCTACATTTCTTTTTACGTTCGAGGAAGTTAGCCAATAATGTTAATAACAAATTACGTGTCGTATTCGAACTTTCGTCCCTGTAGAGCAAGAGGAAACGTTTATTGTTGATATGATACTAATAAACAACAGTAGCATCTGTGGTAAGATCTCAGAATTAGTATCTCAACTTAAAGACAATAGTGTGATCATTAATATTGTGGAGAGCAAGCTGGCTCGAACCGGAAACAGAGGTGATAAACTAGATTGGAATGTATGTCACAGACAAATGTCTGATATCAACAGTGCAATTGCCGAGGAGAACTCAGTAGTATATAATGAGGTTATTACATATTCCGACAGAGAAATAATCTGGTTGATGATAATCATCAGACGTTAGTCAAACATGGTATCGGACGCTTTTATAGGCCAGCTGTTTCAAGAGAACTTCAGCGATTGCTCAGAGAGTATCGATAATAAGTTTCGTGATGGTCTTATTGCAGTAGGAGAAGGCTTATATTTTGCAGCGGTAGAATGAGAAAATCACACGGTTAAGACTGGTTAAACGGACGTGATTTTTGTGAGATTTTTTCCGAAGCTTTTTCTAAAACATAGTGCCCCCTTTCTTCCAGGGGAGTTAGTGTCGCAAGGTTTGCACGAGAGCTTCTGTGAAGTCTGGAAGGTAGGAGACGAGGTACTGGCGGAAGTACGGCCGTGAGGAAGGGTCGTGAGTCGTCCTTGGGTAACTCAGTTGGTAGAGCACTTGCCCGCGAAAGGCAAAGGTCCCAAGTTCTACTATCGGTCCCCCACACAGTTTTAATCTGCCAGGAGATTTCATATCAGCGCTCAATCCGTTGAAAAGTGAAAATTTCGTTCGGAAAATAGTTTTAGCAGTTAGAAAACGATTCATGAGCCAAGACGTTAGACCAAATAGCAACTAAAAACTCGTGCTTCTTGAGTTACTGGCCGTAGAAGAAGGAACCAATGACGACAACGCTATCATAATACCAACAGCAGCAGGTGTTACAAGGAATTTTATTAAAAATACGAAAATATTTCCTCAGTTCGCCCTGAGAGTCGTAGACAGTGGTACACCGATTGGTGTCGAGATGCTTGTCTTTCCATGTCTTTCGGAATGTAACAGTAACACATTCATTTACTGAACGAAATACGAGCTTAACAACTATTAGAACAGATTTGTGACTATTTGGAGGACTACACAGCAGACAGAGCTCAGATTTGTGACTGTTTGGAGGACTGGTAGACAGAACTCTAGGCGAGACGAAATCAACAAACGTAAATGAAGTTCTGGTTTGCCCCAAAGGAGGGTCACAGGACAGGTACAAAATAAGTAAGGAAGTTTAGAAGTAAGAAGTTTAGTATTTAACATCTGGTCGACAAACAAGTAAATAGAGACGGAGCACAAGCTCGGATGTTTTCAAGGATGAGAAAGGAAATCGGTTACGGCCTTTCAAAGGAAACCTTCTTGCATTCGCCTGGAGCGATTTAGGAAAACCACGGAAAACCTAAATCTAGATCACCGAAAAATGACGGAAATTTTTCTACACCTACACCGATACTCTGCAGATCACATTGAAGTATCTGGCAGAGGTTTCATCGAACAGCCTACACTATTCTCTATTATTCCAATCTCGTATAACGCGAGGAAAGAAAGAACATCTATATCTTTCCGTGAGTGCTCCGATTTCAATTATCTTATCGTGGTGATCGTTTCTCCCCATGTAGGTCGATATCAACAAAATATTATCGCTTTCTGAACAGATAGTTGGTGATTGGAATTTCGTGGGTAGATTCCTCCGCAACGAAAAACGCCTTTGTTTTAATTTTGTCCACCCCAAATCCTGTATCATTTGTCTGACATTCTCTCTCTTGTTTTGCGATAATACGAAACTTGCTGCCCTTCATCAGACTTTTTCGATGTACTCTGTAAATCCTATGTGGAAAGAATCCCACACCACGCAACAGTATTCTAAAAAAGGACGGGTAAGGGTAGCGTTGGCAGTCTCTTTAGTAGATCTGATACATTTTCTAAGTGTACTGCCAATAAAACGAAGTCTTTTGTTAGTCTTCCCAGCAACATTTTCTATGGATTTCTTCCAATTTAAGTTGTTCTTAACTGTAATTCCTAGGAATTAAGTTGAATTTACGGCCTTTAGCTTTAACTGATTTGCCGTGTAACCGAAGTTTAAAGTATTTCTATTAGCACTCATGTGAACGACCTTACAATTTCCATTATTTAGAGTCAATTGCCAATTTACGCATCGTACAGATATCTTTTCTAAATTGCTTTGAAATTTGTTTCGATCATCTGATGACTTTACTAGATGATAAACGACAGCGTCATCAGCAAACAACCTAAGACGGATCCCTAGATTGTCTCCCAAATCCTTCATACAGATAAGGAACAGCACAGAGCCTATAACACTACCTTGGGGAACCCCAGAAACCCCTTTTACTCAATGACTTTCCGTCAATTACTACGAACTGTGACCTCTCTGAAAGGAAATCGCCCAATCCAGTCTAATTACAGAGACAATATTCCAAAAGTGCGCAATTTCACTACAAGCCCTTGTGTGGTACAGTGTCAAAAGCCTTCCGGAATTCCAGAAATACGGAATCCATTTGAAATCCCTTGTCAGTACCACTCAACACTTATTGTTGTGTTTCACAAGAACGGTGTTTTCTAAATCCCTGTTGACTGTGTATCAATAGACCGTTTCCTTCGCGGTAATTCATAATGTTCAAACACAATATATGTCCCAAAATCCTGAGGCATATCGACGATAATGATATGGGTCTGTAATTTAGTGGATTGCTCCTGCTACCTTCCTTGAACATTGGTGTGTCCTGTACAACTTTCCAGTCTTTGGGTACAGATCTTACGTCGAGCGAACGTTTGCATAGGATTGTTAAGTATGGAGCTACTTCATCAGCATAGTCTGAATCGAACCTAAATGGTAAACAGTCTGCACCAGAAGACTTGCTTTTATTAAGTGATTTAAGTTGCTTCACTACTCCGAGGATATCTGCTTCTATGTTATTCATGTTGTCAGCTGTTCTTGATTTGAATTCTGGAATATTTACTTCGTCTTCTTTGGTGAAGGAATTTCGGAAGGCTCTGCTTTGGCAGCTCTGTCTTCGATAGTATCTTCATTGCTGTCGTGCAGAGACAGCAATGAAGGCATTGACTGTGTCTTGCCGCTATCATACTTCATATACATCCGGAATCTCTTTGGATTTTCTGCCAGGTTTCGAGACAAAGTTTCTTTGAACCGTAGTCTTTCCGATTGCGAGTCTAGTATGCTAGTCACTGCGCCACTTCACTCCACGACTGTGATGCGGCGATTAATGATTAAGGTATTTGTGAATGATGGAGTGAATGATGTCGGAAGGTCGGTGAGGCCTCTGACGATGCTGTTATCTATAGCAGGGTTCCAAAGGCAGAAATAAACTCGGAAAAACGATCGCTAGTAAAGGATTGATTTCGATAACCGATTTCGGTAAGGCTTTGGATCTTATGCTCTACATCTGTAGTCAGCTGGTGTGTGAGGATGAACATATGTATTCGAAGCAGTACCCTTAAGTTTGTACTGAAATTTCTCAGTGTTTACCTAGTTCTCTCATTTCAAACGCTGACCTACAGAATTTTCCCTGGCAAAGACTACTCAAATTTAACCTATTCATTTATTACCCACAATATACAAGCCCAACGCAGTCTGACAGTTATATACAATGACATCATGGCTTCAAATAATTAACACAAAAGACTGGCCCTGAATTGGAAGAAATCCTAACAATAAACCATACTTCTCATAAGTCACTTACTTCACAGAAAATCTTCGTAACACGAAATACAGCAGTTACAGCAAAGCAGCAACTACAGCCAGCTAAATAAAGGGATTCTAACTACTAAAGGCTCTAGCTACTAGGAGGCATATGGTTAGCAAAAGAAAGATTTTGTTGAAGAGCAAACAATGTATTTAGCAGCTTTTACCTTATTCATGTGACATCCAGTTCCAAAAATTATATACTTGTCAATAATTCCACTACCCAAACATTACCAACTACGTCCATCCTCATTTTACAATGCATATTCTACCAACACTGAGTCTTCCTGAAGCACACATTGCGGCGGAGCGGTTTTATACTGTTCGCTAGCACTGAGTGAAGCAAGTTGCAAACTGAATGTCCACCTACCTCAGTATAACGTTCGTTCACCGTCCGTTGCTCTGCATTCGTAGGTATTATGCAGACAATGTTAAAAGCAGCGTTGAAGAAAACCATCGTCCATACTTACGATTGCATAGTCCGCGTAACTCAGGTAACGAAATACACCTGCAAATATCTAGTAATAACTGACATAAGGGGATGCTTCTTTCCTTCATTGAAAATGTCTGCTTATCGATACTACTGTTTTCTTAATGTCTTTTAGCTATTGTGTCAACAAGCCCACATTTACATAGATAGCACAACCACTACTACTTCGGGCAGCTTATGTCACACGCAGGACAGCCAAAAAATGTGCTAAGTCCGACCCGAAATATGCCGAGATTAATACAGTCAATACTCTGCTAAGAAATGAGTTTCGTACTCGCTCCTTTTCAGTGGATTCATAAAATGAAGATGCTCGCCAAAAATGTTCTGTAAATGCATACTGAACACGCCTCGCAGAATTCATCACAAAGGCCGACAGTTTCACACGCGATTTTCTCTACAACAAACACTCCAGAATCTCCCAAACTTCACAGAACTGGTCCGTAAATGCTTGCACGGCGATATAAACCGAACTCTAAATAACAGTCACTTCTTCATTTTACAAATAACTTTTTCGGACACGTATAACATGACCTCCTCGTCCGGCAGCTAGTCCACAACTGACTGAATGCCGTTGCTTTCAGGGCATATAACTCATTCCAATGCGCAGGAAAGACTTTACTCTCATTGGTTGATCAAAACGAATAGCCAGTCAGATTAATCTTTCATGATCATATTCGCAGTCAAACTGCTGTACTCCAGTCAACATTCGCAGATGCATCTACGTCATTTCATGCTGCAAGTATCAACAAAATGTTCCACAGAACCAAAGTAAACGAAAACTAAGAGAAAACTATATGCTTGAAATATACTTTAGAACTGATTATCCTCTTACTACCTTTCTGGTTGTCTTATTACAAAAGCAAACGCTCATAGACATACGTCATCCGCCAATTAGGAAGATTCACAGTTTTCTCATGACATCCTGGTGGCGTTAACACTTGCTAGTTACAGAAGGTGTAATACAATATACAATTGGAATGTGACGTATGTTCCACATACATACTCACATTCACTCTCATTTACTCTCACCCTAACATGAAATATGAATATTAACTTTTAAACTGTTATTTCCATTACGAATGAAAAATTATCGAAAATTTAGTATTGAAAATCTTTATAAATTAAATCAGCACACTAAGAGTGCTACTACTGTTTTTACGTAACAAAAGAAATATAAACTTTTATTATTACTATCTGAATTTATTTTCTTAAGTGTCGGTTAAGCACTTTTTAATAGGTTTCTTACATCAAATTTCAACACAAACCTCTTCTGAATAACAAAAGGTCATGTACCAAATGTGGGATAAAACTGCTAATATTTAACGTAGTTGTTTAGTTTCTTATGTAACGTGAGTAAGTGATTTTAGTATGGGCCGCAGTGAGCATTCTCACGGTCCGCTTTAGCGACAGGTGGGGCTATGACGCATAGGACAGGCCACATGCCGACTGCCACCGAACGCTACTATACTGCACGCTTCCAAAACAGCTTGCCATAACGTAACAAATTTACTGCAGAAATCTGCAGTCGCTTAATAGCTGCGGCGACGTTACAACATGTCCAAGCTGTCTGCTCGCTAACTGCTAGTTCATTTAAGCACAGAGTCTCTTACAGAGAGCGCAGAGTGCTGTCAGCGATATTAATACAGTCAACAGTGCTGCCAACATACAAACATATAAACAGGCTATTTACGTATGTGCCATGCGTGTGGAAAGCACAGAAAGCCCTAGCTAATATGGTATTTGCTTATACAGTGTTATACATTGGTACCATGTTTCTCTAACACAGAATTATAAAGCTATATGACATTTAACAGAGAGAAATAAACATTTTACTACATCTCTGACGTATGACTAGGTAATTACGCAGTTGGATTATTTCGCATTTAGGTATTGTATGTTGTCCGCATTTTGTGAACTGTTCACATATTTTTTCGGAACCATAGTGATACTGCGGGAGCTTTGAGTGATGTATATTGTATGTGGCCTTGACGTAATGCTCTTCCGCGCTGGGCTGCGTGATAGCCTGCGGGAAATACCCATTGTTGTGTTGCTTGTTAACTTCAATGGTGTCGCCTGAGCCGATTTAAAGCTCACTGCACTCCCGCAAGCGCCCGCATAGCTGTAGAAAAGAGAGGCCGTTGACCTCACTATTAATTCTTTGCAGAACACACCACAAACACGACATACACTATTACTTGTAAACATATGATTACACGTTGGCTGGCTCTGAGCACTATGGGACTTAACTTATGAGGTCATCAGTCCCCTAGAACTTAGAACTACTTAAACCTAACTAACCTAAGGACATCACACACATCCATGCCCGAGGCAGGATTCGAACCTGCGACCGTAGCGGTCTCGCGGTTCCGGACTGTAGCGCCTAGAACCGCTCGGCCACTCCAGCCGGCTTACACGTTGGAATTTGTACTTTGTGCTTATGAACTGATGAGAAATATTCTTACAGTTACACACCTGATTATGACAACTGTCTCTCTACGAGAGTTGAGTAATTTCTACTGACTTACGAAATGCCACATGGTTGGTGAATGATGTTTTTATATTTTTCTTTGCACATAATTGCTTATTTTATTTGATGTCTGGTTTCTAGTCATGCTGCAGCATTGGTTTTATAAAATAAAATTCAGTACATATGCTAATGTGAACACTTTCTCTCAACACATCTATTAAATAATAATTTTATGATCCACATTCTTTGAAAAAAAAAGAGGAAAGGAAAGAACTTTTCTATTGTATTATTAGAACCCTCTTTAGGGACTATGAGGAGAATTTTTACATTATTGACCAACAGCATATTATTTAAACCTTGTGTGCATATAACCTATTTGATATTGTTAACATAAAAAGTTTTAACAACTTAGTGTTGGCCACTGTTGAAAACACTTTGGAAAATTGAGAGGGGCAGGGGGACGGTGTAAGTAGCCTGTTTATATGTTTGTATGTTGGCAGCGCTATAGACTGTAATTAATATCACTGACAACGCTCTGAGCCCTCAGTAAGAGACTCTGTTGTTGGATGGTCTAGCAGTTAGCGAGCGGATGGTTTGGACATGTGTGCTGCATGGAGACTCATGGTTGGTACGACATGCATTGTAAAATGGGGATGGGTGTAGTTGGTAATGTTTGGGTAGTGGAATTATTGACAAATAAGTAATTTTTGGAACTGGATGTCACATGAATAAGGTAAAATCTGCTAAATACATTGTTTGCTCTTAACTAGTTGATTTTAATTTAATTGGTGGTAAGTTCCTGTGGGACCAAACTGCTGAGGTCATAGGTCATTAGGTGTGAAGGGACACGTACAGCACGAAAGAGTACAGGCTGACCTCATATGTAACTGTAACTGGTGGTATTACTTTGTATTATAATTATTAATAAAGTCTTATCCTTGACTCATGTTACCGGGGGCGTCAGCCGAGAACCGCTAGATGTACATTAGACAGTAGACAGTCTTAATGGGTAATAGGAAGACATCTATCCAGACCATCACACAGGAATTCCAAACTGTATCAGTATCCACTGCAAGTACTATGACAGGCAGGAGGTGAGAAAACTTGGATTTCATGGTGGAACGGCTGCTCATAAGCCATACGTCACGCCAGTAAATGCCCAACGATTCCTCGCTTGGTGTAAGGAGCGTAAACATTGGACCTTTGAACATTTTGTGAAGTGACGAATCACCATACACCATGTGGCGATCCGATGGCAGGGTGTGGTAATGACGAATGCCCCGTGAACGTCATCTGCCAGCGTGTGTAGAGCCAACAGTAAAATTCTGAGGCGGTGGTGTTCTGGTGTGGTGTTTTTCATGGAGAGAGCTTGTACCCTTCGTTGTTGCCTGGCACTATCACAGCAGAGGCCTACATTGATGTTTTAAGCACCTTCTTGCTTCCCACTGTTCAAGAGCAATTAGGGAATGGCGACTGCATCTTTCATACGATCGAACACCTTTTCATAATGTACGGCCTGTGGCAAGTGGTTGCTCGACAATAGCACCCCTGTAATGGATTAGCCTGCACAGAGTCTTGACCTAAATCCTATAGAACACCTTTGGGATGGTTTGGAACGCCGACTTCGTGCCAGGCCTCACCGACCAACATCGATAGCTCTCCTTAGTGCAGCACTCCGTGAAGAATGGGCTGCTATTCCCCATGAAACATTCCAGCAACTGATTGAGCGTATGCCTGCGAGAGGGGAAGCTGTCATCGAGACTGAGGTTGGGACAAACCATATTGAATCCCAGCATTACCGATGGAGAGCGCCACGAACTTGTAAGTCATTTTCAGCCAGGGCTTCGGATACTTTTGATCACATACTGTATAAACAGGCGAAGAAATTGATTTTTGGTTTCAATATTTGTCATAAATCAGCGGAAATAGTAACTAAATTAAAATACATCGCGACCAATCTAAAGTAAAGATAAAACTAGTCGTAGGGAAGCAGACAGAAAAGCTGAGATTCGTTGGAAGAATTTTAAAGAACTATAATCATCCAGGAAACAAGTGGATAAAGACTCATTTGACCTATTTTTGAGTTTTCTTCATCCGTCTGGAGCCCTTAACAAGTGTGATTAATAGAATAGAACAATTAACACAGAATATCGCGTTTTGTCACAGGATGCTTTAGACGGCGCGAGACTGTAAGCAGATGCGCAACAAACGCCTCTCGCAGGTCCTACCATGGCAAGCATTGTTCATCGTGGAGAGGGAGAGATCTATACGTATTACAAAAATGGGTTTGTGTGTGTGTGTTTGTGTGTGTGTGTGTGTGTGTGTGTGTGTGTGTGTGTTCCACGTCTCGTCTTAGCCACTGGATCGATTTCACTCATACTTGGTTCACATATACCTTACTGGCAGGCAACGATATTGCTGTAGGTGTAAGAATGACCTACCTGCCTATGTAGTGCGAGTATCATGAAGAAAAAAAAAAGCTTAGCCCGTGACGCGTGAATTCCCAGGCTTAATTACTATTGTATTTGAGATTGACAGCATTTAGCGGCTTGTAACAAACTGTACACATAATTTCAAACATTTACAAATATTTTTTCTCGATGATAATCCCCGAAAGATGATGGAAAAATAATATTTATCTCATACTACTTTTCGGCTGATCACATGTTGAATGTACCGCGTGTGACACGACGTTATAAACTATAGCTTTTTTTACTACTAATTACAATCCAGACACATTTTTGAAACAGTATCCACATATGTCGCTGAATGTACCTACAAAATTGTGTCATTGTACGATTCGTAGTTCGGGAGATATGACGTCATAAACATTAAGCACAAGGCCAGACTGTGCGTGGCGCAGGCGTGGCCGCACATATATAAATAAATACCCGGGAAAAGTCGAGTTTCTCCGCTAGTTACTATTTAAATTGTAAGAGTGTATGTTTCAAGACGAACTGGAGGACATTTTGTTTCTCTCCACGTAAGTCTCACGAAATAACTGCAGCGCGAGAACCAGAGAAACTGAACTTCAAATGGAGATGTACCGAGAGGCGTTCTTCAGAATGGTTCAAATGGCTCTGAGCACTATGGGACTTAACTTCTGAGGTCATCAGTCCCCGAGAACTTAGAACTACTTAAACCTAACTAACGTAAGGACATCACACACATCCATGCCCGAGGCAGGATTCGAAACTGCGAACGTAGCGGTCGCGCGCTTCCAAACTGTAGCGCCTAGAAGCGCTCGGCCACTCCGGCTGGCAGGCGTTCTTCCCATGGCCATGGCTAGAAACGTAGTAAAAGGGCACTAATACATTGAAAGTGTTTTCTCGATGGTCCCGGCGGAGGTTCGAGTCCTCCCTCGGGCATGTATGTGCGTGTTTGTCCTTAGAATAATTTAGGTTAAGTAGCGTGTAAGCTTAGGGACTGATGACCTTAATAGTTAAGTCCCATAAGGTTTCACACACATTTGAACATTTTTTTTTTATTTTCTCGAGACATCTTTCGTGGAAGGGGGCAACACTTGCTATATATCGTTCAGTGTGTTTACACCAGTATTTATACAAACGTCTTAAACAATTAATACACTCAACTACAGACTAACACTTCTTGATAATTTACTGGAAGCTATAAACTACTGCTGTAAATTTTCCTATTCGAGAGTTGCATTCGACATTGCAGCTGTTTCTACGTAGATATGAGCATATCGAACAGTCTGACATAACAACGGCGTTAATGTGACTAATGTCATTGCATACCCGTAACTCTCATTAGAGGCCTGGATTCGAACCAACATTATTTTCGTTTCACAGGGTGCTGTTATATCTATATTTCGTAATGAAAATGACATCGTAATGACTCTTCTCAGTTACGTGATAACCGTCCGAATTGAGGGTTGCTCACGTGTTAATGGCTAAATTTGCAGTTACGGTGGAACGGTATTGCTTACAGGCCCTTGTAACCTATTAATTTTTTTGAATGGAATGTTTGTCGCTTTCCGTCCCCTAATGTGCGTCGCAATGGGACAGAAGCTATTCACGGGCGTCGCACAGTGGACGCGAGCAGTTGCGCGGTAACTGTGCAGCGAGGCAATTGTTTGTGCGCCACTGGGGACTCCATTACACATGGCTTATAACGGCCGTCATTGCGATACATCAAATTATTGCTGCAGTTTCATCCCCATTCGCCCTCTCCACTGCATACGCCGAAGATATGAAATTACGGAAGCTTGGATGAGAATAAATCTATAAGGGGAATGGCAATTTGGAATTTTCTCTCCAGCATTTTGCTTTTCCAGTAACTTCCAAGAGCCCTATTGTGAAATTAGATTTCACCATTACCTTCGGTTACTTGAAGGGAATGTAACAAGGACACTTTACGGAAGTCATAGGAGATTCGTTATCTGATTATTTTCAACGCTGGAACAAGGAAGAGTTGTCTTTAGCTTTCAGGGGATGTATGCGCACACACCCACCAGCCCATCCACCCATCCAACTTCCGCTCATACAAAACAGAAACAAGGAGCAAGAAAGTTCTGGATCCTACTGCTAGAAAACGCACTTTAATTACCCACTGACTTCGTATCTTGCATGGGCTACAATTCACATTGTGTTTCCGTTATTCGATCTGCGATTAATGGGAGTGTGATTTGGTTAGTACGAATATCCGTTGACAGATGCTTGTCCGAGTAGCAGTTAATCACTAGAGGTGGCTGAACTGTGCAACTCGTCGTTACAAATGAGCGCTACATGCCAAATTTCAGGGCAACAGACTGTGTTTGGAGATGGAGTTGCAGGTTACGTAAGCTGTTACGTGTCCTGTATGTTCTGGAGCCTACTAATGTTACACACAGTTTTCTTTCTTATTCTTTGCTGCTCACTACTTTCTCCATGTTCCGATCGCCTTTTTTAGGACATGTATGTTTGCTATTTGCTCATTAATTTGTTTTAAAAGTCGTTACACAAGCGCTCAGATCTTCTAACTACATATCACACAAAGTAACGCACATTTGAAACTCATATTCCAGCCCACATGGCTACGCTAAAGCAAGAAATTTCTCTTCTTGCAGATGAACCGCAGGAATATGATGGTTCAAATGGCTCTGAGCACTATGGGACATAACAGCTGTGGTCATCAGTCCCCTAGAACTTAGAACTACTTAAACCTAACCAACCTAAGGACATCACACACATCCATGCCCGAGGCAGGATTCGAACCTGCGACCGTCGCGCAGGAATATGAGCTAGCATCTTCAGCTTCTAGGTGGAAGCTCAGCGTTAGGAAAATGGACGACGTTAACAGGCACATAAGGACGATCCCTGCTAATATGAGGGGTGGTGTTACGCTCTAAATGTCCACCTCCAAAAGGTGCGGACATTTTCATCGTCCCGTACGGAGAAATCGCATTGACCGTCAGTGAAGACGTGTCTACTAGCATTTTTATATAGCACCGTTCATGAAGTTAGGATAGCGGAAAGTCTCCTCCCATAGACACTGAGTTTCATGAAGAACCTAGAGATTTAAATTGAAAAAGGTAATGAATAACCGTATTATGGACTCTTTGAACTGAATTCTGCACTGTTATAGAGGTGCCAAAATATTTTTCTGTATTTTGATCTCAGTTCAGTTTTTATAGGAGCCACGTAAGGAATCTCAGTCGGCAGGAAGAAATCGCTTTTTTGGAAATGCTTTTCTTTCCGGATCATAAAACACGCACTGTACTGTACTAAGTTTTATAAATGCAGATAATGAATAAAAACTCACCTAGAAACTAACTTTTAGTACATGCCTTATAGCAATTGCTGTCTCCTAAATATCACAATCACCACATTCCCTTGGAATGTATCTGTAGTTGATGTCCATTATAAACTGAAGCTATCCGCTAGAAGAATATATTATACAAAACTGATTAAGTTCATTTCAAGTAAAGATAGTTTTCTTTAATGGAATAGCTCTCTGGTACATAAGCTGAGAGTTTTCTCTTCGCTAAAGAAGTAAATAGCCTCTATACCTATAGAAATATGAAGAAGGATTGCCCATTTATAGAAAACGTATAGACAAGATATCATGTGTCAACTCTCTATCTCACGACAGTTTCTCTGTTACACATATTTTGCGATGTCTCTGCAATTACGCTTTGTGTCACAGTTTCGCGTGCTTTGTCCATTTTCGCTTTTCATGGGTCCGTCCAGCGTTAATTACTTTTGACTTCTAGACAACTTTACGTGCGTTCTACAAACATTCTCTGCCACAGCTGTTGATACTTCAGGGCATTTTATGTCACAGCTTGCGATGTTTAAGAATCCCTTTAATTTTCAATACATGTTGCGCCCTTCATTGCCTAGAGTTTCCAGAGGTTAGTCTACCTCCAACTGCAAGCGACCATACCACTTATTTAACTAGTAACAGATAATTAGATTTTTAATCAACTTTCCTTTACTGCATGCAGTGTGTACTTAACCATATCCTCTTCATCATACCATCACGTGTCATAACTCAGAACCATGATCAGATGCATCTTTCACGTTACCTTGCTGGCCATTAACGTTGCAGCCCAATGAAGACAGCATCCACCAAACGTCAAATTGGCATGAGGTGTACTACATGCTTGTTCGAGTACAAGCAAATAATTATTATTTTAGGACCATAGGAACTGGTAGGTATAACTAACCCCATTAAAGTCCTAAATTTAACGAAATATTACGCAGCAGATTTCTGACTCAAAAACTACAAAAGCGGAAAGATTCTCCTATTGTGAACTGACTCCTCATTAAAAGACTGTGACTTAGAAGTGAGGTATCCGTTACCTTATTCTAGGTACCTCCGCCACTCTTTGAAATTTTCCCAATATTCGCTCTCTTTTCCACGTTCAACTCATCTCTCATACCCATCCACTCTCACTTGCCCATTCTCTCTCACTCATTCAGCCCAACTCATTGTCATTATCTCTTTGTGTCTCTCTGTCGCTGTCTCCTGTCTTAATGTTACTGTCTCCTCTCACTCTCACCGTTTTCCTCTTTCTCTTTCTTAACTGCTACTATCTCATTCATCTTTTTCACTGTTACTGTCTCTTCTCACTGTCACTATGTCTGTCTTCCTCGTTGTCATTATCATACATTGTGTCTCTCTTTCTGAAGGGCTCTCACCCTCTTCCACTTTCTCCGTCTCTTTATTCCTCTACTCTGGTACTGTGTCCTGCACTCTTTCCCACCACCATTCTGTCACTATGTTCCAATCCCACTGTGTCCCTCTCTTTCTCTCACACTGTCGTTACCTCCTTCGGTATTTCCATACAACAACTACTGTCTTCCGTCTGTCAATATTTATAACCGTCACGTATTTTTCGCACTGCCCCTGTCTCCTTCACTCTCAATATAAAAAAACGCGAATATGTTCGGATTCCAAAAGTGCTGACAAAATTTTTAAGGATTCTACAGAAGGTAGAATGAGGCAATGGTACCCCACTTTTCAGTCAGTCTTTTAAACAGGACGACATCCGCCTTTTTTAATGGTGTAATAGGAGCGTTTTGCCGCTGGTTCCATTCTTCCCCTGCTACAGCAGGGCACGTCACTCATATGAAAAAAACTTTGAGTCAGTAAAATTTTGATAGTTTACTTACGTGAAACTGAAATAATGCAAAATTAATTTTACCTCTGAGACGGGATTTAACGTGCAAAAAAGTTTTGCAAGTGTAACATGGATATCCCAAAACCCTTCTGATGATAATGGGGACAATTTACAGCATATTTCTTCGTACTACGTTGCTTTATAAATTACGTTTTAGCCTCACGCCGATTTCACGTGCGTATTTTAGGTGTTCAAGTAAAGTAATTTTGAACCTCTGTATTTCGGAAACGGATAACCATACCAAGGAAATTTTGATGGTTGCTCGAGATCTAGATCTTAGGAATATATCGTAAAAATATCAGCCATTTGCTCTTCATAGCTGCGTTGGGATCCGTGCCTCGGTTTCGGTAGCCAAAAACTATGTTTTTGGGGTGTTTTTGATAACGGATAAATATTTTTGAAAACGCGAAGATGAAACTTCTGGAGAAACGCCTGTGGAATATATCGTTAAAATCTGGGCAATTTTCTACTATTAGTTATTTAGTTATCCTCTGATGACAGCGAAAACTGGCGAGAGACGCATTCTTCAGGTTTTCTCAGGTAATAGTCACGAACTGACTGCTGCGTCCATAAGTTCTTTAAGGCGCACCGCAGGCCTCGCCTAATGCATTGATCGATGTGCCTAAGCTTGAGAAACTTTGGCTCTTTACTGTAGGATGCTTTCGGTAAGACGATCCTTCTGTTGCAGAGGGCTTTCCAAAACACTTGACCCTACCTTCTTACTTCCAATAGAACCAGAGGTATGAGCCCTGGAAGAATCCCGTGTCTATTCCCGGCGTTTTGGGACATACTGGTAGAGCGTTGCTGACGCATGCCTACCTATTTCGTTATTGTTTGTTTGTGGGAAGATAGTGTTATGCTTAGAGTAACAACCAACATGAGTCGGCATTCGCTGCTTGATAGTGGCCTGTTGAGGCTGCCGTTTATCATTTCACAAAACTCTTCCACGCATTGGTCAGCATCTTCTGACTGTCATGCGAATATAGAAGCGATGGATCCAGGAGAACCACACTCAGCCTCATGCATGATTCCAACTTCCTTACGCGACTAGCACCCGAGAGGACGCACATTTACTTAGCCGTGCAGCATCGTACAGCCACGTCACGTACTGCTGAGTCATGAAGCGGGCTCTTGTGCAGGGTGGATGACAGGTCTAAGACAGCACGACGACCATTGGTGCAGCATACCTTGACGCGGCAATAGAAGGGAGGCGCGCCGACGGTGGTGCTCCCTACAACAACGGTAGATACAGAGATAGCACCACATCTTACTTCTGAATTATTCCGATATCTGTATCCCTGTGTGTAGGCTCCGAAGAGTAACTGAGTTCCTTGCGTCATCGTCATACACGCACAGGGCGTGGTCTGATGGTACGGGATGCTAGTGGATTCCCAACACAGTCTCCTCTAAATAGGAAGGTTTCCTTGCAAGACCCGATCGGTCCGAAAATGTCCGCTGTAGACATCTGTCGTAGCGTGGTACCCTCCCCTTCTTTATGCTGGTCTACAGCTCGTTGTCTGTGCTAAAATGCTGTCTCCTAGCCAACAGGTCATGTGAGTAAATAGACGAAAATGAGAGGAGCCAAATCCGAGCTGTGTAATGGGAGATCACTTTCCATATAAACTGCTGCAGAGAGCGGCCGAGCATTGTCAGGAAGAAGGACAATGCCTGATGACAACATTCCTCCTCGCTTTTTCTGAACTGCTTTTCGTCGACGATTTCCTCGAATCGCCTGATCCACCCGCTGAACAAGATCATCGGTTGACACTCGCTTCCTTCCCTGACCGCCTGTATCATGAAAGTCTCTTAGTACTTCGTCAAAGTTCCTACACTATTATTGCACTATGCTGTGAAACATGACAGTTATGTTATTTTAGCTTCATGAAATCAGGCGGAACCCCTCAGCATGGAGAAATTGAATGGCAGCACGCATTTCACTCTTGGCGGGATACTCTGTTGTTCTACGCATCATTACGTGCTCACTGTCCTCTCACAACTGAAAAGTGTGACGTGCAACGATTGACGGCATACTAGAGACAGTGCGCAACACATCTGCGGCAAGGTTCATCGGATTTTCACTGCGGTTTTAATTTCGCGACCGATCGGAAATTGAAAAAAATGAAAAAAAATACCCCTCGAAAAGCTGTGCAGCAGCTGGCAGTCGAATACAGGTTCCCCTTATTGACAGGTGTCACTCGTTAGATGCGAGCACCTTCAGAAATTTAGTAGCCAACGGGCACGCTTTAAATACATCTGACTGTGTATAGCGCCGTCGTCAGCCACGTATATTTGAAGTGTGGCCATAGACTACTAAATTTCTGATGATCCACGTGTCTGGCAGCTGACACCCATGAATAAAGAAAAGTTGTATGTGATTTGCATCTGCTCCTTAATTTATTTCTAACTGTCGCTTTTCCCCTGCAAGCGATGCCTGCTCTAGAACGAGTTTTCACTTTGCAGAGGAGTTATCGGTGATTTGAAACATTGTTGTAGATTAAAACTGCGTGCTCCTCCCCGGGGGACACCACCTTGACGAAGCACTGTCCGTGCGGGTGGAGATGCTTGCGTATCCCCGGGAAGTTGAGGGTTATGCCGAAGGTAGAGGACCTACTACCGGAAAGGCAGATGGATCATACTAAGAATGTCCCACAACGTCCCATCTTCCCTACCCACTCCCAGTCCTACCCTATTCCCTGACCCAACCCAAGGTGTGATGTGATCCATGCTGAGAGGTGCGTGGTACGTGGGAAGATGTGTCGCAAATGAAGCCTCAGGGATACCGGGCGACCTCCGTGAGTAATTAGCCTTAAACTGCTCGGGGTATTCGTGGTGTGGTCCTTCTAGATCCCCAAATCTCATGGGACCAACATGGACACGACTATGGAAAATAAAGGAAAAGAAACTGAGGGGCAACTTGAGACCTCAGATACCCAAACATCAGGGACAGAACCGATGGAAGGCATTTCCACTACTGAATTAGGGTCTAGACCTGAGCCAGAAGTGGGAACTAGAACCGAGACACTAGACCAGATTGAGATCAAACGCTTTCTGGGACCCAGAGGAGGAAGCTACTCAGGGAACAGAGGAAAAAGGAAGGAAAAGAATGCCATCCTAAACACAGGTGGAGGGAAGTAAAGGGACTAGAACCCAAGACCCCCATGAAAAAACTGTCTTAGATTGAAGAGGACACGCAGACCCCCCACAACATCAAAGACAGTTAGTAAGCGGATAAGGGAGGAATCAAAGACTCCCTCCTCCCTGGATAAGAAAAAAATGAGGCAAGAAATAGGGAAACAGACCTATAGTACTGCAGTCTCGATTTTTAGGATGACAGTTATTCAGAAAGGTTGTCCACTGGCGGCCATCACCTCGCACCGGCAGGAACTAGTACAGATAGCCTTCTTTGAAAAGAGGGGGGGGGGGAGGGGGGACGCTGGCCCAGATCCCAACTTCAGGAGGGTCTATCTAGATCGTGGTGCACTAATTTTTGTCTGTGAGGGGGTGCACACAGTAGAATGGCTCAAGGACAAGGTGCCCATGATATCCCCGTGGGAAGATGCGAAGCTTCTAGTCAAGACGGCAGCGGAGCTTCTTAAGACCGCTGAGATACCATTTGGAAAATAGGGGCCCAGAACCCAAAAGTCCCGACAGAAGACTGGAGAGTGATTAACCAGAAGGTTGCTCCGGAAGGACGAACCCTGATGTTGGAGGTTGGTGAGAAGTCCGTGAAGGCGATGCAGGAGCAGGACCTCAAACTGTTTTTAGGGTTCTTGCAAGTCACCGTCAGGGTTCTCAAAGTCCTCAAAGATGGCAGTAAGACGGAACCTGGAGGTGCTGCAGATTAATCTGCAGCACAGTAAAGAGGCCTCTGCTGCCCTGAGCCACTGCTTGGGGAGACACAAAGTGGACGTGGCCCTAGAAGGCACTGGAAGAGAGGACTAGGAATCGCCAAGGAGTGTGTGAAGTTCAACAAAATCCAGTGGGCAGTGGGAACATACCAACCGTTCAAGTCGCCTGGCCCAGATGGAATTTTTCCAGCTCTCCTGCATCAGGCAGGAGGAAAGCTTATAAGAGTCCTATGCAGGCTATTTAGGGTTAGCTTAGCAGTAGGAATCATTCCCAGTGCTTGGAGGGCAGTGAAGGTTGTCTTTATCCAAAAGCCAGGGAGAATTGATCATACAAAGGCCAAGGATATGAGACCAGTCAGTCTGTCCTTCATTCTCAAAAGGTTGGAAAAACTGGTTAATGTATATACTGAGGAGAGGAGGCTAAGTAGGGTCCGTCTACACCTGAACCAACACGCATGTCAACCAGGTAAATCATGTGAGACAGCTCTCCACCAACTCGTTGGGAAGATGTAAAAAGTATTTCACTTCCACGAAACAGCCCTCTCCATCTTCCTGGATGTCAAGGGGACCTTTAGTAACACGACCTTCGATTCCATGGTAAGGGCACCAAGGGGGATGACCTGGGGAGCACTATATGTAGGTGGACCAGGGCCATGCTTAGTGGAAGGAAGGTAGAGGCTACCATGATGAATGAATAGATGGTAATTAAGAAAAAAATGATTCAAATGGCTCTGAGCACTATGGGACTTAACATCTATGGTCATCAGTCCCCTAGAACTTAGAACTACTTAAACCTAACCAACCTAAGGACATCACACAACACCCAGTCATCACGAGGCAGAGAAAATCCCTGACCCCGCCGGGAATCGAACCCGGGAACACGGGCGCGGAAAGCGAGAACGCTACCGCACGACCAGGAGCTGCGGACGATGGTAATTAAGACCACTAGAGTCTGCCCACAAGGAGGAGTTTTGTCTCCTCTATTTTGGAATCTAGTGGTGAACTAACTCATTGAGGAACTAAATTCCAGACAATGCTACTGCCAAGGATACGCAGATGACCTTGCCATATTTATACTTGGTAAATTCACTGACAAAGTCAGAAATATGGTACAACGAGAGTTGGACATTGTGCAAAAATGGTGCATTAAACAGGATCTGAGAGTTAATCCTAAGAAGACTGTTGTGGTGCCATTTACGAAGAGACATATTCAGCATGCAAGTTGGAATCTAAAGCTCTTCAATGAAACTCTACCTGTGAAGGGAACAGTTTACTTTATTGAGTACTAGGAGGGATTGTGGCAAAAACTGGAGCCTAAGCCCCAGGAGTATGCACTGGATATAAACCACAGTGGCTAGACCTAGGATTTCCTATGGGGACGTAGTGTGGTGGAAGAAGGTAGAACATTGGGTTGCTGCCAAAGAACTTGCTAAGATTCAAAGATTGGCCTGCTTAGTCATAACGGGCGGAATTAGCAGCACACCAACTGCTGGAATGGATGCCATGCTGGAATGCCTCCACATCACCTTTAGGTTAAGATAGAGGTACCGGCTGGGGCACAGAGACTTAAAACTGGCCAAAATTGGGTCTCATTCGGATATCCAGAATCACACACTAACATAGTGAGTGAGGTAAATATAGGTATGGCTGGGGAAATGCCTGCCGACTATATAACTCCCAAACTGTTTCGACAATCCTTACAACATAATAATTGGAAGTATGGAGCAGGAGGAGATAACAGTTCGACACCGTACAGGGGACATCGTTTGGTTCACCGAGGGGACGAAAACAGACCAAGGCTTTGGGGCAGGGTTGTAAGGGGTTCAGCCAAAACTGGAGAGCATCATCTCTCTAGGGAAACTGGCCTCTGTATTCCAAGCCGAAAGTACTGCAGTCAGGGCATGTGTGGAGGAGAATATGCGTAGGTGCTACAATGACCGTAGCATCTACATCTGTTTAGACAGTCAGGCAGCCGTGAAATCATTGGCAGCTCCTGCAACGAGATCTAAGATTGTTGCATATTGCCACAGGGCTCTGGTGGAGCTGAGGGAAGCAATAGGGTGAACCTAGTGTGGGTCCCTGACCACTCAGGGATGTGTGACAATGAACAAGCCTATAGAGTGGCTGGGATGGGGGCAACAACTCCATTTATTGGACCAGAACATGTCTTGACAGTGACCAAGGCTATGATCAAATTAGAACTACGGAACTGGCTTAGGAAACAGCACGTAGTATATTGGACCAAGGTCCATAAACAAAAACATTGTAAGGTAATGATCCCCAAGCCATGTTTTAAAAGAAGCTCTGAAATCCTGGGATTGAAGAGGAAAGAGATCAAACTCATGACTGGACTGATTACCGGCCATGGGAACTTCAAAAAACACCTACACCCAATGGGTATAACGGAAGAGGACCCTACATGTAGGATCTGTGATGAGGGTGAAGAAACTGCATCACACCTAATCTTCGAATGCATGGCATTGGAGGGTAAAAAATACAAAATCTTCAGGACAACTAGACCTGAAGAAATTGTGTCTAACAAAAAACTGGTAGAGGGACTCTTTGCACTATTTAAGGGCACCAGTTGGCTTTACTAGATATACAGTTTCGGTGCGGGCAGTGACGGGTCAGATTTAAGCTCTTTTAGCTCTCCTGTTAAAATCAATCAATCAAAACTGCGTGCTAGGCTGGGACTCAAAGCCGGTACCTTGGCCTTTCGCTGGTAAGTGCTCTACCGCCTGATCCACAGGAGCACGACTCCCAGCTCCCAGCCTGCGGCTTAGGCATGTAGCTTGTCCCGAAAGGTATGCAGGAGAACTTCTGTGAAGTTTGGAATAAGAGATGAGGTACTGGCGGAAGTAAGGCTGTGAGGGTGGGTCGTGAGTCCTGCTTGTACAGCTCAGTCAATGGAGAACATACCAGGTTTGATTCCCGATCCGATACAAACTTTTAATCTGCCAGGAGATTGCAGTCACCTCTGTTTCACCCGGCTGCTGTGCCATATGTTCTAGGCCTTCGTAATGGAGTCAACAAGAAAACGCAGGTTCGCTGGTTGCCTGTGCAGTCGATGTAGCAGGTGCTCAACAACGTCATGGCCAGCAACTATTGAAAAGATGTGATTATGGGCGTCCACGGGCCAAACCCTCCACCGCCAGTGAACCAGTATGGCTGAAGAACTCTGGCAAAGAGTTGAAGTATTGTAGGATGATTTATGTGACATCAAACCTCAGTTGGACTCGATGCCACAGTTGCTGCCACTACATTTCGCACCAGGTGTACCTCGGTACACTTACAATTTTAATCATGTTTATGCACAATAAGTAAAATATTTTTATTTGATATCATTCGTGACGCTGCAGTTTTAATGCCGTCAGCACACTAAGTGGCACAGGGCACTACAGGAAGCGCAACAAACTTGTAGACAACACATCCACGTTGTAAAAATCAAGCAAAACAATATAGAAACTGATCAATCAGCATAAAATCAAGTTCTGTTAATAATAAATTCTGGGTTAAGAAACCCAAAACTATTTCATACGAGTAAAAGAATAAATCACGCTACACGGTTTCCCCAAGTCACAACTGCAGAAAGCAAAATCGGTTTATCGTCAGAAAGTACTACGAACTGGCAGCTGATTTTCAAATGGCGTCTATTAAATAAAAGTAAACGAAGGAGGAGATGATGAGGCTCGAGGTTTAACGGCTCTCATTTATCCAGTTCATTAGGGACAAATCACGGACTCATTTGGCGAGAAGTGGAGCGCAGCCCACTGCACCGCAGTAAATCTAAAATAATTCTGAGCGGTTAAAGCAGCCACGATGGCAGGCGAGTGCCAAACTCGCTAGGACCTGCAATTTTTCCACACTATGTGCACCCCACGTCACGACTAGCACAAACACTAAATTTTCTCGTTCCCCACCGACGATTTAAATTATCAGTCCCAGTGTCCCGTTGGTTTGAAAAGAATGTACAGACAATCCGAATCTCTCACTCTCTCTCTTTCTTTCTCTCTCTCTCTTTCTCTCTCTCGCTCTTTCTCTCTCTCCCACACAAATACATTCTTTTTTAATTCTTGTCTGAGCAATGGGTAATACTGTGGAGAGCAAGGTATTCGGGAGGTTTCCTTTAGTCGCCAGGTAAATGACAGAGCTGGTACTCCCCGCTCATTTATTCCCAACAGCTAATCTCTCTGCTCTATACCATGTAGCCTGGTAACTGTTTGAGAAGAACCACGACTCTATAATGGACCAAATCTCAAACAGACAATTCACCTCCTTAGAGTAGAGAATGAATTTAAAAAATGTACACACTCTCGACAAGTATGAAATAGATGAGACCCTGCTATCCTGAGTTGTCGGAAACAATTGAGAGGATCGCACCAGCCAGTGGACTTAATAATAACTATATAGTGAATGGTATTTATGATTTTTAAGTACGCAGCTCATGCTGTCTCATCCACTCTACTCGTACACCGGGTAGAATAAGGGTACCACAAAATCCTTGTAAGAATGAGACCGATGTGTTCCACTTTCATTTATGAACTGTGACAGTTTATACTTATGCTCATCATTGTGTGGTTGCCTCCTCGGTTCAAAGTTTCCTCTATCGTTCTGTGAATTGCTGTGTTTAGGCACATTCGACACTTCTCTACAATCGTGGTTCATCAAGTCTTTTTCCAATTGAAAGGTAGCACATGTGAATATTGTAGCGTGTTTTGTACAGATCTATAACCTGTTCGGTCTTCAAAGCTGCTAACTTGTATAAGCAGCAGCCGAATGAAAACGTCACTGATGGAAAAAAAGTTAATAAATTGTTTATTATTTTATAAGTAGTCGTCATAACAGTTAACACATTTATTCCACTGTGAGACAAGATGGTGCATGACTTCATGGAGAAATGTTTACTGTTGCCTACAGAACGATGATTGTACCCAGGTCTCTGTCCGAAGCAAATCTATGGCCACGAATGTGTTTCTTCAGGGCTCCGGTAGAGATAGACACACTATGGAGGATGTGTAAGAGCTTCCCAGCGGAACTTCTGCAACGTAGTCGAAACAACAGAACCCGCTGCTCATTGACGTTCTGTAAATGGGCGCCACAATTAACGGACAAAACTACATCGAGTCAAGTTGATTTTAGGATCCGGCAGCAAACCCGAAAAGACTTTCAAGACTTATTACGCCGGGAAAGCCTACGTAGTCACAAAAATACATGGACACTACGCAAACATTCTGACGCAGGATAAACTGTTTCGAGTATGCTGGAGGCTGGAGAAGCTTCGTTGGGAAACCATTACGCATCCCCCACACAGTCCCAATTTCTCCACAAAGCGATTTCCATTCTTTTAAAGCCCTGAACAGAGAGAGTTATTGCCCTTCGATTTGCTTCGGACGAATCATGGTATCCTAGGCAATTGCAAACATTTTTCTACGAAGGCTCTGATCGTCTTGCCGCACAGTGGGATTATTTTATTAACAGTTATAGCGATTACTTTTGGAATAATAAACAGTTTACTTTGGTTTTTTTCTGTCTGTCTCGTTTTCTTTTGACTCCCAGTCACACTTGCTTGTGTTATTCTTACCCACGATTTCGTAGAATCCACATCTTAACGCTCAGTGCCACTACGAACCTAGATTGCTAGGCGCTAACGGCCAACTGTTTTGCTACTGGTAGCAATGAAGGCGATAAAACGTTTAGTATCAACCACGGTGGCCTCATCCTAGAGCTGTTAATTGAATATTAAAAGAGAACACCTTCTGGTTCACTACATCTATGTTTTCTAGAATCGGGTTCTTTTAAATGACCAGATCATCTTAAGATCAAACTATGCAAAGTGCAGTTGGTCTAAATCGTTGTCAGGTGTGAGGTGAAACCATTAACAAGTTTAATACATTTATGTATACTGTTCAATGAATAGATACAGTGATCCAAATGGTGTTTTACACTGAACAGCAAAAGAAACTGGTACATCTGCCTAATATTGCGCAGGGCCCCCGCGAGCACGCAGAAGTGTCGCAACGCGACGTGGCATGGATTCGACATGTTTGAAGTAATGCTGCCTGGAAATGACACCCTGAATACCGTAGGGCTGTCCGTAAACCCATAAGAGTACGAGAGGGTGGAGAGAAGTCTTCTGAACAGCACGATGCAAGACATCCCAGGTATGCTCAATATTGTTCGTATCTGGGTGTTTAGTGGCCAGCGAAAATGTTAAAACTCAGAGTAGTGTTCCTGGAGCCACTAATAGCAGTTCTGGACATGTGGAGTGTCGCACTGTCTTGCTGGAATTGCCCAGCTCCGTAGGAATGCACAATGGATATAAATGGATGGAGGCGATCAGAGAGGATACTTGCGTACGTGTCTCCCGTCACAGTCGTATCTCGACGTATCACGGGTTTCGTATCGCTCCAACTGCACGCGCCCCAAACCATTACAGAGCCTCCACCAGCTTCAACCGTCCCCTGCTAACATCGAGGGTCCATGGATTCATGAGTTCCTCTCCATATCCATACGCGTCCATCCGCTCGATACAATTTGAAACGAGACTCGTCCAACCAGGAGACACGTTCCCGGTAATCAACAGTCCAATGTCGGTGTTGACGGGACCAGGTGAGGTGTAAAGCTTTGTGTCGTGCAGTCATCAAGGGTACACGAGTGGGCCCTCGGCTCCGAAAGCCCATATTGATGATGTTTCGCTGAATGATTCGCACGTTGACGCTTGATGATGGCCCAGCACTGAAATCTGCAGCAGTTTGCGGAAGAGTTGCACTTTCATCACTTCAGTCGTCGTTGGTCCCGTTCTTGGAGGATCTTTTTCGGGCCTCAGCGATTTCGGAGCCATGTTGTTTTACCGGATTCCTGACATTCACAGTACACTCGTGAAATGGTGGTACGTGTAAGTTCCCACTTCATCGCTACCTCGGAGGTGCTGTATACCATCGCTATGTGCCGACTATAGCACTAAGTTGAAACTCACTCAAATCTTGATAACCTGCCATTGCAACAGCACTAACTGATCTAACAACTGCGCCAGACACTTCTTGCACCGAAGGGCCGTGTTCTGCCTCTTTACATATGTCTGTATTTGAATAGCCATGGCTACACTAGTTTCTTTGTCGCCTCAGTTTACTTTATTGTGTCAAGAGTGGTCATGGATTTCCAAAGACGACATGTATGCAATTATGAAAGGTTATTCAGCCAGTATCCTATTAACGGGTGAAATGTCCGAAACGTATTATTTTGCCGTGGTGCACAGGATAACGCTAAATTTCTTCGCGGCCGCGAAAAGCGCCGTTGTTCTATACAGGGCGTGCAGCGAACCCTGGCAGCGGAGAGCGAGGCACTCGAGGGCATTACGGCTCCTGGGGCGAGCTGCGAGAGTAAACACACGGACGGTCATCCGGGCCTGTGATTGCTGCTCGAGAGAGCGACGGCCTTAGCGCGGGTCAGGCTCTTGGACGTCTAGCCGAGTGCAGTGGAGCTCCTCCTATACGGTCACCCCAACAGGACTCCGGATGCAGCTGCCAGCTGCTCATGAGGAACCTTTCCTTAATCAGGTGCTCAAATCATCCTCTGCGCTCGAGTTACGGCCAGTTCGCTGTTAGCGTTATTTTGGTATTGGTGCCAACGCAAGATTTAAAAAAAGCCGTAAGTAACACCAAGTTCACTGACATCATGCTGGACCTCCATCTGCCCGCTGTAGTACAGCAATTTGACGTGGAATGGACTCAACAAGTCGCTAGAAGTCCCGAGCACAAATACTGAGCCATGCTTCCTCTATAGCTGCCCATAACTGAGAAAGCGTTCCCGGTGCTGGATTTTGTGCGCGAACTGACATCTCGATTATATCCCATAAATATTCGATAGGGTTCATGACCGGCGATCTGTGCGGCCAAAGCATTCGCTCGACTGTTCTTGAGAATATTCCTCAAACCAGTCGCGATAGATTGTGACATGGTGCGTCATTGTTTGGGAGCATTAAGTCGTTCAGTGGCTGCGAAAGGTCTCCAAATAGCCGTACACAAACATTTCCTGTCAGTGATCGGGTTAGTTGGCCAGAGGACCCTGTCCATTACACGTAAACACAGCCCACACCATTATGGAGGCACCAGCGGGTTGCCCAGTGCTTTGTTGAGAACTTGGGTCCATGGCTTCGTGGGGTCTGCGCCACTCTCGAAACCTACCATCACCTCTTAGCAACTGAAATCGGAATTCATCTGCCCAGGCCACCGTTTTACAGTCGTCTAGGGTCCAATCGGTAATGTCACGAGCCCAGGAGAGACGGTGCAGGTGATGTGCTGTTAACAAAGTCACTCGGGTTGGTAGTCTGCTGCCACAGCCCATAAGCCCCATATTTCGGCACACTGATATAACGAATACGTCCTTCGTATGTCCACATTGATTTCTACGGTTACGTCACAAGTATTGCTTGCCACTTAACACTGACAAATCTGCGCACACGCCTCAGCTCTCGTTCGTTACGTGAAGGTCGTCGGCCGCTGCATTGTCCGTGGTGAAACGTGATGTCTGAAATTTGGTGTTCTTAGGACACTCTTGGCAATGTGGATCTGGGAATATAGAATTCTGTGACGATTTCCGGAAAGGAGTGTTCCATGCGCCTAACTCCAACTACCATTCCACTTTTAATATCTGTTAATTCTCGTCGTGCTACCATAACCCCATCGGAAATCTTTTCACATGAACCATCTGAGAACAAATGACAGCTCCGCCAATGCAGTGCTCTTTCTTAAGCAGTGTACGTGACGCCACTGTCATATGTACTAGCGCATATCGCTATCCCGTGGCTTGTCATCTCAGTATCCTGAATGCTGTATACACTGTACGTCAGTGGGTCTTGTGTACGTAACTAGCGCCCTGGCCCTTCTACATGTGGGAAACGTTAAGTATCTAGGACCGGACGAGTTATGACACAACGGGATTATACGCAAACTAAGCGATGCTGGTTTGACCGACGGATCCATACGTCTCATACACTCATATCTCACGAATAGATGTTTCGACACTGACTTGTAGGGAAAACAATCGACACAACACAGTATTCAAGCTGGAATACCCCAGGGAAGCATCCTGGGGCCTATCTTGTTCAACCTCTACATTAATGACTTTCCAGCAACACAAAACACCACGTTAACCAACTACGCGGATGACACAGCCATCCTTGCACAAGACTTAAAACCGTCGAACATAAATTCACGAATACAGACGGCACTCAGAATTGCCGAGCCTTGGTTGGAACGATGCCGTGTTAAAGTAAACGTCGACAAGTTCTGTGCACAAGCAGAACGAATCTACTGCGCCAACATCAGCACTGTAGGTAGGTAGTACTGCATGCACGCCCATAACGTTTCCGAGAGAAAGTCAGATACCTCGGTGTCTGGCCGTGCCGTAAACGTACACGGGGGGACTACACAGAATACGTCTCCAACAGAGCGCACGTGAGGCTCAAACAACTCTACCCAATGCTCAACAGGTAAACTACACTGAATAAGAGGTTGTTGAGGTCCATATACGTAACACTGATTAGACTTTTGATGACGTACGCAGCACCCGTTTTCGGATACGTAGCTCCTACACGCTTCCGCCGCCTGCAAATCATACACAACAAAGTGCTACGCATCATCAGCAACGCTCTACGCTACACCCGCACCGTGGATCTTCACAATGAATGCCGTCTTGAAACCCTCAAGGAAGAATTCTGAAAACTCGCCAAACGATTATACAAGAACTCGAGACACTCAAACAATCCTATACTCTAGGAAACTATGACCTCAAAAAATGGTTCAAATGGCTCTGAGCACTATGGGACTTAACATCTGAGGTCATCAGTCCCCTAGAACTTAGAACTACTTAAACCTAACTAACCTAAGGTCATCACACACTTCCACGCCCGAGGCAGGATGCGAACCAGCGTCCGTAACTGTCGCGCGGTTCCAGACTGAAGCGCCTAGAACCGCTCGCCACACCGGCCGGCCTATGATCTCAACCATAGGTGAAACCATAAGCTGCCAAACACACAATTAGCTAGGGCATAATCACCTATGGCGAGCTAACATACACTCACAACCGACAACTTCGCCAAGTCCATGCGAATTAGCAACAATGACTGGATATGCCAGCTGCTACTGAAGCCGACCAACAGGCTACAGCAGGGAAGCCGGCAAGCTCACACACTAACGCGCAAACAAACCGCCAACACTACCCTACACTATGAAAACGATATATAACCAGTCGGACACTAAAACATGATGAACCCAACTGTTACAGGTGTGCTGATGCTGACCGAGGAGCCAACGCCGGTACGCAGCTGCAGCCGCCCAGTAACACCGCTCCAGAACGTCAAAGGTATCCGTCCGCATGATGCACACTACTAACAAAGCCTACCCTTGCATGACCTGTCGCAGGCAGCAAGAAAATCGCTACTGCTCTTACAACCCGACCCAACTATCGCAGAGGTTCTTTTTCCCTTGGCCCTTGTCTTGGCACTTTTCTTCCTCTGACATTTGCCGGCACATATGGACAGACGCGAGGAGACGACTCGAACTTACGTACATAATGATATTTTATCTCAGTGGTATATGCCATTATTTGCCTCTTGCATGAATGAGATCTGCCTCTTGCATGAATGTCTTCTGTGATGCAGTCTTTGTGTCTAAGTCTCATTCCACGAGCAGACGCTTCACATGTGTTTTTATAATAGATCTGAAGATGGTTGTATAATCAGCTGAAACTAATCCTCTCCTCATGGTACTTACTTGCGAACTTGGCTATTAAATGATTTTACCAACAAAATATTCTGGTAAAATTTTAGGTCTCTTGGCTCTATCCTGAATATGTCAGGAACTAACAACTACAGTTTTAGCGCAGTTTTCAAATTGTGGCAGTTACATCTAACCTGTGTTATTGACTGTTAGAATGTGATAATTGGCCACTATTTCGCGTTCATTTCTTTTTTTTTTTTTTTGCGACTGCGCCTAATAATATCGGCTGTGAGTTATTTTTTATTGTATCAATTGTAGGCGACACCTGTGTTGAATGTGCGAAAATCCTTATTAGGTATTGTTCTAAGTTGTTTGGGCTAACAGAAGTTGTTAAGAATAACCCAGTTCATCAGCTACCTCTTCCACCCACCTGCCGCCCCGTTACAAATACATGAAATGCCAATTGGAGGAAGCTGCTTATGTATCCACGAAAAATCATCTGCAAAATCTTCAGCCTAGAATTCTAACGGGCTTATTATGGGATTCTGCGAGGTAGGCGCCTACATAAACTGCAGGTAAAAACCTTTACATCACACATACGTCTAGGAGTGTGTGTGCGCTTAGTTTTAAGTGAATCACGAAATGAAAGAATAACCTTTCTAAAAAGCTAGAAAGATATAATTGATCGTGTGGAGGATGTCGCACATTGTCTGAGACAAGATATTCATTCCCGTGGCGTCTAAATGGACAACGGGTAGTAGTGCAGCACACGCCTCAGCTACACTAAGTGATTAAAAGTAGCCCCAAAAACATACGTTTATCGTATTACGTGCATTTTGCGGGCACCTACTTGCCGTACTCCATATCAGCGACCTCAGTAGTGATTATACATCGTGAGAGAGCAGCATGGAGCGCTCCGCGCAACTCATGGACCTCGAATGTGGTCAGGTGATTGGGTGCCACTTGTGTCATACACTCCTAAACATCCCTAGGTCCACTGTTTCCGATGTGATAGTGAAGTGGAAACGTGAAGGGATACGTACAGCACAAAAGCGTACAGGCTGATCTCTTCTGTTGAGTGACAGAGACCGCCGACAGTTGAAGAAGGTCGTAATGTGTAATAGGCAGACACCTATCCAGACCATGACACAGGAATTCCAAACTGCATCAGGATCCACCGCAAGTACTATGACAGTTAGCCGGGAGGTGAGAAAACTTGGATTTCACGGTCGAGCGACTGCCAACAAGCCACACATCGCACCGGTGAATGCCAAACGATGCCTCGCTTGGTGTAAGGAGCGTAAACATTGAACGACTTAACAGTCGAAAAACGTTGTGTGGAGTGGCGATCCCATGGCAGGGTGTGGGTATGGCGAATGCCCGGTGAACGTCATCTGCCAGCGTGTGTAGTGCCAACAGTAAAACTCGGAGGCGGTGGTGTTGTGGTGGGGTCGTGTTTGTCATGGAGGGGGCTTGCACCCCTCGTTGTCTTGCGTGGCACTACCACAGCACAGGCCTACTACATGGATGTTTTAAGCACCTACTTGTTTCCCACTGTTGAAGAGCAATTCGGAGATGGCGACTGCATCTTTCAGCACGAGCGAGCACCTGTTCATAATGCGCGCCCTGTGGCGGAGTGGTTAAACGACAATCACGTCCCTGTAATAAACTGGCCTGCAGAGAGTCCTGAACTAAATCCTGTAGAACAGCTTTGGGATGTTTTGGAACGCCAACTTTCTGCCAGGCCTCACCGACTGACATTGATACCTCTCCTCAGTGAAGAGCAATTCGGAGATGGCGACTGCATCTTTCAGCACGAGCGAGCACCTGTTCATAATGCGCGCCCTGTGGCGGAGTGGTTAAACGACAATCACGTCCCTGTAATAAACTGGCCTGCAGAGAGTCCTGAACTAAATCCTGTAGAACAGCTTTGGGATGTTTTGGAACGCCAACTTTCTGCCAGGCCTCACCGACTGACATTGATACCTCTCCTCAGTGAAGCACTCCGTGAAGGATGGGCTACCATTCCCCAAGAAACCTTCCAGCGCCTGATTGAACGTATGCTTGCGGGAATGGAAGCTGTCATCAAGACTAAGGGTGGGTCAACACCATACTGAATTCCAGCATTACCGATGGAGGGCGCCACGAACTTGTAAGTCATTTTCAGCCAGGTGTCCAATTATTTTTGATCACCTAGTGTACCTACGAGCGAGGTAATTTACAGGCAGCGGCAATCAGCTATTGTTGATTGCGGGCGATCGTTGAAAGGGAGGAGGCAGTGTTTAGTGGGTCACGATATGGATTGCATGGCGATACGGTTAGCAACCCTTCCTGCTATTGAGTCTCAACAAGCGATTGGTCTAAATTTGAGGTAACCTTCCTGGGTATGTTGACTGTCTTAACAGCGCAAACAGGTCACGTTGTCCCGTTCACGACTGGAGACACAGTACGTTCTTCTACAGTGAAAGAGCAAGTTTACCTTTACCTCGAATTCACAGTTACTTGGGTGTAGTGTGTGGTCAAAAACGCGTTGAATAAGTTGTTGTTGTGGTCATCAGTCCTAACATTGGTTTGATGCAGCTCTCCATGCTACTCTATCCTGTGCAAGCTTCTTCATCTCCCAGTACTTACTGCAACCTACGTCCTTCTGAATCTGCTTAGTGTATTCATCTCTTGGTCTCCCTCTACGATTTTTACCCTCCACACAGCCCTCCAATGTTAAATTTGTGGTCCCTTGATGCCTCGGAACATGTCCTACCAACCGGTCCCTTCTTCTAGTCAAGTTGTGCCACAAACTCCTCTTCTCCCCAATTCTATTCAATACCTCCTCATTAGTTATGTGATCTGCCCATCTAATCTTCAGCATTCTTCAGTAGCACCACATTTCGAAAGCTTCTATTCCCTTCTTGTCCAAACTATTTATCGTCCTTGTTTCACTTCCATACATGGCTACACTCCATACAAATACTTTCAGAAACGACTTCCTGACACTTAAATCTATACTCTATGTTAACAAATTTCTCTTCTTCAGAAACGCTTTTCTTGCTACATTTTATATCCTCTCTACTTCGACCATCATCAGTTATTTTGCTCCCCAAATAGCAAAACTCCTTTACAACTTTAAGTGTCTCATTTCCTAATCTAGTTCCCTCAGCATCACCCGACTTAATTCGACTACATTCCATTATCCACGTTTTGCTTTTGTTGATGTTCATCTTGTATCCTCCTTTCAAGACACTGTCCATTCCATTCAACTGCTCTTCCAGGTCCTTTGCTGTCTCTGACAGAATTACAATGTCATCGGCGAACCTCAGAGTTTTTATTTCTTCTCCATGGATTTTAATACCTACTCCGAATATTTCTTTTGTTTCCTTTACTGCTTGCTCAATATACAGATTGAATAACATCGGGGAGAGGCTACAACCCTGTCTCACTCCCTTCCCAACCGCTGATTCCCTTTCATGTCTCTCGACTCTTACAACTGCCATCTTGTTTTTGTACAAATTGTAATTAGCCTTTCGCTCCCTGTATTTTACCCCTGCCACCTTTAGAATTTGAAAGAAAGTATTACAGTCAACATTTTCAAAAGCTTTCTCTATGTCTACAAATGCTTGAAACGTAGGTTTGCCTTTCCTTAATCTTTCTTCTAAGGCAAGTCGTAAGGTCACTACTGCCTCACGTGTTCCAATATTTTTACGGAATCCAAACTGATCTTCCCCAAGGTTGGCTTCTACTAGTTTTTCCATTCGTCTGTAAAGAATTCGCGTTAGTATTTTGCAGCTGTAGCTTATTAAACTGATTGTTCGGTAATTTTCACATCTGTCAACACCTGCTTTCTTTGGGATTGGAATCATTATATTCTTCTTGAAGTCTGAGGGTACTTCGCTTGTCTCATACATCATGCTCACCAGATGGTAGTTTTGTCAGGACTGGCTCTCCCAAGGCCGTCAGTAGTTCTAATGGAATGTTGTCTACTCCCGGGGTCTTGTTTCGTCTCAGGTCTTTCAGTGCCCTCTCAAACTCTTCACGCAGTATCGTATCTCCCATTTCATCTTCATCTACATCCTCTTCCATATCCGTAATATTGTCCTCAAGTACATCGCCCTTGTATAGACCCTCTATATACTCCTTCCACCTTTCTACTTTCCCTTCTTTGCTTAGGACTGTGTTTCCATCTGAGCTCTTGATATTCATACAAGTGGTTCTCCTTTATCGAGAGGTCTCTTTAATTTTCCTGTAGCCAGTATCTATCTTACCCCTCGTGAGATAAGCTCTACATCCTTACATTTGTCCTCTAGCCATCCCTGCTCAGCCATTTTGCACTTCCTGTCGATCTCATTTTTGAGACGTTTGTATTCCTTTTTGCCTGTTTCATTTACTGCATTTTTATATTTTCTCCTTTCATCAATTAAATTAAATATTTATTCTGTTACCCAAGGATTTCTACTAGCCCTCGTCTTTTCACCTACTTGATCCTCTGCTGCCTTCACTACTTCATCCCTCAGAGCTACCCATTCTTCTTCTACTGTATTTCTTTCCCCCATTTGTGACAGTTGTTCCCTTATGCTCTCCCTGAAATTCTGTACAACCTGTGGTTTAATCAGTTTGTCCAGATCCCATCTCCTTAAATTCCCAACTTTTGCAACGTTTCTTCAGTTTTAATCTACAGTTCATAACCAATAGATTGTGGTCAGAGTCCACATCTGCCCCTGGAAATGTCTTACAATTTAAATCCTGGTTCCTAAATCTCTGTCTTACCATTATATAATCTATCTGATACCTTTTAGTATCTCCAGGATTCTTCCAGTTATACAACCTTCTTTCATGATTCTTGAACCAAGTGTTAGCTATGATTCAGTTATGCTCTGTGCAAAATTCTACAAGGCGGCTTCCTCTTTCATTTCATCCCCCCAATCCATATTCACCTACTATGTTTCCTTCTCTCCCTTTTCCTACTGACGAATTCCAGTCACCCATGACTATTAAATTTTCGTCTCCCTTCACTACCTGAATAATTTCTTTTATGTTACATTATATATCCAAGTCATGACGGCGACCCCACAAGATTTTGTGAGCTATTTATAATATTACGGAAATGCATTTATAATTGCTAGTATGAACTACCTTCTGCTGTATATCAGAATGACGCACTGAATATTTTTGCTAGACCGGGACTCAACCCGGATTTCCCGCTTCACACGAAAGATAATCGTAACATGTTCGGTATCCTCCACTCCTCCAGGCCACGTAGCTCGGGGAATGGCAGCTGGCCGACGCCACGCCTAGCGTGTTCTATCGGCGCCGTCTGGTCTGTGTTTCGTTTACTGTGCGGATCGAATTTGCTTCCGTCCGTGCCCGAGCATTCTGCAGTAAACGTCGGTAGCCATTTAGCTGTTGGTTTATCTTTCTAACATTCTGTGGTGAAACTTGTGCAGGTAGGTGCATTTGTTTTCAATTTATCGTGCTGTATCTAGAAAATACGAGTAATTATTTTCAGCGTACTTTCACACAAATTTTATTTTAATAGACATGTCTCAAAACACATTTTGATTTACACAACATGAAATTATGTCCTCTTGGTCCCTCACCTGTTTTGTGACATATCTGTAAAAATTAAATTAGTGTGTAATTAGGGTGAAAATAATTGTTTTTTTTAGATACGATAAACTGAAAACAAACACACTTACCTGCACAAAATTCACCATAGAACGATAGAAAGATAAACCAACAGTCAAATCTCAACCGACGTTCGCTACAGAGTGCCAGGGCACGGAATGAGACAAATCCGACCTGCACGGTAAACGAAACACAGACCTGACGGCGTCGATAGAACACGCTATGCGTGCGTCGTCCATCTGCCGTTCCCCTATCTACGACGCTTGCCGGGGTTTAAATGGCTCTGAGCACTATGGGACTTAACTTCTGAGGACATCAGTCCCCTAGAACTTAGAACTACTTAAACCTAATTAACCTAAGGACATCACACATATCCGTGCCCGAGGCAGGATTCGAACCTGCGAGCGTAGCGGTCGCGCGGTTCCAGACTGTAGCGCCTAGAACCGCTCGGCCACTCTGGCCGGCGCTTTCCGGGGTGGGTGTACCGAAAGTGTTTACCCTTTCGGCAATCTGCGCATGAATCACGGGCATACCCAGACTCCCATATGTCGTCGTTCATATGTTACAACCTGTAATCGTACGTTACGTATATTCCTGTCCAGGAAGGACATATTCATAGAACATATTCACTGAGAGTCGAGGACCTGGTATTGGCCAATAAATACCAAATGGGTGCACCTCTATTGTTAAGAAGTACAATGCATCTTACCTTCGGACAAGCCCATACTGCTGTTTCGTACATTTTTAAGGTTAGTGATGTTTGTTGAATTCACTGTACACACATAGAAAGTGACTAAAAAGCTTCCTATTTGCCAGAATACTGTTAAGGGGCCTGTTGGGTATCTGCTGGACAGGTAACGCTGCGATAACTGTTTCTGGGAAAGCCCTTCACCGTTCTACATACTGGGGAATGTTCTCGCAGTTGGCATTCAGATTGTCCTACGGCTACATCCATAACCTTCATCACAGACTGACCGACACATGACCAAGTTGCATATTAAGGAGATTTGAGTACTTTTTAATAGCGGAACCACTGATTTCATCTCGGCGTTGAACAGATACATTACGCAACTTGCTCTGCAGGTCAAGCGTTTTCACTATCTAACTTCCACTCTGCTCTGTTTGAAACATAAAACTGTATCAGAGCGAGCAGCCATCGCTACAATGACAGCTGCCGAAAAATAATTCTACTGTGAAGATAATGCCGCAGAGGATCAGGAGAAAACTATTCAGTAAATGATATCGGTGAAGCGACAAAGATGTGAAGAATATTGTCACTACCAGAGATACATTGATACCAACATCAGTCACCTCAGAAGAGAGCTTGATATTTCCTAAGACGTCAGTCGCTCCATTTTCTGCCTTGTTTGCTTTGACGACAACCTTCCCGTGGCGGTTTTAACCCCTTAGCACAATGCAACAATTGGTTAAAAATGAATTCTCTTGAAAAAAGAAGGAAAAGCAGAAGGATCTTCTTTGCGACAGGAGTTTCAGTTCCACTTTACTGTTTAGGTTGTCATCTGGCCATTCCCATTCCCCTTTTCTTGTTGTCTGGTCGAGATGTCTCCGATAGATACGGGCAAAATAAGGAGTGGGTAAATTTAAAACATGACGTACGGCAGTCTAATTCGCGTCTCAGCTTCAAGGAGCAATTTACGAGTCTCAAATTAGGTGCACCAAGAGACAGGGTAATTTCTCATTTCATCGTCCTACCGTATGCAGCTAACAAGAACAATTAAAAACTCCATCTATTTGCGCTAGCCTTCAAAACTATTTACTGAAACAATAATGGGAATGTGACGTAAAAGAGACGATCTCGCAAAAGGACGAATTTGTAATTTCGTTTCCCCGCGAGATCAAGAAAGACTGTAATTAGGGTACGTCATGGTGACAAAGAAACCTCATTTGCGGCGATATTGGGCGCTCGGGCAGCAAGCTGTTTGCTTTCAGGTGGAAAGTTTCGCAGACCAAGCGGAGCAAGCTCAAGGGTGGAGTCGTCGCCAGAAGACATTACTCTGTTTTTACCTGAAGAATCAACATCTGTATTATCGTCCAGGTTAGCTGATCGATGTGGCATTCAAACCCACGAGAAAACATGTAAAATTAATTGTTTGTACAGATCGTGATACTTTGGTTGATTGCTGTAATCATACACGATAGTTTGCTATATTTTATTTCGCAGCTTTATCCTTCCTTTGTTACTTCCAACGGTATCCTAAATAACGATATGTTGACGCCCGTATCGTTGAAAAAAGTATACGTCTTACATATTTAGGTGATGTACAGTACTAATTGTGATACGTGTTGTGTGTGTCAGTTATAATAGTGGACCTTGAATTGCGCTCCTGAAATATTTTACTTTAAAAATTTTCACAAGCACAACACACTACATTCTAAGCCGACCTCCTTCTTTTGGAATGCTAGAATTTAGGCTAACACGACTACTTGGAAACAAATCATTTCAGACCAGTGACAGCAATATACGAGGTCTTGTCTCTGATTTCTTATGGAAAACACTTAAAATTTTTGAAATAATACACATGTTATTAACATCCTGCATCTTTTTTTTTTCATGCTTACATATCTGCAGCCCTCTGCCGCAAGACCGCGTGGTTTAACACTGCAGTAACGTAATTACGCCGATGCGTGAGAAACTAGTGCTGGAATTTGGAATGCGCCGAGTTCACCCACACACAGACACTCTCTCCTTCAACTTGTCAACTCCAGACCACAGTTGAGTGTTGCGACATCTCCAGCAATCCGACGCGTTATATTCACAGTCTTCCATCATCCTCCATAGAGTTCCGACTTGGTCCAAATTGATTTTCGCCTGTTTCCAAAACTTAAAGAACACGTTCGAAGACCTCACCTTTTTTTACGACTTCACTTTGACAGCAGTGAAGCGGTGCAATCAGAGATGAGGCTGTGGCTACGTGAACAAGGTCAAAAAGTTCTACCGTTATAGTTTTAACAAACCGGTCTCATGTTGAGAGAAGCGTGTTCGTCACCTGGGTGACTAAATACGTAAACGTGAGCAACAAAGATCTAGAATGTTAATAAGGTTTGTTTCATTTAAAAAGCCTTAAGGATTTTCACATAAAATATTGGGAGACATTACTTTTCAGATCGTGATACTTTGGTTGATTGCTGTAATCAAACACGATAGTTTGCTGTATTTTATTTCGCAGCTTTATCCTTCCTTTGTTACTTCCAATGGTATCCGAAATAACGATATGTTGACCCCCGTATCGCTAAAAAAAGGGTACGCCTTACATATTTAGCTGATGTACAGTACTAATTGTGATACGTGTTGTGTGTGTCAGTTATAAGAGAGAACCTTGAATTGAGCTCCTGAAATATTTTACTTTAATGCTTCCATGGGCAACCAATACTTCATTTTCAATATTTCACGTAATTACTGGCGCAATTTAAAATGCTATCATCTACTCATTCAGAGATATAATCTAACATTAATGGTCTAACACAGGCCTGGCAAAGCGTGGCTCGCGTAACATTCCACTCCAGCGAGTGCCGCCCCCTCCAACGCTACTCGTGCGGTGACGTCACGGCCCGACACACGCACGCGGGACGACTGTCAGCCGCCGTGCGTCGTACGCTCGACAATACCAACGTCAGACACGCAAACGCCTAAAGGCATACGCTGCTAAATCATTGATTTACAGTGAATTATAGTGGCACTCGGGGTAGAACGGGATAGCGGGGCACAATGGGTTCAAATGGCTCTGAGCACTATGGGACTTCACTTCTGAGGTCATCAGTCCCCTATAACTTAGAACTACTTAAACCTAACTAACCTAAGGACATCACACACATCCATGTCCAAGGCAGGATTCGAACCTGCGACCGTAGCGGTCTCGTGGTTCCAGACTGTAGCCCCTAGAACAGCTCGGCCACGCCGGCCGGCGGCACAACGGGAAATTGCTCTTTTCTAGACTGGACAGTACTGCAACCTGTTGTATGGACATGTAACTATTTCTCCGAATGTAAGAGGAGTCAGGGCAGCCATTTTGATTTAGTTTGAAGTGCGAGATCTAAGTGAATTGTTGTCCGTCACGTTATCTCTAGCGTTGTTCTGACGTTTGGTGGATTTCAACGCCAGGAAAGCTAATTGTTAATTGTATACCCTAAAATGACACATTCCCCTAAAGTGCATGGCATTTGTTATACTTTAGTTATTTAATACATTTAAATACGTCAGTTGTTACACTCCAGTTGAATGGGATAGTGTCCCGTTCTGCCCCCGTCATATTTTGATGCAAGTAGAAAGCAAACCGAGCCTGGATGTTCACTCTACCAACCAGCTAGGTTCGCCGAACATTATAGCTTTCCAGATATCGCCCGAGGCTGTCATTCCAATCCCACTAATCTGTCAAATTACTCGGCGGACTACAATACGAAAAGGAAAAACCGTCGTATTAACAGATTCTCCTTATAAGAAGGAACTGCAGAATTCTGTCGCACGTAAATTAGGCCTACAGAAAGGAGGAGGGTGCACAAACATGAACAATGTCAGGACAGAGACGTCAGGTGAAATGCACCTTACGGCAAAAAGATCAAACTTTACACCCAAAAAAACCAAAACAGAGGAAAGACTTTAAGAAAAATAAAAGGAAGAAGATGGCGGAGAAGAGAGAGTCAGAGAGAGAGGATGCTGAGTGTCTCTGCTGTGGGGACTTGTTCTCCGTCTCTAATGAGGGCTGGGTCGCATGCCAGAGATGTTTCAAGAGGGCACACAGTTCATGTGCTGGCATAGACAGTGAAAATGAAGAGGAAATACTGATTTGTGACTATTGTCGAAAGGGCTAGTAGTTAGTGATTTGGTGGTTATTAAGCATTGTACATTTTTCAGAATGACATTAAAATATTTTCTTATTTTGAAGAATGACTTTTTAATTGTTTAAATTACACATTCCTTAGCCTGAATTGCCTTTTATACAACATTTTGTCATAGTTTAATACCATATTCGTAATTCAAATTCAACGTTTATGCAATAATTGAACAAAAAATAACCTTATCCCATTCTGCCCCGTGTGGGGGCGGAACTGGAAATATGTAAGACTTTCTTTGAAAAATTGTAAAAAATGTAAAATGTATTGTTTTAAGTGATTTTAAAATAAGGTACATTAGGTTCCACTACAAGGTGTTTTTTTATAAGTTTAAGAAGTGTTTCCTTGTGTTCCCTTATTTTATACAAATTGTTAAACAGTAAGTATCCCGTTTCGCCCGGAGTTCCCCTACGTCTCAAGCACTTATAATTACGTTACTGAGATATTTTTATATTTAGGTTGGATTTTTTTACTTGGTCTTGACAAGGCCTGCAATTCGATTTCAATTTGTGTTGGAGTGAAACAAAATTGATGTTCCAACGACTCATATGACATTCTGTTATGTTCAGCAGATTAAATGTACTTCATCGAAAAAAATGTTCTTACTCAAATGTATGTTGACCTGAAAAATATTTTATTTTAAACGGGAGTTCTGTGATTTTTGGTCACCGATTTTTGGAATAATTAAAAAATTCTAATAATTCTATCCTGAATGCTATGAATCCATCATTCTGTATCCTGCAAACTTCTTCTTGAAGATTTTCCTAGCATTTCCAAGACTTAGTTTCACAGCTTGTTAAACGAAATTATATCCGGTACTGTACATTTAAAAACTTTAAAACAACTGTGAAACTCATCGGAGCCTTCACCAAGAATGGAAGTAAATCTTGAATTTTACTTCTGAGTATTCTTGTTTCAGTTCACAGCGTCTGGGGAAATAATGCATTTTTCCATTGTTTGACTGCAACGAAAAAAAAACAGTACTTTATACATGACTCCATTAACATTCGTAAACGCATCACAAGTATAGTGTTCATATCTTTGCTAACGTAAATTCAAAGTACACAATTGATTTGTAAAATCTGTTAGAAACGCTAATTTTGATTTTAAAAATGAATTATTCAGCTCATTTTCAAATTCCGTATTATCAGACTTTACTTCTCTTTTCAAAAACTTGAAGAGTTATATTATAAATGCAAAAAGAAAACCAACGAATATCGGAATGAAGAAGAGTGTCTCCATATTCTGTGTTAACTTCTTCAAAAATTCTTTAGGTTTTCAGTGAGATTGTTATTGATGTTTTCAGCGTATTATATTCGTAATTTTCGACACGTAGCGGACAGCAATCTGACTTTTCCCAAATGGCACTTCCTGACGAATAAAACAATGGAAAATGAAACTATTCCGTCTTTTCTTAATTAATTTATTGGCTCTCATGCGTCTTTTTGAAGTTATACAGCAATCGTAAAATCAGACAAAATGAATATTTGAATCTTTGTAAATACTAATCTTAGAAATGGTATCCTCGGTCTTCTCGTTACAGGTATTGTGCCTCCTCCCTCATACACACGCAAATGATCGCTTACGTTGTTCGATGAGGTTTCGGAATTGCAGCCGGATGACGTTGACTTCTTGCCACGATATTTCGGCTGGCAATCGTCCAGCCATCGTCAGGTGAGTGTCCGTCACTGAAGACTGCCAGCTCCCGGAGTCAACTTTATAGCAAAAAATTGGCGCGAAAAAGCATGCGTACTGGCCTTCGTCACAGGAGTGTCCTCTATCGAAATCCGCGCCCTCTGGAGCTACTATTCTATCCTTGGAGCGCAGGTGCATGCGTAAAGATGAAAACTACATGTCCGCCCTTTGTCGGAATGCGCGCCCGCGTCGCTAAAAACAGACATGTTTTCTCTCAGCGGAAATTAGAGAGATCACCGAGCCACAAGCCTTGTCCAGTTGAAAACCACCATCACTATTTATAAGATTTAGCGCTAGGCGTATCTCTACAGATTCTTTAATTACTGAATCCCAAAAACTTTTCTCTGGGGCCAAAAATTTCGTGGCAGAAAAATCCATAGCGTGTCCTGTGGTAATACAGTGCTCAGCTACGGCTGACTTACTGGGCTGCGAAAGGCGAGTGTGGCGTTCGTGTTCAACGCACCTTTCATGTACTTTGCGTGTCGTCTGACCGATGTAAACTTTGCCCCACTGGCAAGGAATTTTATAGATCCCGGCCTTCCGCAGACCCAGGTCGTCCTTTAGTGAACCGAGAAGGGCGCTAATCTTCGCCGGTGGCCAGAAGATCACTTTAACTTGATGTTTCCTTACGATCCTGCCTATTTTAGATGAAAGGTTGCCGGCGTATGGAAGGAACACCCTGGAGATCAATAGCTCCTTATCTTCTTGATGTTGTGGGTGGTCACGGTTCTCCCTTCTTAGCGCTGTTCTAATCTGATGTGGAGAGTAACCATTACCTCTGAACACCGACTCTAAATGTTCCAGCTCCGCCGGCCGGTGTGGCTGAGGGGTTCTAGGCGCTTCAGTCTGCAACCGTGCGACCGCTACAGTCGCAGGTTCGAATCCTGCTTCGGGCATGGATGTGTGTGATGTCCTTAGGTTAGTTAGGTTCTAGGGGACTGATGACCTCAGATGTTAAGTCCCATAGGGCTCAGAGCCATTTTGTTCCAGCTCCTTTGTAAGGCTGTCTCCATCAGAAACAGCAGGAGCCCGGTGCACCAACGTTCTTGGTAGTTTGTGAAGGATGATGACAACTCAACGCTTGCATGTGAAGGTCGGTATGTGTTGGCTTACGGTAGACAGAATGCCCTAATAACCCATCCACTGTCTTAGTAACCAAGACGTCCAAAAACGGCAAGCAACCATCCTTCTCTATTCCCATCGTAAACTGGATGTTCTTGTGGATTGCATTCAGATGCTGTAAGAGCCGTGACAGTTCTTCTTTACCATGGGGTCACACTACAAAAGTGTCATTTACATATCGCCAGAAAACTCTCGGTTTGTGTTCTGCCGAATCTAGTGACCTTGCCTCAAAGTCTTCGATGAAAATGTTTGCTACCAAAGGCGAAAGCAGACTCCGGGAACTTACAGTCTCCAGTGACGGACTCTCACCTGAAGATGGCTGGACGATTGACAGCCGAAACATCGTGGCAAGAAGTCAACGTGATCCGGCTGCAATCCCGAAATCTCGTCGAACATTCAGCACGCTAGGAAAACTTCAAGAATCACATCATTTGTTTCAAAACATGCTAAAAAGATACTACGACATAATGATTCCGCAAATAATTTACCGCTATTGACGACAAAATTAACGATTACATTTTTTTCCATAATGAGAAAATGCTCATATTTTTGAAAAGTGTTACACTTACCTGATACAGGAGAAACATTTGGAAAAATTAACTGATTCACTATTCACTTGCCACTGAGAATTTTTCTCTTTGTTTTTGTGGTGTGTAAAAAATTTCAAGCTCATCCATTAAATCCATTGTATGAAATGGTGGAGTGTCTTGATATCATCTTCTATGTTTTCGAATGGGTGTCCAGTGTTTTCTATGTGAGTTGTTATTTCTCATTTTGTAAACTGCTTACATGTCTGATAGCTGATGTGTTCAGTACCTCATTTGAAAATTCCTGGCTGTTTGTCCCATGTAATAACTTGAGCAAGATTTACATGTCATATTGTACATACCTGAGTGTGAGAATTTATGTTTTTTTATTATTTAAGATGTGGACTAGTTTCTGCTGTAGTTTGTCATTTGTGGATAAAGATACTTTCATTTATATGTATTTCTGATGTCTGTTCATTCGGACATGTCCAAAAGAAGAAATACCACGCGGAATCCGCAGCTGTGATACATTATATGTAAGTTGAAGGAGGGACGTGGGGCGGGGTGGAGGAAAGATAGGGAGGGGATTACTGATGTTAGCTGCACCGAGACATATCGTGAATCAGCGGCGAGGAGTGAAAATGTTTAACGTATCAGGATTCGAACCTGCGATCTCTTGATTTCTAGGCACGTGCGTTAGCCGCTGCGCCATCTGCAACAGATTGGTGTCGGAACTGCGCGGACTATCTATGCACGCCTCACGGCTGACCCACACTCCCACTCAGCGCCACCTCTACGCAGTCCCTGTCCATTTCGTCCATGCTCGCTACTCTGAAATTTCTGCAGGAGGTCGAATGTATTTGTGCATCCGCACTGAAGAAAATGGATCTATTGTTCTCTAGGTGAATCATAAGATATAACAATGTGTGATGTTAAACTTCCTGGCAGATTAAAACTGTGTGCCCGACACAGACTCTAACTCGGGACCTTTGCATTTCGCGGGCAAGTGCTCTAACATCTGAGCTACCGAAGCACGACTCACGCCCGGTCCTCACAGCTCCACTTCTGCCATTATCTCGTCTCCTACCTTCCAAACTTTACAGAAGCTCTTCTGCGAACCTTGCAGAACTAGCACTCCTGAAAGAAAGGATACTGCGGAGACAAGGCTTAGCCACAACCTGGGGGATGAGTATCCTTTCTTTCAGAAGTTCTAGTTGTGCTAGGTTCGCAGAAGAGCTTCTGTAAAGTTTGGAAGGTAGGAGACGAGATACTGGCAGAAGTAAAGCTGTGAGGACCGTGCGTGAGTCGTGCTTCGGTAGCTCAGATGGTAGAGCACTTGCCCGCGAAAGGCGAAGGTCCCGAGTTCGAGTCTCGGTCGGGCACACAGTTTTAATCTGCCAGGAAGTTTCATATCAGCGCACACTCCGCTGCAGAGCGAAAATCTCATTATGTGTGATGTTATTTCTTTCACATACATCCAAAATAATTCACATAACTGATTCTCTTAAATGAACAGTGGATCAACACTCTTCTGTATGGATGCACAAATACCTCCGTCCTCCTGCAGAGATCTCAGAGTAGCGACCATGAAGGGTATGGTCAGCGACTGCGGAAAGGTGGCGCTCAGTGGGAATGTGGGTTGGCTGTGAGTTATGCCGAGGTAGTCTACGCAGGTGCGATGACACTATGTTCCAGATGGCGGTCGCGCAATGGATCGTTCGCGTTTTTATGAAGAGGATATTGTCTATCTGTTGCGTAAGAGTCCTCCAGGTATTCTGTTGGGTGGTGATTTTAACTGTGTATTGCGTCCTCCAGATCAATCTCATACTTTCAATTTCTCTCGTGAATTACATGAATTGGTCCACTCCTTACGCCTAAAAGACCTTAGAATATGTGAATAACCGACGTTAGTTAAATTTACCCACTTTACTGCGACTTCTAGTAGCACGTTAGATAGGTTTTACTTATCAGACTGCCTGAGCGATAGTATTCTTAATATTGAAGGCATCCCACCGTCCTTTACGGGTCACTGTGCTGTGGCAACCAGTCTAATTGTTTCGATTTCCGTGGATGTTAACCATCGCTCACCTAGCTGACCCCTCTCTCGATGACGTGATACGTGTCGTGTGGGCCGTACTGTACGGTCCACTGGGAAATACTCTCCCGCCCTTGACTGGTGGGCACAGCTAGCAAAACCGAGACTCAGGTAAACTTCGACACTTTTCTGTGCTGCCACAGTGCGAGACTTTCGGAGAACTTTTGAATATTACTGTTCTATCCTGCGTGAACTTTATTCTGCTTCGAATCATGTCCCTCTGCGAATTGCGGATGTTAGGGGTGTAAAAGCAAAATTGTTTACCTTGAAGAGAATAGAGATGGAAGGTTTGAAAATCCGATGGAAGCCACCGCATTCATTGGTTTCGGCATCAGACCCGTCGCCGACGCGCTTGTATCCATTCTCTCACGACAAATGATGGACGTACCTAGATGGCGCAAGCTGATATAGTGCGTATCTTACACCTGTACTATGTAGTTATCTATGACATCGATGAGTCCAATGAATCCTTTTACTACCCACTTGTCAGCATCTTGGATACGACAATTAAATCTGAACATAATACGACGCTCTTTTCTGCTTTTCAGCCTGAGGCAGTTTACAAACCTATTGTGGGATCACCTTCTCAAGTCCCCAGGTCTAGATGAACATCCCAAGGAATTTCAGGTGCGCTTTTGGCCGTTGTTGGTTGCTGAAGTGCTACAGGGTAGAGTAGTGCCGACCTTGTTCAAAGTGGGTTCAAATGGTTCAAATGGCTCTGAGCACTAGGGGACTCAACATCTGTGGTCATCAGTCCCCTAGAACTTAGAACTACTTAAACCTAACTAACCTAAGGACATCACACACAACCATGCCCGAGGCAGGATTCGAACCTGCGACCGTAGCAGTCGCGCGGTTCCGGACTGAGCGCCTAGAACCGCTAGACCACCGCGGCCGGCTGTTCAAACTGGGAAAAATTGCTTTAATTCCGAAACGCACTCGTCCTGTAACGCAGCAAGTTATTACGAGATGACATTAGTTGCAGTAAGGCACGCAGCCGTTTAGTGCGGCGGCTGCAGGATAGCTATGGTATTTTTTTTAATTTTTTTACGCTTTGCTCACAGCACAGCTGACGCTGCCTGCCGTGAGCACTGCATCGCATAACATTCGATCGATACGAAGATTCATACCCTCTATGAATTTAAATAATCCATGTTAGTTATCCAATTTTGTTCAAATTTGGTACACAGCCTTTTGTTATTAACAGAATGATGCTGTCAAAATTTCAGATTTTTGTTTATTATAGTTTTGGAAATAAAGAGAATTACCTAAAACTCCGAAACCCTACGCTTGTCTTTTAAAATCAAGTTAGGAATAATAACAGATTGACTTTAATTATCATTTGAAGCCATTCCAAAGTTATCAGTGCATGAAAATCAATTAATTAAAATTTTCTTTTTGAAACTTTAGTCACTGTGCAATACAAAAACTCGGTCAAAACTATTATTTGATTATATTTTGCCGTGTGAGTGTGTAAGAATGATTGAGACATTAAAATTTAATATTTCTTTTTCCGTAAGACCTTTTACAAACGAACCGTGGGAAAATTATGTTGCAACCACAATTCAGGTGACGTATGTCGGTGTGTGCTTGCTTTTGTAAAAGCAGCTAGAATGGAAGTTAGAGGCGGAATAAGTTTATTTATCAATTTGAAGAATATTTATCATTTCGTTAATTTTGATTAAACAAAATACAAGAATCTGAAGTTTTGCTGGCATTAATTACTATCAAATTAGTGATTGGATAAGGCAAGATTTGCCACGAGAATGATCTGGAAGGAACGTTCTGATTGGTCGTTTAGATTAACAGCCTGTCAGAATTAGGCTGTTACCGCGCGAAAAGATGAGTGGGCATATAGGAGAGTAGTCGAGAAGAGTCGCTTGCTAGCCGGTCTACAGATAACACTATATCAGATCGTTCCTTAAAAATACTCTGTGGGATGAGGAAATAGTGAGCTAACTTCGGTTAGAACATATCGAGATTGAAGCGACTGGAGTTACGCACATTTTAATGAAAGTTTGGTGTTTCTAAACTAAATAGTTTGAGAGATGTAAGGGTGTGACTTTTCTGATTGTAGTAGCAACTCTGCGTGGCGTGATCGTGCTCTGTACAGAATATTTTGGCGAGCACCTCTTACGAAGAAGACCACTGAAACGACCGAATGTTTAACTCGTGAATAGTTGTGGGTCTGTGACTAGTAGAACTTGAAAATTAGTCGGGTCGGACTTACTAAAATTCTGGCTACTTTTCGAGTGAATCTTTGTTATACAGACAGTGAACTTTGAATGATAACGGTATACCATATTAAATACTGCAAGTAGACTGAAGATCCCGATCGCCCAATTTTTTAATCATGAACTTTCAGGAACTGACTGTAAACTAGAGTTATGTGGCCTCTGTGTGGTGGGTATTAGGCGGTGGTTTCATCAACGCTGCCTTACACTGCATAGCACGTATCTGCTACTACAGAGTGAAGGGACATCGGCAAGAATCCTATCGAGGTAGGTGAACTGAACGATAGCGACAACAAAAATGCAGACCACAGACCCCGCCCCGCCGCAGACCGGCTGCCCCTGATAGCTTTCGCCCACCTGCTTTGTTAAACTTTGATATAAGACTGTGGCGAGTAGGAGCAGTCTCTTGCCCGAACCTCGTTGGAAGAGAATCGCCGCGTACAACCTAGACGACAGTTTGGTTCAATATCAGTCTTCCTATTTTGCCGATGTGCATAGCGTTCTCGTGGTATAAGGTAGTAAATAACTTCATTCCAACGAACGAGAGACCTTTCTGTATTGGGCTTAGTGACACGGACTTAAGTAGTCGTCGTAAGTCTCCAGATACGATACGACATCATTTTACTTTGGGAGGTCATATGGCAAACTGGTCTTGGATCAGGACACAATTGGCCTTCCTTACTCAATCTTCTGAGACTGCATACACTACGGACATCATATTGCGCCCAGATTCTTCTTTCTTTCCAAGGTATAAAACCCATACCGTTATGTGGTTACTGGGACACTTCGTTCATTATGTTTTAGAAGCTGAGGGGGGAGATCACATGAATTTCATGCATTACACGATCACTGCCTATTGGATATGCTTTCGAGTGACTCGATATCGCCAACATATTGAACCATGTTTTACGTTAAGGTGTTGGTTAATTTAATTTCTCTGATATGTGTTTTTCTTTGTTATGTATGTTCCCATCTAATTTGCTTCGGCTTGTCCTCTCCTGTTTTCCCTGTTCGTTTTGTTTTGTGTACTGACTCAGCATCGCTCCAGTTCTACTGTAAAATGTGTATAGCTGAAGTATAGACACACATGAGCGTCGAAAATCCTTGCAATCAAATTACGATTCTTCTTAGTTTGCTATTTAGAATGTAATCTGGTTTAGTTTTCTTTCTACTTGTACATTCTATTACAAACTACAAAAATAAATAAAAAACACACAATAAAAAATACAAAGTACTAAAAAACCCGTATAAAAATAATTGTTGATACATGTCATGTGGGATAGGTGGTGGTTTGTCTGTTATGTTCTCTATTTTTTTCTTTTTCTCTTTTCTTTTTTCTATTATTCTGTTATCATAATTAATTTTTTCTCCCATTTGTAGCTTATATTACATGATGATATGACTACGGTCTACTGAAGTGTCATGATAGTACCAAGTCATTCTGATAAAAAACGATGGCGCCGTGCTTAACGCGCCTGCCTGGTAAACAGGAGATCCCAGGTTCGAATCCCAGACCGCTGCAGTTCTTCACTCGTCGCTGCTTATTCTGCGTAATTTCCTGATGCAGCTGACGTCAGTAATCCCATACCTTTTCTTTCCTTTTCGCCCCCCCCCCCCCCCCCTCTCCCGCCCTCCAGCTTCAACTAACATGTAAACCTACTTTTACCTTATGTGACCTAACTACGTAAGGTATGCCGGCCCTACTTTTGACTGTATTATTGGTTCCTCCTAAAGAGCCATGAATTTCCTTTTTTTTTTTTTTTTGTTATTTGTATCTGCACCGTCTGTCATGCGAACGGGGAAGTCATTGGCCACTGCAGTTACCTTAATGATGTGTAATTCTTTCTCCCTGTCCTTTTTGTTCGGTGGGGTGTTGTTTGGTCCATGTATCGTTGTTTAATTTGTAGCTTTCTTATGTACCTCTGGGTGACATGATGTGGGAGGGATTGCGTTGCTCGATGTTGTCTATTTTCTGCATATCTTGAAATTGTGCCTGTTGATTTTGTTTTCTATGCACAAATTAAGCAAACTGGAGTAGCCAACGACTTCCCCAGCTCAATGATAGACAGTATGCAGAGGTAAATAACAAAAAAGAGAGATATTCTCGAAGTGCGTTGTGCAAAGCATCAGAAAAATAAGAAACGTGCAGTTTTCGTTATTTATATCATGAATGACACAGTTGTAGACGTTCCCCTTAACTTTTAATGTGACTAACGAAATTAATAAATACCGGGTGATCAAAAAAAAAAAACAGTATAAATTTGAAAACTGAATAAATCATGGAATGATGTAGATAGAGAGGTACAAATTGACACACATGCTTGGAATGACATGAGGTTTTATTAGAACCAAAAAATACAAACATTCAAAAAATGTCCGACAGATAGCGCTTCATCCGATCAGAATAGCAATAATTAGCATAAAGTAAGACAAAGCAAAGATGATGTCCTTTACAGGAAATGCTCAATATGTCCACCATCATTCCTCAACAATAGCTGTAGTCGAGGAATGATGTTGTCAACAGCACTGTAAAGCATGTCCGGAGTTATGGCGAGGTACTGGCGTCGGATGTTGTCTTTCAGCATCCCTAGAGATGTCGGTCGATTACGATACATTTTCGACTCCAGGTAACCCCAAAGCCAATAATCGCACGGACTGAGGTCTGGGGACCTGGGAGGCCAAGCAAGACGAATGTGGCGGCTGAGCACACGATCATCACCAAACGACGCGCGCAAGAGATCTTTCACGCATCTAGCAATATGGGGTGGAGCGCCATCCTGCATAAACATCGTACGTTCCAGCAGGTGTTTATCAGCCACGCTGGAGATGATGCGATTCTGTAACATATCGGCGTACCTCTCACCCGTCACGGTAACCGTTACAAAACCAGAATCACGCATTTCCTCGGAGAAAAGGGGCCCGATAACTGATGTGGTAAATCCAACCGATACCGTGACTTCCTCGTCGTGCAATAGAGTTTCCACGACAGTTCTAGGATTTTCAGTAGCCCAAATTCTGCAGTTGTGGGGCGTTGACAGACCCTCGGAACGTGAAATGAGCT